>NW_021703768.1:81184825-81592123 GCF_005190385.1 Monodon monoceros | reverse complement strand
ATATATATATATATATATATATATATATATATATATATATATATATAAAAGAAATAAACAATGAAAGGATAATGTGATAGATTTGAGAGAATAAGGATACCTAAGACTGGGAATGCATTTCTTATACTATTTCATTTAAGTGAGTACCAAATGCTGAGCATAAAGTATTCCACAGAGAGAGAACAGAAACATTCTACTGTGAGGATACTCTGGGGTTCCAATTGTTTATTCCTATGTAATAAACAATGCCAAAACTTAGTGGCTTGAAATATGAATTTTAATTTGCTCATGACTTTGTGGATGAAGAATACAGGATGGGCTCTGTATTGTGCACACCTCTGTTTTATGTGCTATCACCTGTGGTGAATCAGTAGGGCTGGAAAATCTACTCACAAATCTGATAAATTTGTACTGGCTGATAGCTAGAAGCTTAGCTGGGGCTGCTGGCTTGGGGCCTCAGTTCTTCCTCATGTGGATCTCTCCAAGGGCTTGCTTCAGCTTCCTTGCAGCATGATGGCTGGCATCTATGAGTGAGTGTTCCAAGAGACCGGAAGTGGGAGTGTCCAGTCTCTTAATGTATCACTTCTGCCATACTCAAAGTAGTCATAGAGCACATAGACTCAAGAAAAGTGGGTACAGACTACAATTGTTAATTATAGTAAGAGAAGTTGAAAGAATGTATGACCATTTTTAATTTGTCACAGCCTTTTGTCCAAAAATTATTTCCATTGCTCCCATATGCAATATACACTCACCCCTCTGCCAAACCCAACAGTTGTATCCCAATACAGCATCAGGTTCAAGATAGGATCCAGCATTTCATATTCTAAATCAGGTTTAGGTGTTGAGGAGGCTTCTCACATGGAAGAGCAAGTTGGTGCTGGCTGCTGGCTAGGAGCTCAGCCAGACCTGTCCTCTCCATGAGGCTGCTTTGGCTTTCTTACAGCATGGTGACTGACTTCCAAGACTGAGTCTTCCAAGAAACATGAAGTGGAAGCTGCCAGTCTCTAGAGGCCTAGAGCAGAAACTGGCATACCAAAACTTCCAATATATCCCATTAGTCAAAGCAGTCACAGAGCCTACCCACTTGGATGGGAGGAGCATCAAGGAATTTGTGGCTTTCTTTAATTTGCATATCTGGTGTTCTCAAAAGGCAGAAAGATGAATCCTTAGGCAATATCCAGTACTGTCCTTTGTGTGCTTATAATTTAAAATTAAATCCCTTCAAGAACTCAGAAAATGTAGATAGTGCTCTAAATGGTATCTGAGTATGTACTAAAAGATACCTCTGAAAGCTATAAAATCACTTTGACCATGATAAATCCATCTGAGCGTCAGCCAACCTAATGGGCACAGAGGTCTTGCTTCTAGAGTACAAAAAGAAAAGGGCAAATGCATTAACCCCAAGTAGTCAGGAGCAGAAGGAGCAATAGAGCAAATAAAACCTCAGTACTGAACTGAGAGCTGAAATTAGAGGGAATCCGCTTAAAGGTCCACTGGATGGACGGTGAGGCTAAAGATTACAGATTGGATGTCAGGTTTCACTGGGACACAACAGGAAGTGAGAGCAAAGGGAGGACAATAAGGAACTCTTGTTCATTGTCATAAGCAAGAATGTGGTAACACCTTCCTAATATTGCCTCCTAGATCCTCTATGAATGTTTAGTTAGACTTGTTTTTTAAAGTACGTGGTCAGAGCCAGAAGAAACAATGAATGATTTTCTTCCTCTGGACGTTAAGTGTAGATAATTATATATTGCTTACAGTAAAACATTTCTTCAAATATTATGTGGAAAAGGTAGATAACCAAAGTGCAAAATATTTACCTGTATTTTTTAGAATACAAGAGGAACTGATTTGATATGTTAGAGGATACTCTTTAAGGTTGCTTGTGAGATTTCCCTGATTGTTTTCTTGCACACAGAAGTGTAAGACTGGAAAGAAGAAACACAAGCACCAAACACAGTGAATAGAGCAATCTATTTTTGAAAATGAGTATGACCAAGATTATTATCCTTTAGCTTCTTTGCAAGTGCAGAAAAGGATCTAGCTGGCTCTAACCCCTATTTATCCTTCAAGACAACTGCTTTTACTTCCTTTAGAAAACGTTCCTAGATGTCTTCCCATTCCTTCTAATCTGAGTTACAGATTTTCTATGTTCCTTTAATCACCCTAGGTCTAATATTATACTTTTCATGTTGTATTTAAGAAATATACTTAATTGTTTTTTCCCAGTATTATGAAAATGTGAGTATAGTAGCTGTTTCTTACTGTCATAGATCTGCTCTGTCCAATATGGTAGCCATTAAACACATCTGGCTATTACCTAGGTTTAATTATAAAGTGTTTAAATTTACATTAAATTAAAATTCAGTTCCTCCGCTGCACCGGCCACATTTCTGGTGCACAATAGCCCTGTGTGGCTAATGGCAACCACGTTGGAAGGTTTAGATAAAGAACATGCCCATGTTCATAACCATTCTATTGGAAAGTGCTGCTCAGGATTTTTAATAATTTTTATAGAATAAAAGAAAAAGTCTGACTCAACATTATTACAGTCATTTGGCCCTCATGTGGGAAACTGTGCATGTCTACACAAACATTTTATACATATATTAAACTTCAGTTTTCTTGGCATGATATTAATAGCCATTCATGAAATATAAATTAAAACTTGGACATACTAAATAGAAGCACTTTAATTCACAGAAATGGTTAATGGTCACTTATAAATGTAAATTCTATTTGTTCCTAAGATTATTTGGGCAGTCTGACTTGATTAGTCCCTGAGATAAACTCTTAGACTCTTTCATAGGCCATATTGAGGACCCATACTGTGGAAAATGGAGTGGGTAAGAGGGTGGATCTGTATAAATCATCATTCCAAACCTGAATTTAAGTCATACTGAAAGATGCCTTGTATTTTTTATAATAATTAGCTTTAAGGTATAGAATACTTTCAAGAAGCAATCAGAGAGACAGTGATATAATGAAAACTGCTTGGAGTTCCAAAAGTGCTTTTCAGACACAAAGAGATCTGAGTCATATTAAATAGACATAATAATCAGCAACTAAGTGAAAAAATTTTCTAAGGTCTTATTTTTAGCTGTTTGGAAAATTACAGAAATGATCTTATAAGTTGTTGTTCTCTTCATTGACCCAATAAATAGGATAATAATTTTAAAACAGTTGAAGAAGTGTGCTCATTAGTCCTTAGTGGAACCTGTGCTCTTGCTCAGTGACTGTCCAGATTTATGCATTTTGCTTATTCAGCTGGAAAAGTATCCCAGACCCTCAATTCTAAATGAAGAGGAGAGAGAAAACCCCTATGCTCTGGAAAATATGAGAGAAAGAAAATTAAATATTGACTGAAGAGGAAAATTTCTAATTGGATAGGAAAATTTATTTCACTGTGGGATAGAAAATGAGACCATATCTCAAAATGGTTTCAGATAAATGAGCATTTACTAGTCATATTTTTCAGTTATGGATTGCCATGTATGGTGGGGTAAACTTTTCATTTTCCCTATATATGTGCTCCTATATTACATGCTTTCTCGTTTCCACTATTACTTTACAAGTAGACTAAACAGCATACTCCTGGTTAAATGCATACAGAGTAACTGTCTCTAATTGTAATTATGCAAGCAGAATTTATTGCTTTTGCTTACACTTGACTGAAACTCTTATATCCAGGTCTTTATTTTACCTTATATAGTCTTAAGCCTTATTGTTTCTTAATTTCACATTTTATAGCCTGACTCCTTATGCAGTGCTCTTTCATATCTACCCCTATAAATTTTAGGCCCTCTCTTCTGAGCTACAAAGTAGTCTTTAGCTGTACTGAAGTATTTTATTCCTTGCTTAGATGATCTGATGTGAGTATTTGGGTGTTGGAATAATAATCTGAAGAGCTTCCAGAGTAAAAACAAAAACAAAAAAATCCATGCATTGTAGTTTATCTTGACATAAAATCCAAGTCTTATCTTTTGGGAACAACAATATACATAATGGGAATAAAAACAGGAGCTTTTGTTCTATTCTTTGTACCAAGATCATTATATATTAAATTTTTATTTTATGTGTTAAAATTTTTAATCTGCCTGAGCACTATGAGATCTCTAATTTGGTCATTATTTTTAGTCAATTTTCATGATTACTATGGACTATACTCTATTATTAGGTCCAGAATTTTGGAATTTGACCTGCTTCCTTCCTACTTACTACTAGAGACTTAATCAGATTCTGTATTTATCACAGATGTCATAAAATTTTAACTGATTTTTGCTATCATTTCATATTTTAAACATAGATGGATGGAATCTACCATGAAATCTTTGCTGTAACAGTAGTCTTTCTCTGCTTGCAGCTCTCATCAAAAACTTTTCAAGGTCATTTTCTATTACAGGAAATTTGGAAGCACAGGTAATTGGACATTTGGATAGTGAACAGTTACTTTTTGGAAATAGAGGAGGCCTTTTTACTGGAGAGGGATCCTATGAAGTTGTCAGTGTTTGAGAACAGCAGAGTTTCTCTTGAATCTGTTTTCAAATTGCAGTTTCAATGACCTTTCTGAAGCATAAATAAAATGTGAGCATATCACTACTCTACTTAAAAACTTTCATGGATTCCTAGAACCCCTAGAATAAAGTCCAAATTCCACAGCACGTTTTTCAAGTTTAAAATGCATTTTCTAATTATTTCACCAGCTAAGTATCCTACTACTCCCTGCCTCTTTGCTGTTCATTCCGCAATAAGCAACTTGCAGTTTTCAAATCACCATACTGGTTTGTTCTTAGGTCTTTGCATGTATGCTTTTCCCACTGCCTTAACAACTCACCCACCATGTTCTCTCCCCATCCCCAAGCATGCACCTAACTTCTGCTCTTTTGTTTGATTTTCAAATATCTGCTCAACCTTTTTTTATTTCCCCGTTTGTGATGAACTCTCTGACCACTGTTTCCTCTATACTCAACTAAATAACTAGAGTTGCCCCCTTATGAACCTGGAATGGGTAAAGAGGAAGGAAAAAGGAACATTTTTAATCAAAATATAAAATACATGTCTATCATTATTGCATCTAGATAATCTATGATTGCTGCCAAATAATTTGATCATGGGCTATCTATGAGGCACTCTTCCTTTTATCTCCTTCCTCAACTACTCCATGTTTTCTGCTAAGGAAGCTGTTGTCGTATTATATTTGTGGTAGATAGAGAGACATACTGCCCCCATCCTCTTCAAAGAAGGACTTGCTGTCAGGCTTCAGGGTGTGTGGTCAACACACAACCTCTATTTGTGAGCTTCTTCAAGATATACCTTAGCTGCAGAAAGTCACCTTGCCTGAAGTCATACCTTTTCCGGGGTCAGCCTATCTGGTGACTGATTGAGATCTGGCTATAAAGGCCCAGCCATTTTATTCAGATAACTGTGCACCAAGGAAAGGGGGCTAACCAAATTAGGAAACTGAGGACAAGACTGCCTGGAGTAGGGGCATAGGAATGGACATACAAGAGTGGGCACAATGTTCATTGTCACCAGAAAGCATTCACCACAGACGAGGCTGTAAACTTCCAAGTGGACAAAATGGACTGTCAGATGAAATCAGTTTGTGCCTGTAATCTGATCTCCCAATGCCCGCAGAATGGACACAAGTGTTAAATGGCTACAGTGGTGGTTTTAGAGGCTGTGTGTAAAGCAAATAGCACTTATCCACTAAATTTGATCTACTAAGAGTCAGCATCAGATACTAATACTGAGTCTTTGATAGGTACTAATGCTTGAGGAGACAGACTGGTCACTTGGTGTCAAGTTAATGACTGTTCTCCTTACATCCTGGAGGGAGAATCATCAGAAGGATAGACACATATTCTCTCAGTAGGTTTGCCTTTCTTGCCCACAAGCTCTCAGCCAGCAGTATTATTTGAGTGCTTACAGAGTATTTTAATGACTGGCACTGTATCCCACATAACGTCATGTCAGATAAGGTGACCCACTTTATACAAAGGAGGGCAGAAATGAGCCCATCACATACGATACCACCCAAGCTGCCAGCATGATAGAGCACTGGAAAGGTTTACTGAAGACCCAACTGGAGAGACAGCCTGGTGACAATATTATGGGGTGTTATAATTCATATGCAGTATATGCATTGAATTAAAGACTTTTATTTGGCTCTGCACTTGCATAGAAAGAATACATGGCTTCAGGAACCAGGAAGAAAATAGGAGTGGTCCCCCTACCTTCACTCCCAAGTGCTTTGTAATTCACCAAGTGTTTTTATGATGGATATGGTAGATATGGGAATGAGCAGCCCACACCTCCCTTTAACTAAAGACTTGGCTGTCCAGACACTGAGAGTACCTTCAGAGGCAGTTTCCATCTGTCAGATCCACAGGGACTGCCCATCTACAGAGATCACCTTTGCCCAACATTACAGGATTTCTTGTGCTGCCTGCATTTGATGACTGACTAAAGCTGGAGTACAAAGGCCTGGCCGTATCACCTCCAGGTAGGACACTTTGATGGTCAATACTTGCTCCAAAGCTCTCTACTGAGGCCAAGGCTTTGATGGTCCTGTATTGTAGTTCGACTTCCTACACTGCCCAGTTCCGTTACCCCTCCCCTTCATTTCACAGATGTTAATCCCTATTAAACATCTTGCACCCCCAAATTCTGTCTTAGCATCTGCATCTGGAGAACCCAGCTTGTGACAGTATTATAAATGTAGCTTTTTACCTTTTCTAGAAACAGTGCAGTTGTGAAGCTGGAATCATGTTCTCTTTACCATTTTATCTACAGAAACTGTCGCAGTGTTTGGTAGAACATATATTCTCAGTGAATATGGAAAGAATTAAAAAATTTTGAATGTGTATGAAAGATAGGAAACATGTAACTGCTACAGAGTAATATTTAAATTAGAATCCTAAAAAATTACGTTATATTGGTTCAAATAAAAAATAACTTTCAAAATGATGGCATATTACATAACCTACTTTATATATAGATGTGGGTTACTCCATAATTTTTTAATCTGTAATCTAATTGGATTGATAATAGATCTCTCTAAAATTTCATGATGCTTCAATGATAACTCTGCAGTTTTCTCTCAGGTTATTTATATCTCTAAGTAGTTAGGGGAAAAGAATATCTAAAATGAATCCACAAATGGAAAAGGATATAAGATCACTTTAAGTTTCTGCTTTAAATTTTTGTTACATTTTCTTCTTTTGAAATACTTAAGTTTTGGGTATATTTTATTTTGTTTAGCAAAGAAAACAGTATCTTCTATTCTGTCAGCAAACACAAATTTTTGCATTGGATTTGAATTTGTTTTAAATGTAATTCTGCATTTTGTTTTAAATGTAATTCTGTAATTTGCTCACTATAGCAAAATTGCTTCATAGTAGGGAAAGGCAGGTACTGTGATACTTTATTAATTTATGATAAATTTCTCATAAGACTAGTGCTTCATACATTTTCCCAATATAATCTCATAAAAAATAAACATTTTATGACAAGTACAAGAAATATCTTTTTTTTTTTTTACTTTTGTGTTTAAAAAAAATAGAAGAGGGCCTCATTTGATTTCATGAATGAATAGTTAAATTTTTCATCTACTAGAATTTTGTATAATTTTGTAATAAAAGTTCTTGTTTTGAAGAATGAAAGTCACTGTTAAAGTATATATTTAATCGTTTAATTAAAAGTGTTTGCATACGACATAAACTTTTAAACTGCACTATCAGTATCAAAATGCTAATATTAAAAAAAAGTTATCACACAAGCAGCATAACTAAAGGATACATCTGGTTAAAATTACAGGAAAGGACAATTAATTCATTATGGTTTTTGTGGAATAAAATCAAGTGTTTCTTTAAAGCATGTATTATATACTTACATTATGGGGATATTTTGGAAGTTGAAGACATAATCCTGACCCTTAAGAACATTATAGTTTGGCATGATGGCTTCACAATACAGAGAAAGGGCACACTTTGGGAGTCAAAAATACTAGGGATAAAATCTTGACTCAGACAATTCCTCGCTATAATATTTTAGGCAAGTTACATTTTTCTAAGGCTCAGAGACTTCACCTGAAAAAATCAGGATGAAATACCTACCTATCAGAATTATTGTTGTGGTTCTTCACATCCTCTTTTGTAGGCTTCCCTGTGATGACCTGTAATCCAAATGAGAGGGTTTGTTCCATAAACGTCTATTCTTGGTCCATTATTTGTCCTCTCTCTTCACATTTCTGCATGCTGATTCCGCCACTCACAACATTTTTACTACTACATATTTACTGATGAATACCAATGTTAAGTCATCAGGAGGTCTCCCCTAAGTCTAAGCTTTCCCAATGGATATATTCACTTGGTTGATCTCACAGGTGCTTCACACTGAATCTGCATAATTCACTTCCTCATTTTCTGCTATGCTTCACTCTCAAACTTTTTCTACGTACTACCAATACCTTCATCATCACTTTACCAGGAAAATCTATCCAGATGGAAGTTTATCCCTGACAGTTCTCTTAACTCTCCTCATGAAACATGCTTTTATGGAATATGAAGATGCCATTCATTGCTATAGTCACCCTCATAAACTAGAAATCAGACCATCACAACTTCAGGTTAAAACTTCTAAAATGTCCTGCTTCCCAGAGTACATTTGTTGTCTTAGTTGGGCATATAAGGCCTTAAATGAGCTGGTCCCTACTGACATCAACAATTCTACACATTTTTCCTCTCTCTTTTGCAATCCAGTAGCATGAATTTTTTAGAATTAGCTTGTTTCTTATTACTGGTCATCTTGTTTCATACCTCTACGTATGCCTATGCTTTTTCTCCTGCTTAAAATATTTTTCCAGTATTCTCTCGTTTTCAATTAAAGCGTCCTTTCACTCAGAAGGCCTTCTCTGAATCTCCAAGTTGAGTTTAGCTCTCCTCTTTTTAGCACCTATCACATTTTAATAGAATTATTTGCTTATATACCTACCCTCACCCAACCCTCAACAAACTTGGTTGTGGTGTTTGAAGGGCAGTTTTTTGTCTCTTTTATTTTATGCCCACTCAGCATCTAGCAAACTGCCCAGCAGTAATTGGTGGCACTAGGCTGTTCAGTAGCTGGTAGCATTCGGACTCTAAAAAATAATAGAGTTAGAAGCAGCTGGGGTGAGTGGCTTTATCCAACTCCATCACCATTAATTTCTCTCAAAAATCACCCCAATAAATATTCAATATATCAACTTACTAAAAAATGTTTTTCACTAGACAATAGTAGATTTTAGATAAATTCCTTAGCCTTCAACTTCCAACCAGAATGTCACCTAAGCCCTTTGGATCTACGAATTGTGACGATATCATTGAATATTGATTAAGATACTTACTTAAAATAAAACCAAAATGCTTTAGTTGCTTTTTAATAAAATGGTTAGCTGCCTTTATTATAATTTTTATCATACTGAGATTTACCATTGTTTCAAATTACAAAATTTTAAAGGCAAGGAATAGACACTGTAAAAATGATAAGAAATTATTCCACAATTATCTATTTGAGGCAACTTAATTTCTGAAGATATTTCCTCTTTATTATTTAAATAATGCTCCACCACCATCAAAATGCTCTATCATTTACAGATATGACAGTAAGAACAAAATGGAAGAAAAATGAGTACTTTAACAACCTTACAACTCTAAACTTAAATTACTTCCTTCTAACCTTACCATTTATTTATTCATATTTTTGTTCAATTAAACTTTATTCTAGAAAAAAATTAATAAACATCCATTACTATAATCTTAAATAAAATGTTTAAATTCATATTATTTGAATCAAAATTTGTTTTGGTTCAGTATGGCTGGGTGTAAACAAGGGAATAAAAATAGCCTTCATTCTTTTTTTTTTTTTAGTTGCTTTTTAATGTTTCATCAAAGAAAAGTTTTCAGTGCCTCAGTACTTTCCAATGGGTTATTTACTCTGCTAAATAAGAGTATTTTTACAAAGCCTGCTGCAATTTTTTTAATAGTCCTAAATGGACTAACAACTTGCATTGAGCCCATCTTCTTCAGCTTTTGTTAGGAAGATACCTATTTGCAGAAGGACAGGGATCACCAAAGATGTGATTCATGCACCTCAAGACTCCAATTATAAGAAGGTATCAAATAGAATCACCAAATCAATTACTTGGAAAAAAAGAACAAAATAATTTTAATGGCAGAAAGGAACAAAGAAAGGAAGTAATTTTTATGGTCCTATTGCACTTATCTTGATTTTAAAGAACAATTCATTAGCGTTGTGACACAACGTGCCTTGTTTACCTTACTATTAATGAGAACATCTTAATGTGTTTTGAATTTCTGCCAAAGAATACAATCTTAGTGATACTGAAACAAATGACCATTTAGTGACATAAATGATACTATTGAAGGCACAGTTATTTGGTTTCAACAAACAAATAATTATAGTTGATCACAAAAATCGTAATCAGAGTGTTTATTCATAATTTTGATTATTTCTTACTGAAAATATTAGTTCCTAGTTAAACTTTTAGATATAAGATTCATCAACAACTATGCTTTTCTTTTAACAACTATGCTTTTTAAAACCTAGGCTTATATATATTAAAAATGAAGATGAGACCACTTGTTTACAAAATAAAAGAAATTATACTGTATAACATGGCATGATTTCAAACTTACTTCATTATTAAAAAGCAAAAACATGATTTCAAATGTCAAGCGTTGGATGTATGAACGAGCTTCCCATAATCCATCATCCCAAATAAACTACATTATTTAGAAACTTTGTGAAGGTAGACAAGCTAAAATTATGCTTCATAAATGAAAGGGTTTACACTAAAGTTAAAGTTTTAATCTGTCATGAACTCAAAATGACATTTTAAAGATGTGTATGTGGGCTATTGCTTCTTATTTAGTGCTGTCAAAGTGGCTTCATATTTTCAAGCTCTGCTCTCAAGGCTTACTCCAGTTTTTATTAAAATCACCTGGCCAGTTAAATAAAATTGATGGGAATTTATATAAACAGTATTGATGAAGGAAGGAGAAAGTCATTGAGCAATATGTACAGGATGATCTTATGTGGAGGGAGATGGTAAACATATATGCATATGTAACATGAATTAAAGGAAGCTTTCATATTATATGTCACATATGTCCGTGGTGTTTGAATTTTTTTTAAATGTTCATCCTAAATTACTTCTGAAATTAGGAAAAACCTATATTTTTTAAAAATAAGAAAGTTCTGTAATATGTAAGTACTAATACTCTTCTTAGTGAGCTTTCCTTGATACCTTCTCTAAAATTCACCTACTTTACATATTCCTCCTTCCCTGATTCATTTTTTTCTCCTTAGAACCATGCACCACTGAAAATAATACACATTTTGCTTTTTTATAATGTTCACTTTCTGGCTTCTATTAAGAATATAACTCCAGGAAGGTAGAGATTTTTATCTGCTTGTTCACTACTGAATCTCTAGCGCCAAAACATTAACCTATAAAAAGTGGGTGCTTAATGAATGAATATGTATAGTTTTATTCATTAATTTAGTCCAAATACATACATGTGCATACTAATATATACATATTTATATAAAATAGAAAAGTCACGTTCTCCTACTTTTATCTAGTCCACCACCTGCTTTTTAAAGAAAGGAAAAAAAAGAGATACAGAAAACAAAAAGTTCCAGACCTCATGAAGAATGCTGTTTATGTTAATAACTTCTATTTTTATGACACATGACAAAATTGAAAGACTACTCTATGAGAACATTTGAAAAGTAATCTTTGAAACAACACAAGAACAAATGAGGCATTTGATATATTTATGATTGTGGGCATAATTGTTGCTGCCAAGTATGAATATATCTGAGTTTTCAAAATACATTTCATTTCTATTACAGTATTTGAAAATAAAGCAATTTTCCATGATGCTGTTTGTGTCCTGCTGAGGACAAATGTGTACTCAGAATAAAAAATATGTCAGACATCAGGAAAGTTATCCTTTGTCAGAATCGTGAGGCTTTTGAATTTAAACTATGAAGGTAGTTGATTCACAAATACTCTTTATCTGCCTACAGAATGAAAAGGTTGTGATGAAGGTTGTGATTCTTGAAGTCAGAATCACAGGCTGGCCATTATATATGCATATGAAGAAGATGCTACCTGGTTATCTGTCCTTGCTAGAGTGTATAATTTGAACAGTTTAGTGAAAAGTTATTAAGAACCAACTATGTACAAGACACTGCGGTAAGTCCTAGGGAGGAATACAAAGATGAGCGTAATATGGTCTCTTCCCAGTAATACCATCACCACCATCCACAACTGCTGCCATTTTTTGAGCACCTTTCGTATACCAGACACTATATGAGACATGTTATTTTTTGCACATGATGACTATTTCTTGAAATATCCCTTTGGACAATGTATTGTAATCATCATTTTACAGAAGAAGAATTTGAGATTCAGAGAGGTTAGGTAATTCATTTCAAAATTATCTGATGTTAATCACCTCTTGGAGTATATGCCTATTTATATGAGAACTGTTTCCTCACCTATAACAGATATTATTTATGCTTGCCATGTTTATAATATGTGGTCCTTTCTCAGCTACAATTCGTTGGAGTAGGAATAGACACTAGAATTCATCTAGACTATTAATATTCTCTTAGGAATTTGAAATTGGGATTGAGAGAGTCCAGTTCATTTGACCAGACTACTTAAACTCACCTTAAATAAAGTCAGGATCTGTTGGATGAGTCTTCATCCACAAGAAGAAGCAGAAAGTGCCTATCTGTAAGGAGAAGAAAAAGAGAGGTGAGCTACCTTTTGGGAGTATTTTAATTTCCTTTGGTCAAGGTAAGGTAAATTTGATTATTGGCAACTTTCTTATTTTGAGAAAGATCTAAGATCTAATTTCAAAAAACACCTGCAGCCATGTGGTAATAATTTGCTAGTATAGAAATCAAGCTTCCAGTCTAGTGTGGTATTGCTTTTATGTCTAATTATTAATAATTTTAATAAGTTAATTTATTTAATGTGCCCACTCATTTTTCTCTATGCTGATACATGTTCATCATGATTATCAGTTTCCCTTTTACATTTTGCTACATAAAGGCATTCATGGACACTGAAGAGATCATTATATATCAAATTTGGATCCTTCTTTGGGTGTATAATTTTAATATTATGTCATTTTTGATTCAACACTATAGTATATGTAACTTACCCATTCTCTTATGAAACAAAGAAAGTTTTACAATGCTGAACCTAGGGATCTATAGAAATTATTGGTTGAAAGATATATTAAGAAAGATGCATTTAGAATGTGTAAATAGCCCTGTGTTTCTGTTGACTGGGAAATTTAATGCACAAAAAAACTTTTAAACTGCAGTTCTGTTGCAGATATATTCTCACAATACATATGGGAGAAAATGGTGCAGTTGAAACACTACCGCTACTACCTGTTGCTTACTGCTGTTGCTGCTGTTGCTGCTGCTACTGCTACTACTAAAATTACTGCTAGCACCACCACCACCAAACCCACCACTACTGCTATGGCTAACACGTAATAATATTCATCTCTGTCAGCACTGTTACAAAAATTAACTCAGAGCTCTGGACACCAAATCAGGCATTAGTTCATGCAGTTCATATTTAAAGTTGGTAATCTATTGTCTTTGATTTGGGCAAGTCATTGAAATTATTTGAGAGAAATCTTCCTTATTAGTATAATCTCAAAAGTTTTATAACAATTAAATGAGATAAAGCACATGAAAGTGCTTTCTGAAATGTACACATTTAATTATTATATACATTCAATTATTTATATGATGCTCTAAGTAAATGCTTACCGTTGGGGTTATTAACTTTAATTAATAGTAAGGAAAGTTACACTCATGATAATTGGGAAGTCATATACTAATCATATAATTTGTCCTGCAATAATCAGTTATGAACAGAAATGTCTACCATTTCTGTCTTCAAGTGTATTCATTTTTCACTCACTAAAATGGTTAAACAATCACTCTGAAAATATATAGAATAACTACTGTTATTTCAGTAACTTCTACACATGTGTAGCATATTTGAATTTCCATCTCTACCAGTATACTCAAAGTCGACATTTGGTGTAACGGATCCCTGAGTTTCTTCAATATGTTTCACATCTAGCCACATGAAATGAATAGCTCTGTTCTGTAATTAATGATGTAATATACTCCTTTTAAATAAGGATTTTATCAGCCTATATAGCTAATGACAGCATCACCTAAATGACCAGTTGGAATCATTAAATTTACCAACTACTGTGCTATCATCAATTCCAATTAAATCCTAAGCATGTTTCTCATCAACATGTAAACACATTTTCTAATTGGGAAGTACCATCATGAGTAAATTTAATGGTGCCAAGTTGACCATTTAAGAGATTTAGTATAGTGAGAAATCATTTAGCTTTGAAGGTAGTATTCCTTTTTCTATCCCTCACATTTGTTGCACTTGGGAATATCCATTTGATAAAGATGGTTAGAGAAACTAATACTGGCCTCATATAAAGCAAGTTTACTACATTTAGCAGTGATCATAGGTATCTTTTGGGATGGTGTGTTAGCATAGCAGCTGAATTGAAGTTATGAAACCCCCAAAGGAGATACTAGATAGTCAGCACATGTAGGTGGGACAAATAAAATTATCAGGAGTTTGACTGAGCTGATCCTGGAGAAATTTTTTCCCCATGAAGTATCAAAAAAAATTTGGATAGCCATCCAGCCTTTTCTTATTTGCTTGTTTACCTTCAGCACCTAGAATACTGTCAAACACATAGGAGAGGTTTGTTGAATGAATGAACCACAGAAGTAGCTCAGTGACAGTTATCATTTTCTTGTTTGGACATCTAAGCAGAGGATTTTCAATGAAAATAACAGCATCTAATACTTACTGAGCTAATTATGTTCTGAGGACTGGAAGAAGAACTTTTCACATGTCTTATACTTTGCTGCTCACAATAATCAAAAATGAAATCAGCCAGGATTTTGGACAGAAACTATTTCATATATATATATTGTGTTTATCACAAACTTTATTATTCCCATATCCAGTTACAGGAATTATGAACCAAGTAGTTTAGGTAACTTGCTCACGATCATAGAGCTAGCATGCAGTGAAGCAGGGATTCAAATCTAGGTGTATTCATAGATTAATATACTAGGATAAGCAGTAGAAAGAAAAACATGAACATTTCAAAACTTCAGGGGCTTATATTAACAAATAGTAAGTTGTCTTCCTCATTCTGGAATAGCCACAGCCTGGAGTATTTGGGTCACAGTGGAGAGGAAAAAAGAATAGCTCATGGATCACAGTCATACAGATCATGATGTGAGTCACAGAAGTACACAAAAATGGTATTTTCGGAGAGGGATACTTCAGTTGTGAGGGAAAAGGGGGCTCCTGGTTAGAAAAGTCAATGATTTTCCATTGACCAGGATAATTATTTTTCATCCTGCATATATTTGCCAAGACATATTATCTCCTTCTTGACTGTCAGAACTAGACTACATACCTCTTCTATTGTTCTTGTACTTATGTCCATCATGATAAACAAAAATATATTCTACTTGCTTGTTGCTATCTGTATGCCTTACAAACTAAGTTCCTTGAGGGCAGAGACTTTGATAATATAATAGCACAAAAACTGGCACAAAATATAATGATAATAGAAATTGATCTTCATTTAAATTGAATATATATTGTAGGCACTGTGCTAATAAATTTTTATGTGGATTATCACAGTTATTCCTGATAATAACTTTGAATAAGTTACTATTATTATCACCATTTTACATAGAGGAAAATTTGAGAGGGCATGAAGCTCAAGGTTATGACTAAAGTGTGTTAGAGCTGGCATTTGAATGCAAACAGCCTGACATTAGAGTGTTTTTTGGGGGTTTGTTTTTTTTTTTTGCAGTACACGGTCCTCTCACTGTTGTGGCCTCTCCCGTTGCGGAGCACAGGCTCCGGACGCGCAGGCTCAGCGGCCATGGCTCACGGGCCCAGCCGCTCCGCGGCAGGAACCCGTGTCCCCCACATCGGCAGGCGGACTCCCAACCACTGCGCCAACAGGGAAGCCCTAGAGTGTTTATTTTTAATACGATGCTGAAACGGCATTCTTTCAGCTTTAAGAAACATGAAAATTATATGACATAAATCTGAAATATTTCATTTTGTTTTATGAAAGCTTTAATCATGAAAATTTATTGTTTATTCAAAGAAGAGAACTTGATTAGCTCTAAAAAATGTTGGCTAATGGCATCTGTGTAGACAAAATGAAGAAAGAAAACAATTATTTGCAAAATGTAGGAGAGGAAAACAAAGTAACATGGAAAGCAGTTACTTTTTTTTTTAAAGCTTAACTATGTCAGTCACTGTGCTGGAAATTTAAACATATATTATTTCCCCTAATCTTCCCAACAGAACTGTTTAACTAAATGATGGCTAAATTGATGCTGAGGTAGACATAGTAATGAGTCTAAAACAAGAGTTTTTAAAAGATGCCATTGTTATTATAATCATAATGTATTCACTATACCATACTAGTTATGGAAGTATAAGATACATTTGTATGCAGAGCTCAAATGGACTAGATAATTTCACTTTATAACCAGAATGTTAGGTAACAAATGCAGATAGTAAGTCTTACTGTGTTTTCGCCAAAATATTTTATAGATAATATGTATATATCCATAATCATGTATTTAGAAGCTCTATTTATTAAAGAGTTAAAGTATTAATAGATATGTTTGCAGTGACAATGATCATTCATCTCCAGGTATAGGCATAGCAAAAATCTTAACATTTTATCTCACTTAAATTGTAAACATATGAGATAGTTATCATAAGATAATTGTGACTACAGACAAAATAATTTGGATGAATAACCCATACATCATGAAATATAGTAACACTAGTTTTGATGCATAAATAAATTCCTCTCTTGGAATGTTCTATGGCATTGCTATAAATTTACAACTCCTTTTCAATTCACCATTATCAGATAATGAAATCAAACTAACTGGATCTTTGGATTGTTTTGGTAACATTTTACCACAATGATGTTGAAAATTTTGTAGAAGCTTTTAAAATTGATTTAATTTAATTGGAGGTATTAAAATTAGAATTCAATTTTTTCAATTGATAAGATATATTGAAACAGAAATACAGAAAGATTTGTGTTGTTTTATTATGCTAGATAGATTTATGATGCTAGATACATCTAGCACACAATTTTAAAATGAAAAAGGAAGGTGAATCATATTTTTACTGAATACTGTATATTATGAAAAAATATATAGATAATATTTAGATCCAGGGGCATAATTTGATCATTCACACATAATATGTGGCCCATACCTATCCAGATATCTTGTGGCTGGTTTGAAAATTCCACAAATATTGATTTTCCTAGTCTTTAAAAACAATTCAGAATCTATTAAAACTCTCTGTGGTGGAATTGCCAAAAGCTTTCTATAGCTTTTGATATTAAAATATCCTAAACTTTAGACTTTAATACATGTCCTATTTACATCTACAAGTTGTCCGATTATTGCATAACACAAATGCCATAATACCAGACACGTCTTGACAAATGCTAAGCCTCAGAAGTTTTTTTTCTACCCATTGTTGGTTTCACAAGGCAATGTACACTCAAAGTTTTGTTCAGATTAAATATTGTCACTGTTCTATTTTATAAAAATAAAACAGTGCCAACTACTAACAGCTATCGATACTTTTAAGGTTAGGCCCCTCTCATAAGAACATAACACTACAGTTTGTTTGTTTTTTAATTGTTAATCCAGATGAATCTTTATTTTTCTTGTTCCAAACAAATCTGATGCAATATAGAGACCTTCTCCCCAGAAAAAAATACAAAACCTGTGCAGACACACAAAATTTATATACAAACTTGGGGGTTTTCAAGGCTCTGTGAAGTCCACTCATATTCCTCATCCACTTGGTGGAATCTAGAGGGATCCACCTGGGGCAGCACAAGGCTGGGCTTTGGAGTCAGGCTGACTTGGTTTGTTTTTTTTTTACATCTTTATTGGAGTATAATTGCTTTACAATGGTGTGTTAGTTTCTGCTTTATAACAAAGTGAATCAGTTATACATATACATATGTTCCCATATCTCTTCCCTCTTGCGTCTCCCTCCCTCCCACCCTCCCTATCCCACCCCTCCAGGCGGTCACAAAGCACCGAGCTGATCTCCCTGTGCTATGCGGCTGCTTCCCACTAGCTATCTACCTTACATTTGGTAGTATATATATGTCCATGCCTCTCTCTCGCTTTGTCACAGCTTACCCTTCCCCCTCCCCATATCCTCAAGTCCATTCTCTAGTAGGTCTGTGTCTTTATTCCTGTCTTACCCCTAGGTTCTTCATGACATTTTTTTTCTTAAATTCCATATATATATGTTAGCATACGGCATTTGTCTTTCTCTTTCTGACTTACTTCACTCTGTATGACAGACTCTAGGTCTATCCACCTCATTACAAATAGCTCAATTTCGTTTCTTTTTATGGCTGAGTAATATTCCGTTGTATATATGTGCCACATCTTCTTTATCCATTCATCCGATGATGGACACTTAGGTTGTTTCCATCTCCGGGCTATTGTAAATAGAGCTGCAATGAACATTTTGGTACATGACTCTTTTTGAATTATGGTTTTCTCAGGGTATATGCCCAGTAGTGGGATTGCTGGGTCATATGGTAGTTCTATTTGTAGTTTTTTCAGGAACTCCATACTGTTCTCCACAGTGGCTGTATCAATTTACATTCCCACCAACAGTGCAAGAGGGTTCCCTTTTCTCCACACCCTCTCCAGCATTTATTGTTTCTAGAATTTTTGATGATGGCGATTCTGACTGGTGTGAGATGATATCTCATTGTAGTTTTGATTTGCATTTCTCTAATGATTAATGAAGTTGAGCATTCTTTCATGTGTTTGTTGGCAGTCTGTATATCTCTTTGGAGAAATGTCTATTTAGGTCTTCTGCCCATTTTTGGATTGGGTTGCTTGTTTTTTTGTTTTTGAGCTGCATGAGCTGCTTATAAATTTTGGAGATTAATCCTTTGTCAGTTGCTTCATTTGCAAATATTTTCTCCCATTCTGAGGGTTGTGTTTTGGTCTTGTTTATGGTTTCCTTTGCTGTGCAAAAGCTTTGAAGTTTCATTAGGTCCCATTTGTTTATTTTTGTTTTTATTTCCATTTCTCCAGGAACTGGGTCAAAAAGGATCTTGCTGTGATTTATGTCATAGAGTGTTCTGCCTATGTTTTCCTCTAAGAGTTTGATAGTTTCTGGCCTTACATTTAGGTCTTTAATCCATTTTGAGCTTATATTTGTGTATGGTTTTAGGGAGTGATCTAATCTCATACTTTTACACGTACCTGTCCAGTTTTCCCAGCACCACTTATTGAAGAGGAACACTACAGTTCTTATTTTTAAAAATAGCTGTCATGGATATAGAAAACTCTCTGCCTTCCTTTGTAAATAGACTCTGAGTTCCTAGTGGCCTAACCTTGGTTTATATAAGGACTCTCAGTTTCAGATGCTTCCATAAGCCTGGCAGGTAATGGTAATAAACAAGTGAAATGGCCAGGTATTAGAGAACATGGGGAAAGGGGAGTAAGTGTGGGTGACCATAGCAAATTGAATAGCTACTTATTTGTTAAAAAGGGCATGCTGTCATTCTACTGCAGTCAATTCTGTTATTGAAAGAATTTGGAAATGCACATTATCTGTGAACTTCCTTGATTTTTCTAATACCAAGTATAACTCACAAGGCATTACCTATGGGCCACTAGTTGACAAACCTTGGCTTATATCCCATCAGTTAATGAGAAAGGTAGAAACATACCTCATTGTCACCCCAAATTGAATCCACAGTTTGGATACTAGAGGCAAAAAGGAACATGGAAGGGACAAAAGGAGACACAATCACTTTCTTATTTTACCATGTTAGCATCATTTGATATTTTATTGAACTGTCTGCAATTAAATTAAAATCTCAGAGAATGTGCTGTTTTAAAAAAATAAGTGATTAATGCCTGGGCATCTTGCAAGGACTAGTCTTTTTAACTCTTTTAAAGGGATTTTTGTTCATGTGGTTGAATTTCATGGTCAGTTTCCTCCTCCACTGAGTCATCATTTTTGGGACAATTTAGAAAAGAAACAGCCCCTGAGAGGACTTCTAACCTATGGTTGGGCTTAGGATGGTCAACTTAGGGACAGAACATAAATAGAATATAACCTTCCTATAGGCTTTTGTCTAATTAGAGCAGCAACTTCAGTTTACCATTTTGCTGCCTTGGGAGCAAACAGTGCTATCCCAATATAGGATGAGCATATTTATTGAGTGTGTGATAAAGGGTTGCAGCTTCTGGGCTATATATTTTCTCTGTTCATAAAGTTGATTATAGCACATTCAACTGGTTATCCTGGAGAACCATGGAAGACTGAAGTATTCAATAGCTTCAGTGTACTAAGAAACTTAGACAATTAAAAGATTTAAAGTCACATTCCAGAGACAGCTATGCTTTTTCAACTGTAAAGGCAATTTTAACGATACTAACACTAAGATTATTTCATTTAGTTAGGCTTTGGAGATTTGCTTTTTCTTAATGCATGGTATATTGAGTCAAAAAAACAACTGGAAAGAGAAAGAAAGAAAAAAGAAAAGAAAGAGAACGAGAAAGGAAGGGAGGGAGGAAGGAAGGGAAGAAGAGAGAGAGAATAGGAGAGAAAAAAGAATGCAGGAAATAGAAGAAAGAAAGGGTAAGTAGAAAGATGGAATGAAGACTGAGTAATTCATCACATAATTTTATTGAGCTAGTATTTATTGAGAAAGTATTCCTTATAAAGTGCTCTGTTAGGCATGATTAAGTGTTATCCTGTATGATTCCCTGTTATGGAATGACTACACCTAAGTTATAGGATGAACTTTTAAGCAATAATGATTATCTCAGTGTGGGTCAAGCTATGTAGATTATCTGGGGACTCCTATTGTGAAAGTAATGTGTAAACCCAGAACCTGTCACTGGTATGTATTTCTATGGAATGGAAAAACATATATAATCTTATCTTAGTAGGAGTGAAAATTTATTATACTACCACTAAGAAAATCTTATTGGTAGTGGAGACTATAAAATACAAATAATTAGCCAAATAATGGGCCCAAAATATTCTTTTCATAAATGCATTATCATAGAAATTGATTATATGCTCATTTTTCCAGACCCATAAAAAGAACACAAATAATTCTAACATATATAGACATTGAAATTTTTTCTTCATGCATTTAGGTATGATGAGTATAAATGGTGTCAAAAATAATACCCAATATCAATGTTTAATACTAGAGTCTTCTCTATTGATAATGCTTTGAAGACATAATGAGAACAGTACATGCCTTGTGATTACTGTAAGGTCACATGGACCTGGTTTTTGTCTGTCATGTAGCTGTCATGATGATGTGTTAAAACAGCTTAGGGCTGCACCGGACAGACTTAAAATTTTAAAAACATCATTGAAGTTTTATATTTTTGAAGCTCCCGCTTTATAATTTCAACAGTAATTGGATATTGTTAGGACTGGAATGTTAATGCAGCATTTATTAGAATTAGTTTTGAGTGCACTACCATTTCATGTTATTAAAAGATGAAACATAATTCAGAAATTGTTGGTCAAATAATTCTTTTTTCTTTTCAGTTTCTTTCCTAGTCTTGACATATTATCAAATGCTTTATGTGGCTATTTAAAACATGATGTAGCATTATTGACTTCTAAACACATTTTATCTCTGGGATCATAAAGCAAACACATGTACATATTTCAAGGTGCATTGGCTATTAAGTTGAACATGTTTTTTTACAAATTGGTTATAAACTGAGACCAAGTACCTCTGCTAGAGCATGTATTTTTATCAGGCTGTATATTACTGTTTAAATACATGATCTGTGGAGCTTGGTAAAACAGAAGTCATGCAGCCTACAATAGAGTGGTCTCCAAAGTTTTTACTCACGTATTACTATCAATAAATTGCTTTAGCACACTCACACACACAAACACACATATCAAATTTTCATATATGTACATATATCCACTATTATACCAGTGTATAAAATATAGACATCATAAACCATATATAAAATTAGGAATTAAAAACGATTATGCCATATGTGAAATATTTTCTTGAATTAATTTAACTTAATTACGGTAAAGACCTTTCTTTCCCTGATTAGATATGATGATATATGTGTCATTTTGTAAAACTTGTTTGTTATTTTATGGTACAGTTTTTCAAAGATTTAGTCCAAATTTAGTTAGTTCTATATCTGGTTTTAATGGCTGTCATAACTAAAAAAATCACTTCACAAAAATAACAGATGCAAATGGAGGAAATTCATCCTGCATTGTGAGTGCTAAATCAATTTAATTCCATCCTCCAGTTATGCAAAAGTTTTTGTCAAAATTTGGTTAATACTTTTCTTGACATTAAATTGTAGGGGTTATAATTTGAAGGCAATGAATTTAATTTTTTTAATAAATGAATTAAAAACTTAATGACACTCATTCTTTGAAGATTTGTTATACAAGATAGGATATTTTGTTTCTATTTTTCTGTGCTTGAAGATTGAAGAGATCTTGCAATTAATACAAAATATTTTCGAGAATAAAACTGTGTAACAATCAAAATATGTCCAAATATTTTTTTCAAAGTTTCCCCTATATCTCATGTTAAGCACAACTAAAACCCCTAGATATTACCTATAAAATAAGCATAAGACTCTTGAAGGTGGAGAGAAGATGGACTGGCTAGAAACTTGAAGAACAGCACAATAAAATTTCCTGGGTTTTTTTGGTTTTTTTTTTTGCTCATATATTCAAGACTTAACCTGGAAGAAGCTGGCAATCTGGAAATACCAGTGACTGCAAATAACCTCTTTGCCGAAGTCCTGTTCTTTTTGGCAAGGGGATCAAGAAAGGGGCTGGCTAGCAAGACAGAAAACCTTTAGACAGAAACAGCCCTACTCCAGTCAAACACCACAAAAAAAATTGTGTTAGCACCCCCATTAATGCCAAGCAAAGAAAAGTGGGAAGCCTAGACTTCTACCTTGTGAGGCTATAACAGGGTGCCCAACACCCCCATCATGCAGGTAGAAAGAAGGCTAAGTACAGAGCTAGAGTTTCAGTCATGCAGTTATGAGGTCATTCCCTCATATTGTCTCTGGAGAACTTGTGGGGATCCTGGTCCCCAGGGGTACCCCACCTGGCAGTACCAAGGAGTGATATCAAAGATAGTGGAAGGTGATGACATGCATTGTGGACCAGTGATAATGAGACCACCCCCACAACAGTGTCAGAGGAGGCCATGTAGGAAACTAGAATATCTTTTTCCACTCAGCAATAACAATGAGACCTTACACTGGGTATCAGCAGAGGTTGAGTGGGGAACAAAGACTTGTGTTTGTGCCCAGTGGTAACAAGGCAGCGTCAGAAAAAGCCAACTACAACAGAAGGCTTAAGAAAGATCCAGAATCTCAAAACATAACATTAAAATGTTCAGGTTTCAATTTAAAAAATCACTCATCATACCAAGAATCAGAAAGATCTCAAACTGAATGAAAAAGATAATAAATGGATGCCCAAACTGAGATGACAGAGATGTTAGAATTACCTGACAAAGATTTTAAAGCAGCCATTCTTCAACAAGCAATTACCAACACCCTTGAAAAAAAGGAAAACATAGAAAGTTTTAGGGAAAAAGTTTCAGCAAAGAAATAGAAGATATAAGGAAAAGTCAAATGAGAATATTAGAACAGAAAAATACAATAATTGAAAATAAAAGCTCAGTGGATGGGCTCAACAACATAATAGAGAGATTGGGGAAAGAATCAGTGAGCTGGAAGATAAACAATTGAAACTACCCAAGATGAAGAACAGAGAGAAAATACACTGAAAAGAAAAACACGGAACCTCATGGACCTGTGTCTTTGGAGTCCCAGAAGGAGAGGAGAAACAAGGAGAGTCTGAAAAAGTACTAGAAGAAATAATGGCAGAAAACATCCCAAATTTGGAAAGAGAGATAAATCTGTAGATTCAAGAAGGTAAGAAATTCCCAACATGATAAAACCAAACAAATCTGCATCAAGACACATCATAATGAAACTTCTGAAAGCTAAAGACAAAGACATTCTGAAAGCAACCAGGGAAAAATCACACATTATAGAGGAAAACACAATTAGAAAGACAGTGGATTTCTCATCAGAAATCAGGGAAACCAGAAGGAAATGGCACAATATAGTTCAGGGCTGAAAGGAAAGGACAATCAGTCTAGAATGCTATTATGCCCAAGGCAAATATCCCTTTAGGAATGAAGTGGAAATCATGACCCTCTCAGTGAAAATAGTTTTTCTCCAGGAGACCTACTCTAAAGGAATAATTTTTAAATTTTTCTAAATAAAAAGGAAAAAACAAAAGAAGAAACCTTGGAATATCAGGAAAGGAAGAAGCAAAAATCAAGGTAAATGCAGTAAGTTTTTGATCTCTTCTTGAGCTTTCTCAAGAAGATCTCTTCTTGAGCTTTCTAAGTTTGAGCAATAATTTAAACACTGTTTAATATGGTTCAAGATACATGGAGAGAATATTTAAGATATTTGCACTAAAAATGGGGAAGGGCAAAGTGATGTAAAGAAAGATAAAATTTCTGTACTTCACTAGGACTGGTAAAATGATGACACCAGTAGATTGTAATTTTATATATATATATATATATATATATATATATATATATACATGTAATAATACGTAATCTTTAAAAAGCTATACAAATAGATACACTCAAAACACTACAGATAAATCAAAATGAAATTCTAAAAAAACTTCTGCCACAATAATGCAGGAAAATAAAACAGAGACAGAAAGAACCAATAGGAAACAAAAGTAAATTGGCACAACCCCTAATGTATCATTAATTACATTAAAATATATGGTCAAAATGCACTGATTAAAAGACAGATTGGCAAAGTGAATGACAAATTATGACCTATATACTGTCTATAAAAAAAAACCCTCATTTTAAATATAACAACATAGGCAGGCTGAAAGCAAAAGGATAACAAACATGTATCATGAAAATATTAATTTTAAAATGTATTAGTGGCTATATAATTATCAAAGTGACTTCAGAGCAAAGAGGGTAATCAGAGCCACAGTGGGACATTATATAATGGTAATGCACCGAGAAGACAGCAATCCTAAATGTGTATGTACCAAACAATAGAGGTGCAAAATATGTGAAGTAAAAACTGATGGAACTGAAGAAAAAAATAGACAAATCCACAGTTATCAATGGAGGCTTTACCACCTCTTTCACAACAATGCATAGAATAATTAGAAAACCAACAGCGATATAAAACTCCACAGCACCATGAAACCAACAGGATCTAAAGGACGTTTATAGAACACTCCAACCAACAACATAAGGATACATTTCTTCAAGTGATCAAAGAATATATACCAATGTATATCATATCCTGGGCCATAAAACAAACCTCAGTAAAATTCAAAGAACTGAAATCAAGCACAATGTGTTCTTTAACCAGTGGAATCATACTGGAAATCAGTAAGAAAAATAACAGGAAATTTTCCAAACACATAGAAACTGAACAACACACTTTAAATAATTGGTGGGTCAGAAAAGAAGTCTCAAAGGGAATCAGAAGATACCTGGAACTCAATTAATATGAAACTTTAACGTATCAAAATTTGTGGGACATAGCTAAAGGAGTGTGAGAGGAAAATTTATAGCATTCTATGCTCACATTAGGAAAGAGGAAAATTCTTAGATCAATAACCTAAGTTCCCACCTTAAGAAAAAGAAGAGCAAAATAAACCCAAGGCAAGCAAAAAGAAAGAAATAACAAAGATAAGAATAGAAATAAGTGAAATTGAAAACTGCAAAACAATAGAGAGAACCTTTGAAACAAAGAGCGGGTTCTTTGAAAAGATCAATGAAATTACCCACCCCTCAAGCAGGATGGAGGAGAGAGAGGAGAGAGAAACACAGATTTCCAGTATCAGGAATGAAATAGGGGATATCATCATAGATACTTCAGAAATCAAAAGGATATTTAGGAATATTATTGTCTTAGTCCAATGGAACTGTTCTAACAAAATACCACCGAATACATGGTTTATAAACAATGGGAAATTATTTCTCACACTTCTGGAGTCTGACAAGTCCAAGATCAAGGCACTGGCAGATTCAGTGTCTGGTGAGAACCTGCTTTCTGGTTCATAGACAGCTGTCTTTTTGCTGTGGCTGTACATGGTGGAAGGGATGAGGGATCTTTCTAGGGTCTCATTTATAGGGCCACTAATCTCATTCCCTAAGGCTCTGCCCTCATGATCTAATCACCCCCAAAGGCCCCATCTCCATCACCTTGGAGGTTAGACTTTCAACATATGAATTTTGGGGGGACACGAATATTTAAACCATAGCAAATATAAATAACACATAAATTTGACAATGTAGATGAAATGGACCAACTTCTTGAAAATTACAAACTACCAATATTCATCCAATATGAAATACATATTTTGAATAGGCCTATAACTATAAAGACCAAGTAGTCCAAGTGGTTTCTGGAAACTGAAATGTGAAAGTTCTATTGAGAAGGCCATGTGAAAGGGTGATGCAAACTTTAGTTGAAGGATTCAGTCACCCTAAGCCAGTATCAGTGTGAGAGAGCCAGGGGAACACATATGATGGTGCTAATTTCTTCCTTCTGCCTCCTGATATTCCCCATTGTCCAAGCCCAAAAGAAAGCCAGAGAACAAAGGTAACCATTGAATAGTACATATGGGTCTGCCTGCCTCCTTTGGCAGAAAACATAAGGGCAAATTGAGATATTTAGTACATTTATTTAGATAAAATATAATTATTATTTACTTCTAATTTTACTTCTTGTTGCCATATGTATTGTTATCATACTGTAGCATATGAACTCACTTTGTATACAACTCTAAAATATAATGTTAACTCTTCAACTACACTGAAAGCTACCATGTAGTATCTGATGGAACTCTTAGAGGACAACATAGGAAAAACACTCTTTGACATAAACCACAGCAAGATCTTTTTTTGACCCACCTCCTAGATTAATGAAAATAAAAACAAAATTAAACAAATTGGACCTAATTAAACTTAAAAACTTTTGCACAACAAAGGAAACCATAAACAAGATGAAAAGACAACCCTCAGAATGGGAGAAAATATTTGCTAATGAAACAATGGACAAAGGATTAATCTCCAAAATATATAAATAGCTCATGCAGCTCAATATTAAAAAAAAAGAAACAACCCAATCCAAAAATGGGCAGAATACCTAAATAGACATTTCTCCAAAGAAGGCATACAGATGGCCAAGAGGCACAGGAAAAGATGCTCAGCATCACTAATTATTAGAGAAATGTGAATCAAAACTACAATGAGGTATCACGTCACACCGGTCAGAATGGCCATCATCAAAAAATCTACAGACAGTAAATGCTGGAGAGGGTGTTGAGAAAAGGGAACCCTCTTGCACTATTGGTGGGAATGTAAATTGATCCAACCACTGTGGAGAACAGTATGGAGGTTCCTTAAAAAATGAAAAATAGAACTACCATATGACCCAGCAATCCCACTACTGGGCACATACCCTGAGAAAACTGTAATTCAAAAAGAGACATGGACCACAATGTTCATTGCAGCACTATTTACAATAGCTAGGACATGGAAGCAACCTAAGTGTCCATTGACAGATGAATGGATAAAGAAGATGTGGCACATATATACAATGGAATATTACTCAGCCATAAAAAGAAATGAAATTTAGTTATTTGTAGTGAGGTGGATGGACCTAGAGTCTGTCATACAGAGTGAAGTAAGTCAGAAAGAGAAAGACAAATACCGTATGCTAACACATATATATGGAATCTTAAAAAAAGAAAAAAAAGGTACTGATGAACGTAGTGGCAGGACAGGAATAAAGAAGTAGACATAGAGAATGGGCTTGAGGACACGGTGGGGGAGGGGGAAGCTGGAACAAAGTGAGACCATCATTGGCATATACACACTACCAAATGTAAAATAGATAGCTGTGGGAAGCAGCAGCATACATAGCACAGGGAGATCAGCTCCGTGCTTTATGACGACCTAGAGGGGCGGGATAGGGAGGGTAGGAGGGAGGCTCAAGAGGCAGGGAGTATGCGGATATATGTATGCATATGGCTGATTCACATTGTTGTGCAACAGAAACTAACAGCCCTGTGAAGCAATTATACTCCAATAAAGGTGTATTAAAAACATAAATAAGTGAATAAGCACACACACAAAAATATAATGTTCCCTCTTCAAGTACATTGAGAGCTACCATGTAGTATCTGATGGAACATTTCTGCAGTATATTTTTCACTATCAAACCTGCAAAAATATTTATTGCATAAATATATACCCTCTTTGTCTATCTCTATGCCTCCTTCTCCACACATATACACAAGTATATATATATACATAACATATATATGTATTTGTTATGTATACATATGTATATATATAACATTCAACATATATGTGCACATTGTAGTTAAGTTTATTACCCAGAAACATGTACAATATGCAGACATGGCAAGATCATGGGAAAATACACTTTGTGGTATAATGCTTGGCAATGTAAATTTTCACTGCAGGTAACTTTGTGTGTGTGTGTGTGTGTGTGTGTGTGTGTGTTAAAAATTCAAATGAGTGCATATCTTCTATAAAGTATATCCACTTCTATAAAATTATTTTAATGGTATAATTAAGGTGTGTACAAAGATTTAAGTTCAAGAATGACAGTGCCATTTATAAGGAAAGATATAAAACAACTTGAAAGTTATTCTGTAATACCGGGCTGCTGAAATGAATGTTTGTGTATCTATGGAATTAAGTATTATGTATTTGTAAAAATTATATTTTGGTGTGTTATTTGTTGACAATGAAATAATTTCACTTCGTGTAATTGAGTCTTTTGAGGTAATATGAGCTATATAGTGTTTAAAGCCATGTTTATGTGAAATTTACATTCCAACCCTAACACTTATTAGCTCTTTAACCTAGCCTACGTTCCATAGTCTCTGTAACTCTCATCTATATATTGGGTATAAAATAAGAGCAGTTATGTCATAGGGTTATTTTGTAGGTTTAATGAAAAAGTGAATACAAAATACTGAATGAGCATTTTGCATATAACATGTGCCCAAGAAAAATGATCAGGGATCCAGGAGATTTTATTGGATTCTCAAGTAATTTCAACATGCAGAAAAAAGCACATAGTTGAAGGTTTAATTTATTTGAGGTGTATGTTAAGTACATACTTTAGAAAAGTTGTGAATATTAATGGTTAGGAAAAATCAATAAAGGGGAATGTTATTAACTCTGAGGTCTCTCAATTTTTTGAGTACTGCTTGCCTAGAAAATGGGACCTAGAAAGGGATAATCTAGCATATACTTCATTATTTTGTCTTAATTTTCTTAGACAAGAAATAAAATTATTTTCTACTTCACAAATTGAGTTAAATTTTGTGAATCAAGAGAAAATGTTTTTCATCCGCAAAGTGTAAATATTGTACCCAAGTTCTGAAAAAACCAGGAGCATATTGATTCAGAGGAGAATTGCCTAGTCACACAATACTGGAAAAAGATCTTCTGGCAGTAAGAACTTCATATTTCCGTCAAGTATCCTGATTAAAACTTTGAATTGTTATTTAAAAACAACTCATATGTAAGGTAGATAGAACAGACATATATTTATAATGAGGAAACTGAGTCAACAGAAAATCAGAGTCTTGTCCAAGGTCAAACATTGATTTTCTTCTGGAGTTATTGAAATGAACTTTCTGGACTCACAGCCTACCATTCTTTCTTTCATATTGTGTCTAATATCAATAGATGTGATGATAGTTATATAATAAACCTATGTTCTTTCTCAAATAATTACATTTATATAAAATTATATATAATATACATAATTTTCATTGCTAAAATGAAAGATACTGGCCTAAAAAATGATGACTCTGACTTTTGTAATAATGACTCCTTTACTCTAGATATGATTTAGCTTATAGCTCAGCATAATTAACAGACCATTAAATATTGTATATAATTGAATTTAAATAAATTTCTCTTTATCTGGGTTTCATTGGGCTGGTTTCATTGGCCTTATTAAAAAAAATTTGTAATAATAGTTAAGGATGGTGTGTGTAACCTAATTTTTCACCATGAATATTTAACAAGTGCTTTAATTGAATACTTAGATTTAATGATAAAAATTAACAATTTTAGGGTAAATGTGTAATTATCTTATAAATATGCGGATAATAAAAATTAAAATAACAGATGATTTTAAGTGCTTTATTTTAAAAAATATGTACTTGAGTGGCCCTTTAAGGAACTTTTGCCTTAAAAAAATGCACTTAATTAGGGATCAAGATGGCAGAGTAGGAAGATCCTGAGCTCACCTCCTCCAATGGATACAGCAAAACTACAACTACATATACAACAACTATCTTTGAAAATGACCTGAAGACTAGCAGAAAAGATTTTCTACAACTAAGAATATAAAGAAAAGGCCACATCAAGACTGGCAGGAGAGGGAGAGACATGATCTAGTCAGAGCCCACATACCCGGTGTGATGACCCACAGCACAGGAAGGATATCACAACTGCAGAGGCCCCCCTGAGGAGCAAGGGGTCTCAGCCCCACCTCAGGCTTCCCAACCTGAGGGGCCTTCACTGAGAAGATGAGCCTCCATAACAGGTGACTTTGAAAACCAGCAAGACTATGTCAGGAGAACCAGAGGGCCATAGAAAACAGATTCTTCTTGAAGGACTCATGCACAAACTTACTCCAAGTCCCAGCACAGAGGCAACAGCTTGAAAAGTGCCTGGGTCATGTGAGAAGGAGATTCATTGACTTAATTTTAGGTTGTGTGCTAGAGGGACAGGGAGCTGGTGGTACTTTCTCTGGGGACAGAAGTGCTGGTAGGCACTATTTTGTTTTTACTGTCTTTCTACCAATTATTCTCCAGCAACCTAATGCCACGCACCCCACCTCGATGTGCCCCTAAGCAACAGCAGCTCACAACCATCCTGCCCCAGCCAATCCCTCCAAAGTGGCTCACACACCACACAGCAGCCATACTGCCCAGCAGTGGTACCCCTCCAAAGTGGCTCCTGCCACGTCCCAACCAGCAAGTAGCCAGGGAGCACCAGTGCCCTTCCAAAGCACATCCCACTTCAGGGGGGCAAGAAATGTACCTCTAGCAGTTGCAGCCAGACCTCTCAGTCAGCCAGGCTGGGAGGCAGCCCCACCCACCAGCACACACACAGCAGTCATGGCCAGGCACTGCAGCCAGCCCACCTGAGGGCCAGTCCTACACAGCAGCACATCTGCAGCAATCAAGGTCAAACCACAATAGCAGGGTGTACACAGCCCATAGAGGAGATACCCTTGGAGCACCTGGTGCTGGTGACCAGGAGGTATTGTGCCACTGAGCCCCACAAAAAGCCTTCTACTTAAGGCCCTTTTTTTAAGACTGGGAGACATAGTTGATTTACCTAATGCAGAGAAACAAAAAAGAGAGTTACGCAAAATTAGGAGACAAAGGAATACTTTACAAATGAAAGAACAAGACAAAAGCTCAGAAAAAGAACTGAACAAAATGGAGATAAGTGATTTACAACATAAAGAGTTCAAGGTAATAGTCATAAAAATGCTTACTGAACTTGGGAAAAGAATAGATGAACTTAGAACATCAACAAGAGATAGAAAATATTTTTAAAAAATCAAAACTGAAGAATACAATAACTAAAATGAAAAATACACTAGAGGGAATCAACAGCAGATCAAAGCATGTGGAACAGAGCAGTGATCTGGAAAACAGTGTCGTGGAAATCACCCAATTGGAATAGCATAAAGAATAAGAAAAAAATTAGGATATTTAAGAGACCTCTGGGACAATGTCAAGTGTAGTAACACTTGCATTATAGAGGTCCTGGAAGAAGAGAGAGAGAGAAAGGGCCAGAAAACCTATCTGAAGAAATAACGGCTGAAAACTTTCCTAATCTGATGAAGGAAACTGACAGGTAACACAGAGTCCCAAACAAGATGAACCGAAAGACACCCACACTAAAGTACATTATGATTAAAATGTCAAAAGTTAATGACAAGAAGTGAATCTTAAAAGCAGTAAGAGAAACAGTTATGTACAAAGGAACCCCCATAAGACTATCAGCTTATTTTTCAACAGAAACATTGTCCCAAAAGGACCGGCAGAATATAATCAAACTACTGAAAGAGAAGAACTTACAACCAAGAATATTCTACCTAGCAAGGTTATCATTCAGAATTGAAGGAGAGAGAAAGAGTTTCCCAGGCAAGCAAAAGCTAGAGGAGTTCATCACTGCTAAACTAGGCTTACAAGAAATGTTAAAGGGATTTAATGATGGAGGGATCAGTCCAACAAGAGATGTAACACACTTGTAAATATCTGTGCAGCCAACATAGGAGCATCTAAATACATAACAGAAATAAAGGGAGATCTTGACAGTAAATACAATAATACTAAGAGAATTTAACACTCCTTCCATCAATGGATGGGTCATCCAGACAGAAAATCAATAAGAAAACACTGGCCTTAAATGACACATTATATTAGATGAACTTAAGAGATATATACAGAGCACTCAAACATCCAAAGAGCAGAATACACATTCTTCTCAATTGCACATGGAACATTCTCCAGGATAGATCACATGTTGAGACACAAAACAAGTCTCAACAAATTTAAAATGTTAGAAATTATATCAAGCATTTAAAAATACTTCCTTAGATTTCTTATTGAAATACAGTTGATTACATATTATGTAAGTTTCAGGTGTACAACACAGCAATTTATATATTTATATATATATATATTAAGAATAATATAATAAGAATCTTTTTCAGATTCTTTTCCCTTATACATTATTACAAAATATTCACTATGTTTCCTTATTCTATAGAGTAGATCCTTGTGGATTATCTATTTTATACATAGTAGTGTGTATATATTAATCCCAGCATCCTAATTTATCCCTCCCACTACCCACTTTCCCCTTTGATAACCATAAATTTGTTTTCTGTATCTGTGATTCTATTTCTGTTTTGGAGATATAGTCATTTGTGTCTTTGTTTTTTAGATTCTACATATAAGTGATGTCATATGATATTGCTGCAAATGGCATTATTTCATTCTTTTTTATGGTCGAGTAATATTCCATTGTACATATATACCACATCTTCTTTATCCATTCATCTGTTGATGGACATTTAGGTTGCTTCCATGTCTTGGCTGTTGTAAATACTGCTGCAGTGAACATCAGGGTGCATGTATCTTCAAATTGTGGTTTTCCCAGGATATATGCCCAAGAGTGGGATTGGTGAATCATATGGTAGCTCTATTTTTAGTTTTTTAAGGAACCTCCATACTGTTCTCCATAGTGGCTGTATCAATTTACATTCACACCAACAGTGTAGGATGATTCCCTTTCCTCTCTTTCCCTCTCCAGTGTTTATTATTTGCAGACATTTTGTTGATGGCCATTCTGACCAGTGTGAGGTTTTGGTGTCAGGGTGATGGTCGCCCAATAGAAAAAGTTCAGAAGTATTCCTTCCTCTGCAATTTTTTGGAATAGTTTCAGAAGGATAGGTACTAACTCTTTTCTAAGAGTTAATAGAATTTAATAGAATTTACCTGCGAAGCCATCTGGTCTTGGACTTTTGTTTGTTGAGAGTTTTTTAAATCACAGATTCAATTTTAGTACTTGTAATTGGTCTGTTCGTATTTTCTATTTCTTCCTGATTCAGTCTTGGGACATTTTCTAAGAATTTATCCATTTCTTCTATGTTGTTCATTTTACTAGCATATAGGTGCTTTTAGTAGTCTCTTATGATCCTTTGTATTTCTGTGGTGGTGTTTGTAATTTCTCCTTTTTCATTTCTGATTTTATTGATTTGGGCCCTCTCCCTTTTTTTTTCTTGATGAGTCTGGTGAAAGGTTTATCAATTTTTTTTATCTTTTCAAAGAATCAGCTATTAGTTTCATTGATCTTTTCTACTTATTTCTTTGTCTCTATTTCATTTATTTCTACTCTGATCTTTATGATTTCTCTTCTACTAACTTTGGGTTTTGTTTGTCCTTCTGTCTCTAGTTGCTTTATGTGTAAGGTTAAGTTGTTTATTTGAGATTTTTCCAGTTTCTTGAGGGAAGGTTGTATTTCTACAAACTTCCCTCTTAGAATTGCTTTTGCCAGATTCCATAGGTTGTAGATTGTTTTGTTCTCATTTTCATTTGTCTCTAGATATTTTTAGATTTCCTCTCTGATTTCTTCAGTGATCCATTGGTTGTTTAGTTGAACATTGTTTAGCCTCCATGTGTTTGTGTTTTTTGCAGTTTTTTTTCTTGTTGTTGATTTCATTGCATGGTGGTCAGAAAAGATGCTTGATATGATTTCAATTTTCTTAAATTTACAAAGATTTCCTTTTTGGCCCAGCATGTGATCTATTCTGGAGGATATTACCTGTAGACTTGAAAAGAATGTGTATTCTGCTGCTTTCAGATGGAATGCTCTATAAATATCAATTAAGTCCATCTGGTCTAATGTTTCATTTAAGGCCTTTTTTTCCTTATTGATTTTCTGTCTGGATAATCTGTCCATTGGTATAAGTTGAGTGTTAAACTCCTAAACTATTATTGTTTTACAGTCAATTTTTCCTTTTATGTCTGTTAACATTTACCTTATATATTGAGGTGCTCCTGTTTTGGGTGCTTATATATTTTAAATTGTTATATCTTCTTCCTGGATTGATCCCTTGATGATTATGTAGTGTCCTTCTTTGTCTCTTGTAACAGTCTTTATTTTAAAGTCTATTTTGTCTGATATGAGTATTGCTACTCCAGCTTTCCTTTGATTTCCATTTGCATGGAATACCTTTTTCCATCCCCTCACTTTCAGTCTGTGTGTGTTTCTAGAATTGAAGTGACTCTCTTGTAGACAACATATATAAGGATCTTTTTTTTTTTCAAATCTGTATAGCCAGTCTATGTCTTTCAGTTGGAGCATTTAATCCGTTTACATTTAAGGCTTTATTTGATAGGTATGTTCCTATTGCCATTTTTTTTTTCTTTTTTGTGGTACGCGGGCCTCTCACTGCTGTGGCCTCTCTCGCTGTGGAGTACAGGCTCCGGACGCGCAGGCTCAGCGGCCATGGCTCACAGGCTCAGCGGCCATAGCTCACGGGCCCAGCCGCTCCGCGGCATACGGGATCCTCCCGGACCAGGGCATGAACCCGTGTCCCCTGCATCGGCAGGCACCACCAGGGAAGCCCCCTATTGCCATTTTGTTAATTGTTTTGGATTTGTTTTTGTACGTCTTTTATCTTCCTTTCTTCTTTTGTTCTATTCTTATGTGTTTTGATGACTGTCTTTACTGTTATGTATGGTTTACTTTTTCTTTTTTGTGTGTTTATTTATTATAGACTTGGTTTACGGTTACCATGAAGTTTTAGTATAGCAGTCTACATATATACATGATTATTTAAAGTTGCTGGTCTCTTAATTTCAAATGCATTTCAAATATCCTGCACCTGTATTCTCCTCTCACAGTTGCTGGTTTTGATGTCATATTTGTGTGTGGATGATTTCCTATCTTTACTGTATGTATATTTGCCTTGGCTGGTGAGCTTTCCCATTCATAATTTTCTTGTTTCTAATGTGGACTTTTCTTTCCCACCAGAGAAGTTCCTTTAGAATTTGTTGTAAAGCTGGTTTGGTGGTGCTGAAATCTCAGTTTTTGCTTGTCTGTAAAACTTTTGCTTTCTCTGTCAAATCTGAACAAGGGCCTTGCTGGGTAGAGTGTTCTTGGTTGTAGGTTTTTCCCTTTCATCACTTTAAATATATTGTGCCACTCCCTTCTGGCCTGCAGTGTTTCTGCTGAAAAATCAGCTGATAACCCTATGGGGATAACCTTGTATATTATTTGTTGCTTTTAATATTTTCTCTTTGTTTTTAATTTTTGTCAATTTGATTTATGTGTCTTGCCATGTTCCTCCTTTGGTTTATACTATGTGAGACTCTCTGTGCTTCCTTGACTTGAGTGATTGTTTCCTTTCCCATGTTAGGGAAGTTTTCAGCTATTATCTTTTCAAATATTTTTCCAGACCCTTTCTCTCTCTCTTCTCCTTCTGGGACATTTATAATTCAAATGTTGGTGCATTTAATGTTGTCCCAGTTGTCTCTTAAACTGTCCTCATTTCTTTTTTTTTTTTTTTTTTTTTGACTGTACCACACAGTCTGCAGCATCTTAGTTCATCAACTAGGAATCAAACCCATGCCCCCTGCAGTGGAAGCATGGACCACTAGGGAAGTCCCTTGTCCTCACTTCTTTTCGTTCTTTTTTCTTTATTCTGTTCCATGATGGTGATTTCCACCATTCTGTCTTCCAGCTCACTTATCCATTCTTCTGCCTTATTTATTCTGTTATTGATTCCTTCAAGTGTGTTTTTCACTTCAGTTATTTTATTGTTCAATTCTGTTTGATTCTTCTTTATATTTTCTATCTCTTTGCTAAGAACTTCTTTTAACTTCTTGATCTGTGCATCCATTCTTTTCCCAAGTTCTTGGATCATCACTACAGTCGTTACTTGGAGCTTTTTCTCTGGTAGGTTGTCTATCTCTACTGCACTTAGTTGCTCTTCTGGGGTTTTACCTTGTTCCTTTGTCTGGAACATATTCCTTTGCTGTCTCATTTTGTTTAAATTTCTTTTTGTATTTTTATGTATGCAGTAGCTTAGTTACATTTCTCAAACTTGGAGAAGTGGCCTTCTGTAGGGGATGTCCCATGTGTCCCAGCAGTACACTCTTTTCTTATCACTCAAGGGCCAGGAACAGCTGCTCCCAGGCTAGGTTCTGACCTGTGTTTGCAGACTCAGTTCTGCAGACTGCAAGACTAGTTTCCTTCCTTCTGGTGTTTGCCCCCTGGTAGGTGAGTCTCATCTAGGGGCTTGTGCAGACGTCCTGTTGGGAGAGGTTGGTGTCTGCCCACTGGTGGGCAGGGTAGTGTCAAGGGGCATGTCTAGAGGTCACTGTGGGTTCAGGCAGCCTGTCTTCTGTTGGGTGGGTCTGTGTTCCTGCCCTATTCATTGTTTGGCCTAAGGCATTCCAGCACTGGAACTTACAGGCTGTTGGGTGGGGTCAGGTTTTGGTTCCAAGGACCCAAAACGTCTGTCTCCAGCCAGAGTTCATGTAGATTTCCCTATGTCTATCAGCTTTTATGACCCCAGAGAGAGCCACAGCTGCCCCTGTCTCCCCAGGAGACCCTCCAAGACCAGCAGGTACATCCAACCCAGGCTCCTATGGAGTCACTACTTTTGTCCTGGGTCTTGGTGCACACAAGACCTTATGTGTGCCCTCCACTGGCCTTCAAAGCCAGATGCTCTGGGGGCTTCTCTCTGATGCCAGATCTGTAGGCTTGGGAGCCCAGTGTAGGGCTCAGAGCTTTCACTCCCATTGGAAAATTTCTCCAATGTAATTAATCTACAGTCTGTGGGTCACTTACCTGGGGGGGGGGGCATGGGATTTGATTATATCGCTAGTGCGCCCCTCCTTCCATCTCATGGTTCCTTCTTTATGTCTTTGGATGTAGAATATCTTTGTGTGTGTGTGTGTGTGTAGATTTCAGTTCTTTTTATCAATGGTTGTTCAGCAGTTAGTTGTGATTTTGGTGTGCTCATGGGAGGAGGTGAGCTTAAGGTCCTTTTACTCCACCATCTTGTCTACGTTCTCAGGCATTTTTTCTGATAAAAACAGTATGAAACTAGAAGTCAATTACAGGAAGAAAGGTGGGAGTAGCACAAACATCTGGGGGCTAAAAAATATGCAACTGAAAAACTGATGGTTTAATGAAGAAATCAAAGAGGAAATCAGAAAATAACTCAAGACAAATGAAAACAGAAACACAGTGTTCAAAAATTACGGAACACAGCAAATGCAGTTCTAAGAGGGAAGTTTATAATGTTACAGGCCTACCTCATGAAACAAGAAAACTCTCAGATAAACAACTAACCTTACAACTAAAGGAACTGGAAAAAGAAGAAAAAATAAAGCACAAAGTTAGTTGAGGAAGGAAATAATAAAAATCAGAGTAGAAATAAGTGAAATTGAGACAAAAAAACAATAGAAAAGATCAATGAAAATAAGAGCTGGTTTTTATGAAAAGATTAAAAAATCAATAAACTTTTATCTAGACTCATAAAGATAGAAGGAGAGAGGGCCCAAATCAAAATAATAAGAAATGAAAGAGAATAATTTACAACTGAGACCACAGAAACATAAAGGATCATAAGAGTTTACAGTGAACAATTATAATCCAACAAATTGGAAAACCTAGAAGAAATGGATAAATTCTTAGAGACATATAATTTTCCAAATCTGAATTAGGAATAAATAGAAAATCTGAACAACAGTTATCAGTAATGAAATTGAATCAGTAATAAAAAGCTCCCAACAAATAGAAGTCTAGGACCAGACGGCTTCAGGAGTGAATTCTACCAAACATTTAAAGAAGAGTAAATACCTGTCCTTCTCAAAGTATTCCAAAAAATTGAAGAGAAAGGGATGCTTTCAAACTCATTCTATGAAGCCAGTATTACCAAATCCAGGTAAAGACACTATGAAAAAAGAAAATTACTGGCCAATATCCCAGATAAACATAGGTGAAAAAAATACTCAACACAATAATTAGCAAACTGAATTCAGTAATACATTCAAAAGATCATACACCATTATCAGGTGGGATTTATACCAGGTATGCAAGAATGGTTAATATTCACAAATCAGTCAACATGATAAAAATCATGTGATCATTTCATTAGATGCAGAAAAAGCATTTTACAAGATTTAACACCCATTTATGATATAGATATTCAATAAAATGGGTAAAGAGGGAATGTACTTCAACATAATAAAGGCCATGTATGACAAGTCCATTGCTTACACCCTACTCAATGAAAAAAACTTGAAAGCTTCCCCCCTAAGATCAGAAACAAGACAAGGATGCCTACTATCACCACTTTTATTTTAAGTATTATTGGAAGCCCTAGGCAGATCAATTAGGCAAGAAAAAGAAATAAAATCATCCAATTTGAAAAGGAAGAAAAATTGTCACTATTTGCAGGTGACATGATATTATATAGAGAAAACCCTAAAGACATCACCAAGAAACTGTTAGAATTAATCAACAAATTCAGTAGAATTGCAGGATGCAAAATCAACATACAGAAATCTATTTCATTTCTATAAACTAATAATGATATATCAGAAACTGAAATTAAGAAAACAATTACATTGACAATTGCATCAAAAAGAGTAAGATACCTAGGAATAAATTTAACAGGAAGTTGAAAGACCTGTTCTCTAAAAACTGTAAGACATTGATGAAATGAATTGAAGATGACGAAAATAAATGGAAAGATGCACTATGCTCATGGATTAGAAGAATTCATATTGTTAAAATGCCCATACTACCCAAAGGAATCTGGAGATGCAATGCAATTCCTATCAAAATGCCAATGGCATTTTTCACAAAACTGGAACAAATAATCCTAAAATTTGTATGGAATCACAAAGACCCTGAATAGCCAAAACAATCTTAAGAAAGAAGAAAAAAGCTGGAGATATCACACTCACTGATTTCAAACTATACTACAAAGCTATACTAACCAAAACTGTATATAGTACTGGCACAAGCACAGACACATAGATCAATGGAACAGAATAGAGAGCCCAGAAGTGAACCCACACATATATGAGCAATTAATCTAGGAGAAAGGAGGCAAGAAAATAGAATAGGGAAAAGACAACCTATTCAATAAATAGTTGGGGAAACTGGACATCTACAGTCAGTAGAATGAAAATGAACCACCTATTTTTTTTTTTTTACATCTTTATTGGAGTATAATTGCTTTACAATGGTGTGTTAGTTTCTGCTTTATAACAAAGTGAATCAGTTATACATATTCATATGTTCCCATATCTCTTCCCTCTTGCGTCTCCCTCCCTCCCACCCTCCCTATCCCACCCCTCCAGGTGGTCACAAAGCACCGAGATGATTTCCCTGTGCTATGTGGCTGCTTCTCACTAGCTATCTACCTTACGTTTGGTAGTGTATATCTGTCCATGCCTCTCTCTCACTTTGTCACAGCTTACCTTTCCCCCTCCCCATATCCTCAAGTCCATTCTCTAGTAGGTCTGTGTCTTTATTCTTCTCTTACCCCTAGGTTCTTCATGACATTTTTTTTTCTTAGATTCCATATATATGTGTTAGCATATGGTATTTGTCTTTCTCTTTCTGACTTACTTCACTCTGTATGACAGACTCTAGGTCTATCCACCTCATTATAAATAGCTCAATTTCGTTTCTTTTTATGGCTGAGTAATATTCCATTGTATATATGTGCCACATCTTCTTTATCCATTCATGCGATGATGGACACTTAGGTCGTTTCCATCTCTGGGCTATTGTAAATAGAGCTGCAATGAACATTTTGGTACATGACTCTTTTTGAATTATGGTTTTCTTAGGGTAATGCCCAGTAGTGGGATTGCTGGATCATATGCTAGTTCTATTTGTAGTTTTTTAAGGAATCTCCATACTGTTCTCCATAGTGGCTATACCAATTCACATTCCCACCAGCAGTGCAAGAGGGTTCCCTTTTCTCCACACCCTCTCCAGCATTTATTGTTTCTAGATTTTTGATGATGGCGATTCTGACTGGTGTGAGATGATATCTCATTGTAGTTTTGATTTGCATTTCGCTAATGATTAATGATGTTGAGCATTCTTTCATGTGTATGTTGGCAGTCTGTATATCTTCTTCGGAGAAATGTCTATTTAGGTCTCCTGCCCATTTTTAGATTGGGTTGTTTGTTTTTTTCTTATTGAGCAGCCTGAGCTGCTTGTAAATTTTGGAGATTAATACTTTGTCAGTTGCTTCATTTGCAAATATTTTCTCCCATTCTGAGGGTTGTGTTTTTGTCTTGTTTATGGTTTCCCTTGCTGTGCAAAAGCTTTGAAGTTTCATTAGGTCCCATTTGTTTATTTTTGTTTTTATTTCCATTTCTCCAGGAACTGGGTCAAAAAGGATCTTGCTGTGATTTATGTCATAGAGTGTTCTGCCTATGTTTTCCTCTAAGAGTTTGATAGTTTCTGGCCTTACATTTAGGTGTTGTGTATAAACCACTTTGAGCTTATATTTGTGTATGGTGTTACATTTAGGTCTTTAAACCACTTTGAGCTTATATTTGTGTATGGTGTTAGGGAGTGATCTAATCTCATACTTTTATATGTACCTGTCCAGTTTTCTCAGCACCACTTATTGAAGAGGCTGTCTTTCTCCACTGTACATTTCTGCCTCCATTATCAAAGATAAGGTGACCATATGTGCGTGGGTTTATCTCTGGGCTTTCTATCCTGTTCCATTGATCTATCTTTCTGTTTTTGTGCCAGTACCATACTGTCTTGATTACTGTAGCTTTGTAGTATAGTCTAAAGTCAGTGAGCCTGATTCCTCCAGCTCCGTTTTTCGTTCTCAAGATTGCTTTGGCTATTCGGGGTATTTTGTGTTTCCATACAAATTGTGAAAATTTTTGTTCTAGTTCTGTGAAAAATGCCAGTGGTAGTTTGATAGGGATTGCATTGAATCTGTATATTGCTTTGGGTAGTAGAGTCATTTTCACAATGTTGATTCTTCCAATCCAAGAACATGGTATATCTCTTCATCTATTTGTATCATCTTTAATTTCTTTCATCAGTATCTTTTAATTTTCTGCATACAGGTCTTTTGTCTCCTTAGGTAGGTTTATACCTAGATATTTTATTCTTTTTGTTGCAATGGTAAATGGGAGTGTTTTCTTGATTTCACTTTCACATTTTTCATCATTAGTGCATAAGAATGCCAGAGATTTCTGTGCATTAATTTTGTATCCTGCTACTTTACCAAATTCATTGATTAGCTTAGTAGTTTTCTGGTAGCATCTTTAGGATGCTCTATGTATAGTATCATGTCATCTGCAAAGAGTAACAGCTTTACTTCTTCTTTTCCGATTTGGATTCCTTTTATTTCCTTTTCTTCTCTCATTGCTGTGGCTAAAACTTCCAAAACGAAGTTGAATAAGAGTGGTGAGAGTGGGCAACCTTGTCTTGTTCCTGATCTTAGTGGAAATGCTTTCAGTTTTTCACCATTGAGGATGATGCTGGCTGAGTGTTTGTCATATATGGCCTTTATTATGTTGAGGAAAGTTCGCCCTATGCCTACTTTCTGCAGGGTTTTTATCATAAATGGGTGTTGAATTTGGTCAAAAGCTTTCTCTGCATCTATTGAGATGATCATATGGTTTTTCTCCTTCAGTTTGTTAATATGGTTTTTCACATTGATTGATTTGCGTATATTGAAGAATCCTTGCATTTCTGGAATAAATCCCACTTGATCATGGTGTATGATCCTTTTAATGTGCTGTTGGATTCTGTTTGCTAGTATTTTGTTGAGGATTTTTGCATCTATGTTCGTCAGTGATATTGGCCTGTAGTTTTCTTGCTCTGTGACATCCTTGTCTCGTTTTGGTATCAAGGTGATGGTGGCCTCATAGAATGAATTTGGGAGTGTTCCTCCCTCTGTTATACTTTGGAAGAGTTTGAGAAAGATAGGTGTTAGCTCTTCTCTAAATGTTTGATAGAATTCGCCTGTGAAGCCATCTGGTCCTGGGCTTTTGTTTGTTGGAAGATTTTTAATCACAGCCTCAATTTCAGTGCTTGTGATTTTCTATTTCTTCCTGATTCAGTCTTGGCAGGTTATGCATTTCTAAGAATTTGTCCATTTCTTCCAGATTGTCCATTTTATTGGCATAGAGTTTCTTGTAGTAATCTCTCATGATCTTTTGTATTTCTGCAGTGTCAGTTGTTACTTCTCCTTTTTCATTTCTAATTCTATTGATTTGAGTCTTCTCCCTTTATTTCTTGATGAGTCTGGCTAATGGTTTATCAATTTTGTTTACCTTCTCAAAGAACCAGCTTTTAGTTTTATTGATCTTTGCTATCATTTCCTTCATTTCTTTTTCATTTATTTCTGATCTGATCTTTATGATTTCTTTCCTTCTGCTAACTTTGGGGTTTTTTTTGTTCTTCTTTCTCTGATTGCTAAAGGTGCAAGGTTAGGTTGTTTATTCAAGATATTTCCTGTTTCTTAAGGTAGCATTGTATTGCTATAAACTTCCCTCTTAGAATGGCTTTTGCTGCATCCCATAGGTTTTGGGGCGTCGTGTCTCCATTGTCATTTGTTTCTAGGTATTTTTTTATTTCCTCTTTGATTTCTTCAGTGATCACTTCGTTATTAAGTAGGGTATTGTTTAGCCTCCATGTGTTTGTATTTTTTACAGATCTTTTCCTTTAATTGATATCTACTCTCATAGCATTGTGGTCAGAAAACATACTTGATACAATTTCAATTTTCTTAAATATACCAAGGCTTGATTTGTGACCCAAGAGATGATCTATCCTGGAGAATGTTCCATGAGCACTTGAGAAAAATGTGTATTCTGTTGTTTTTGGATGGAATGTCCTATAAATATCAGTTAAGTACATCTTGTTTAATGTATCATTTAAAGCTTGTATTTCCTTATTTATTTTCGTTTTGGATGATCTGTCCATTGTTGAAAGTGGGGTGTTAAAGTCCCCTAGTATGAATGTGTTACTGTTGATTTCCCCTTTTATGGCTGTTAGTATTTGCCTTATGTATTGAGGTGCTCCTATGTTGGGTGCATAAATATTTACAATTGTTATGTCTTCTTCTTGGATCGATCCCTTGATCATTATGTAGTGTCCTTCTTTGTCTCTTCTAATAGTCTTTATTTTAAAGTCTATTTTGTCTGATATGAGAATTGCTACTCCAGCTCTCTTTTGGTTTCCATTTGCATGAAATATCTTCTTCCATCCCCTTACTTTCAGTCTGTATGTGTCTCTAGGTCTGAAGTGGGTCTCTTGTAGACAGCAAATGTATGGGTCTTGTTTTTGTATGCATTCAGCCAATCTGTGTCTTTTGGTGGGAGCATTTAGTCCATTTACATTTAAGGTAATTATCGATATGTATGTTCCTATTCCCATTTTCTTAATTGTTTTGGGTTCATTATTGTAGGTCTTTTCCTTCTCCTGTGTTTCTTGCCTAGAGAAGTTCCTTTAGCAGTTGTTGTAGAGCTGGTTTCGTGGTGCTGAACTCTCTCTGCTTTTGCTTCTCTGTAAAGGTTTTAATTTCTCCATCAAATCTGAATGAGATCCTTGCTGGGTAGAGTAATGTTGGTTGCAGTTTTTTCTCCTTCATCACTTTCAATATGTCCTGCCACTCCCTTCTGGCTTGCAGAGTTTCTGCTGAAAGATCAGCTGTTAACCTTATGGGGATTCCCTTGTGTGTTATTTGTTGTTTTTCCCTTGCTGCATTTAATGTTTTCTTTGTATTTAATTTTTGACAGTTTGATTAATATGTGTCTTGGTGTATTTCTCCTTGGATTTATCCTGTATGGGACTCTCTGTGCTTCCTGGAGTTGATTAACTATTTCCTTTCCCATATTAGGGAAGTTTTCAAATATAATCTCTTCAAATATTTTCTCTGTCCCTTTCTTTTTCTCTTCTTCTTCTGGAACCCCTATAATTCGAATGTTGGTGCGTTTAATTTTGTCCCAGAGGTCTCTAAGACTGTCCTCAGTTCTTTTCATTGTTTTTTCTTTATTCTGCTCTGCAGTAGTTATTTCCACTATTTTATCTTCCAGGTTACTTATCCGTTCTTTTGCCTCAGTTATTCTGCTATTGATCCCATCTAGATTATTTTTAATTTCATTTATTGTGTTGTTCATTGTTTGTTTCATCTTAAGTTCTTCTAGGTCCTTGTTAAATGTTTCTTACATTTTGTCTATTCTATTTCCAAGATTTTAGATCATCTTTATTATCATTATTCTGAATTCTTTTTCAGGTAGACTGCCTATTTCCTCTTTATTTGTTAGGTCTGGTGGGTTTTTGCCTTGCTCCTTCATCTGCTGTGTTTTTCTGTCTTCTAATTTTGCTTATATTACTGTGTTTAGGGTCTCCTTTTTGCAGGCTGCACGTTCGTAGTTCCCTTTGTTTTTGGTGTCTGTCCCCAGTGGCTAAGGTTGGTTCAGTGGGTTGTGTAGGCTTCCTGGTGGAGGGGACTAGTGCCTGTGTTCTGGTGGATGAGGCTGGATCTTGTCTTTCTGGTGTGCAGGTCCACGTCTGGTGGTGTGTTTTGAGGTGTCTGTGGACTTATTATGATTTTAGGCAGCCTCTCTGCTAATGGGTGGGGTTGTGTTCCTGTCTTGCTAGTTGTTTGGCATAGGATGTCCAGCACTGTAGCTTGCTGGTCGTTGAGTGAAGCTGGGTGCTGGTGTTGAGATGGAGATCTCTGGGAGATTTTCACCATTTGATATTATGTGGAGCTGGGAGGTCTCTTGTGGACCAGTGTCCTGAAGTTGGCTTTCCCACCTCAGAGGCACAGCACTGACTGCTGGCTGCAGCACCAAGAGCCTTTCATCCACACAGCTCAGAATAAAAGGGAGAAAAAGTAGAAAGAAAGAATTAGTAGAAGTAGAAAGAAAGAAAGAAAGGAGGGAGGGAGGGAGGAAGGAAGAAAGGAAGGAGGGAAGGAAGGGAAAATGGAAAGAAAGAAGATAAAGTAAAAGCAAATAAAGTAAGATAAAATAGAGTTATTAAAATAAAAAATAATTATTAAGAACAAAAAAAAGAAAAAAAATAAAACAAAAAAACGGACAGATAGAACCCTAGGACAAATGGTTGAAGCAAAGCTATATAGCAAAATCTCACACAGAAGCATACACATACCCACTCACAAAAAGAGGAAAAGGGGAAAAAATCAAAAATCTTGCTCTCAAAGTCCACCTCCTCAATTTGGGATGATTCGTTGTCTATTTATGTATTCCACAGATGCAGGGTACATCAAGTTGATTGTGGAGCTTTAATCCGCTGCTTCTGAGGCTGCTGGGAGAGATTTCCCTTTCTCTTCTTTGTTCTCACAGCTCCGAGGGGCTCAGCTTTGGTTTTGGCCCCACCTCTGCATGCAGGTCCCATGAGGGCGTCTGTTCTTCACTCAGACAGGACGGGGTTAAAGGAGCCACTGATTCGGGGTCTCAAGCTCACTCAAGCCCAGGGCAGGGAGGGGCACGGAGTGTGGGGCAAGCCTGCGGCGGCAGAGGCCGGTGTGACGTTGCACCAACCTGAGGCACGCCATGCGTTCTCCTGGGGAAGTTGTCCCTGGATCCCGGGACCCTGGCAGTGGCGGGCTGCACAGGCTCCCCAGAAGGGAGGTGTGGATAGTGACCTGACTTAGCACACAGACTTCTTGGTGGCAGCCGCAGCTGCCTTAGGTCTCATGCCCGTCTCTGGGGTCCGTGCTGTTAGCCTCGGCTCGCGCCATCTCTGGAGCTCCTTTAAGCAGCGCTCTTAATCCCCTCTCCTCGCGCACCAGGAAACAAAGAGGGAAGAAAATGTCTCTTGGCTCTTCGGCAGGTCCAGGCTTTTCCCCGTACTCCCTCCCGGCTAGGGAGTGCACTAATCCCCTGCAGGCTGTGTTCAGGCAGCCAACCCCAGTCCTCTCCCTGTGCTCCGCCCGAAGCCCGAGCCTCAGCTCACAGTCCCGCCCACCCCGGCGGGTGAGCCGACAAGCCTCTCGTGGTCGGCACCGATTCTCTGTGCGGGAATCTCTCCCCACTTTGCCCTCCGCACCCCTGTTGCTGTGCTCTCCTCCTTGGCTCCGAAGCTTCCCCCTCCACCACCCGCAGTCTCCCCCCCGCGAAGGGGCTTCTAGTGTGTGGAAACCTTTCCTCCTTCACAGCTCCCTCCCACTGGTGCAGGTCCCATCCCTATCCTTTTGTCTCTTTATTCTTTTTTTTTTGCCCTACCCAGGTACGTGAGGGGTTTATTGCCTTTTGGGAGGTCTGAGGTCTTCTGCCAGCGTTCAGTAGGTGTTCTGTAGAAGTTGTTCCATGTGTAGATGTATTTCTGGTGTTTCTGTGGGGAGGAAGGTGATCTCCGTGTCTTACTCCTCCGCCATCTTCCCGGAAGCCTGAACCACTTTCTTATACCATATACAAAAATAAACCCAAAATAGATTAAAGACTTAATTGTAAGACCTGAAACCATAAAAGTCCTAGAAGAAAACATAGGCAGTATGCTCTTTAACATAGGTCTCAGCAATATATTTTTGGTCTGTCTCCTTGGACAAGGGTGACTAAAGCAAAATGAACAAATGGGACTACATCAAACTAAACTTAGACAACACCAGTAATGAAAAATTGTTGAATTCTCATCATACTATCCACCCATCCCATTCTTTCCATTGATTTTCATGTGTCTGCAGGTTCTTCTCTTATCATTTACTATTCATTTGCTTTCTGTAACTTTTCTGAATCTATAAATAAGTGTGCTTAAATTTTTATTTATTGTAGTTGACATACAATATTATATTAGTTTCAGGTGTACAGCAGAATGATTTGAATTGATGTGCGTTATCAATAAGTATAGTAACCATCTGTCACCATTCAAAGTTATGGCGATATTATTGACTGTATTTCCTATGTTATATAGTACATCCCCATGAATTAATTTATTTTATAACAGGAAGTTTGTGTCTCTTAATTCCCTTCATATATTTATATATATATATATACATATATATATACACATATATATATATATTTTTGTGTGTGTGTGTGTGTATGTGTGTGTGGTATGCGGGCCTCTCTCTGCTGTGGCCTCTCCCATTGCAGAGCACAGGCTCTGGGTGCACAGGCTCAGCGGCCATGGCTCACGGGCCCAGCCACGGAGCGGCATGTGGGATCTTCCCAGACCGGGGCATGAACCCGTGTCCCCTGCATCGGCAGGTGGACTCTCAACCACTGTGCCACCAGGGAAGCCCCCTTCACCTATATTTTTATCTTTAGTCAACACATCTTTTTGATATCTACTATTTATCGATGCTGTATAAATTTGGCCGAAATTTTTAAATGTATTTTAAGCCCATTTTGTGTCAGTAATTTATAAGTAAAGAGAAAGTAGAAAATAATGTAGTATGTATTGTATTTTTTTTCATAAGTTACACATATTACTGGAAAATTTCAGACACTTTATTAGAAACCAGTTTTATAACCTGGCTTTTATAGATAGAATTAACAGATTACTGAACTTGGATGAGGAAAATACTACATCTTTATTTTCCCTAATCTTTAATTGAACTTTAGTCTTTCATTTAATTATAACTGTAGACAACAAACCATGGTGATGTTAGTAATACATATGTCTTTTATATCACATGATTGTGGCAGATACTTTGAAATATTATTTATGATCACCATATATTCACAATTATTCACCTAACTGCAATCTTCCTTTCTCCAGATGTCCAATGAATCTGGCCAACTATTGGGCAACTCTGCACCTAGATCATCTTCCAGAGTTTCAGGTTCTCACATTAAAGATCCAGACTTCTAAGTTTCTTTCCTCTATTCTGTATCTTCCTGTTTGTTAATTGATGTGTAGAAGGCGATAAGTCCTTGTCTTTGCATATTTATTTTTTTAAGCCTGCGTAATTCAAATGAGAACTACTCTTACCCTTTTTTTTAGGTCAATCAACATTTAATTCATTTATGTGTATTTATTTTTAGCTTTATTGAGGTATGATTAACAAATAATCATTGTATATATTTAATGTGTACAAGGTAATATTTTGAATACATATACATTGTGAAATGATGCCCCCAATCAAGCTAATTTACCTATCACCACACATGCTTACTTTTTTGCATGTGTATGGTGAGAACTATAGTGAATAAAATGTATTATATACTTGAAGTTTTCTAAATGAGATCTTGACACAATTCTTTGTTTTCTTTAATGTAACTTAAAATATTTAGTAATATACTGTGCCATGATATGAATTATTTACCATGCTGAAAGTTCTAAGTCTTCTTTCTTTCTTTTATTTTTTTTGTCCTTAGCTCCCTTTTTAGTTCACCATCTATGTTATGAAATAACAGAGTAATATGCAAGCAGTGTCTTTGTATTATAATTTTGTGGAAAATGCTACACATTTAAAAAGTAACTTTGCAATAGAATCTCCAAAAGATATCAGAAATTAAAATTATAATAAGGCCTAAAATACATATTTCTCCACCGAACTCCTCCATTCTAACAATATAATTCCATTTATATTGAGGCTTGTGTGACTTTTGTCAGTGTTACATAATTTTGGAAAGAACCATATATTTAAAGGATGGTCATCTGATCTAAATATCACCTAATTGTATGCTTGAGAACCTCAGTTTTAGGGAAGCAAGAATAGTGAAAAATGCATTGGAATGATAGAACTATTTTGGAAAGTAATACTATTTAAAATGGATTAAAAAATAATAAAATGGATTGATGATTTGAATGAGTTAATAATTTCAAAGTCCTGGTGCAATGTGGCTGATACAATAAATTGCAAAAGATGAAGGAATATGATACTGTGATAAATAATATTGGGAATTTTAAAAGACATAGGGGAATAATAATATTTCCCCTAGTTTGAACTTTAGGCATATATAGGTTTTATTGGTAATGTTTAAAATATATTGAACTATTATTCTGATATAAGGGCCTGCTGTTTACTTTAAGACAGCTGTTTAAGAGTAAGAAGCATAAGGTTGACATCTAATAACCATTCATCAAGTTCTAATGTGACTATCATTAAAACACTTAATTTTGGTATATGTAGGTTAATAATTCAATTAGCTTCAAATACCAAAGCCTGTCAGACAACCAATCAAACACGTGCGAAGGACATTCTTATTTTAGACCCAACAATTTTACCTAGGAGTCAGAGAAAAGAATTTTAGTTTGTTCTGATCCTAAGTAAGCAAAATGATACAATGCATATATAAATACTGAAGAGGGTATATCTTCCTATCATTATTTGTCATATTTGATAATGCAGTAGTAGATTACATACCATAATGTAAGACTCATGCTTTCAAAATATTGACAAGAGACAAAAGACCGTTAGTATAATGGAAATAAGAGTTGGACAGGTAAACCAGAAGAATGCAGTTCTGGTCCCAACTCCGTTTTACTGTGTGACAAGGACAAGTGCCGTTAGGGCCAGTCTACTTGCCTCTCTGGACTTTGGTTTACTCAAAGAGAAAAAGAGAAAGAGAGGCAGAGGGAAAAAGGGGGGGAGAGAGAGAGAATGTGTGTGTGTGTGTGTGTGTGTTATAATAAATGTGTTCTTGTTCTTTTTGGATCAAAGTCCTCTTAAATAATCTGATAAAAATCTGTAGGCCATCTACCTAGATAAACTCACTTATGTAGACACACAGTTTTGATTATGATTTTAGCAGTTCAAGGATGCCCAGAAGATAATTGCCATGGATACTAATTAAAAGAAAAAAATCGCTGAGCTAAATTGTAACATTCTTTTCAACTAGAGGTTTATAGTTCTTCTTTGTCAAGTTCTGATATAAATTTATTAATGATAACTCACAGGCTACTCCAGTCAGGTATCCAGGAGTGGCTAGAGTCTATTCCAGGAACAGCAGTCTTTAATTTCTGAATTTATCTATAATCATAATCCCATCATAGAGTTAATAATGCTTAGATTCTTCTCTTAGGTCCCAAGAATAATGAAAGGACTTGAAAGAATAAGTCAACTAGTAAACAACTGAAAGTTTGTAGATTGGCTTCTATTAATGAAAATATCAACCTTAAAATTACTTAGTAGAGTCTATCTATACCTGTTGAGAATTACTAAAAGCTCAATGCATTTCTTCTTATATTTGGTTTTTAAAAGAGATCAGTTTATCATGACTATATTAAGTGTACACAAGAAGTTAAACAATTAGAATTCAATAAAATCATCTTTAAACCCCTGTGACATATTAGATGTTTTGAACATGATAGTGGTTAGAATGATGCAGAATATTTCCCTAATATTTCCCTAGCCAAGAATAGTATATAAATTGTATTAGTATTGAGTGTTGCAGTATAAAGGTGAATAATAAATTCAAAGAAAGGTGTTTTCCTGTTTAAAAAGAGGAGAATATATGTTTATACAATCAAAGCCTATTAATATTAGACAGTGATGAACTGTTCTTCTACACTGTCTCATCCCTTGGTCATAATCTTATAAAAAATTAATAAGCAGAAACCTCAATTAGATAAAGTTGAGAGACCAGAAGGGGGATCTTGCATGCCCTGTGAGGATATCAGAGCCCACCAGGAAGAAGACTCCTCTTCTTTCCTGGCAACCTCTCAGCCAGTGAAAAGCCATGGACTCTTTGTTTACTATAGCCCTCCCAACTTCCTTTTTCCCTCTATAAAAGAGTTCTCCTTCCCTTGCTGTGCCTTGACTTGCACATGGCTCACCATGGTTGCTGGCCCTGAATTGTAATTCTTTACTAATCTCAAAAAAATTCATTTTTGTTGCAGAAATATCTGGTAGTCTGTTTTAGGTCAACAGTCTTCATCAGCTTACACTTCTCCCACCCATTCTTTGATGAAGAATATTAATTTTCTCAATCTCATCTAAAGAGTTATAAAATATCTTCAAATCTTCCCTTTACCAGCGAATTGTTGGACTCCTCTCTAGAATTTCTAGAACCCTATTTATGTTTTGTTCGGTGGATTTAACTGAGGACTTAAACGGGGGAGACAGCCTCTCAGATAGCTCTGAGGGACTGTTCTGAAAAGGTAAGGGAGGAGCCAGGATATGTAGGAGTTTTTGCAAAAACCCCCAGGTAGTCAGAACATCAAAAGATTACTGTTAAAGAAAACCAGACATCTTGAGTTAATGAATTTAGTGATTTTCTATGAATGGGAAGATGCAAGAGTCTGGGCTTATTGAAATTATTCCTTTGATATGAACCTTAACTATCTAGGGCCAATATTCTGTTTTTCTCTATCCTGAATTCCCTCAGTGTGTGCTGTTGTTGGTGGATGCAGTGGCTAATGGCTTGATGGCCACACATTCTTTGTTTACTGATATGGTAGGCAACATTCTTGATCTGCAAAGGCAAGATAAAAAGTATCTAATTATTGTCTCCACTCAGATATTCAGATGGTCAGTTTTATGGTTACTGGGCATAAAACATCTAAGTAACTTTGTTGTTTTCCTTTAATTTTCTTTATATGGAGTTTATATTGTTATTTTTCAAAGCAGAAACTGTTTCTTAGTATCCTAAAATGAACGTGGATTATATCTCTTTATTTCAAAGAATGATATCCATTTTGTTGACAGAAATAAAGAAAGATTAATGACCCATTTTTCTTTGGCAGTAGCTGCAGTTTACATTAATATAGAGAACTTCAATCAGTCTAGAATTGACAGTCTTTGGTCAAAGAAATATGAGACCTTTATAAGAGTATGGATCAAGCACTTAAAATATATTTGTTGACAATGTAGGAAAATTCAATTCTTTTAAGAATTACCTTATGGATAACTTATTTTTACATCAAGTATTAGGTGGAGACACGGTATTCTTGGATTTCTTAAAAAATAGTGAAAGAGCAAAATGCCTTCTTTCCAAATCTTTCACTAATCCTTGACTTGTAAGGTCTTGTTTGAATATAAATTGAGTATAAATTTTTATAGCAGGGTATTTTTATACCATTTTACATTAGCATGTACTGGGACTTAGAAAGGTAAAATCAGATTTGTAAGATCAAAGTTGGCATTCAAACCTAAATGTGTCTGGTTCCAATTACTGTCCTTAACCATTACCCTGCCCTGCAGTTCTTTCAGAGGACTGAGATGTGTGGATCTGGGCTGGGTGTAAGCATGGTTCAAGAGAGTGATTTGAGGAAAAGATATCCATTTCATCATCGTATCCCCTTCCAGATTCAGATTACTGACTTTTTATAGCTCCAGCAAAGATTCTTTGCTCAGACAGTCTAAGAGGTGACTTTTTATTTTTTAACTTTTAAGACACCACCTTTCCTTGTCATAAATTCTCTGCTAGAACACAGAAAAAGTATGAACACTGTCGGTTCTTTCCATGACACTTATTACATAACTGTGAACCAAAACCTAATAAAGAAAGCATGCAAAAGAAAAATATTGATCTATCTTATTTATTACTCCATATTCTTCAAAAATAATCACATTCAATTCAGCAGAAATTTTGAAAGACTAAGCTACTTTAGTGGAATAGAAAGTGGCTTAGTCTTTCTAAGACTAAGAATGGGCCAATATAAAGAAATCTCTTATAAATTTCATCTCATCTGTATAGATGTTTCAAAAACTATTTCCAAAATTTAAAAAAATCAAAATAGAATAAAAACTTAGAGTAAACTAAAAATTAACTATTTTATGAAAAGTAATATTATATAAAATAACAATAAAGATATTACTTATTTTGAAAATTAAAAGGCATCCCCATTAAACTCCACAATAAAAAAGGAGTCCCTTATACCATTATTAAACAATAAAATAATAAATGATCCAGAAATACTGACAGAAGTTTAGCCAAAATGTTAGTAGTACACAAGAGAAATTTCAGTCAGATTCATATTAATAACATTTTTAAAAAGGGTCAATTCTATAAATGGAGCAGCAGTGATTTTCTACAATGATAAGATTCTCCTCAATTTATACAAAATATATTTTAGATGGATTTAATATTAAAACAGAAAGAATCATGAAATAATTAGAATACCCCTGAATGATTCTTATATTTGACTGGGGAAATGATCTCTAAGCATAAAAGTAAGGAAGCAAGCAGTAGAGACTGAATAAAAAAATTCAAGTTTTCTGTACATCAAAAGATATCATAAGCAAAATTACAATGCAAGTGGCAGCCTTGCCTCCAGCTGCCCAAGAGCTCCCATTGATTTGGGTATTCTGGCTAATAAGCCAGGCCTGAGAGGCATCCACAAAGCAACAAAGGCAGGGTGAAGGGGCCAAACTGTTTCTGAGACAGTTGCTTAATAACACAGTTGCTCTCAAAATTTAACAGTCATCATACCCATAGCCAGTGAATACCTTCTGTTACCCAACAGCCAAAATTCTTGGAAGAAAAAAGTCATCGGCCAGATGTCTATCCTGCTAATTAGAGAATCAGATCAATTAACAGCTACAATTCCCTAATCCATTTTTCAAATCCCCATTGAAATGGCTATGCCTGGAATTGCAATGTAGAAAACAAAATTTATTTCTTTACTAAATATGCTGAATTCTACTCTCTAATTTCAATAATAAAAATTGAATCCAAAATATGTTAAGAATTCCCAAAATGGCAAGTTTGAAAAGCATTGGAAGTTGTTGACTAGAAGGTGGGAACAAATGTCAAATCTGCTGAAAGTCAAGTGCAAAAACAAAGTGAGATAGACATCCAAACTTACTTAGTCAAAATTTAAATATCTTAAATGTGGCTTAGGATAGATGAAGACCTAAAATGTTATCTTGGAAGTAAAAATTATAAAACTTGCCTTTTTTTTGGCAGGGGGCGGGTGTGCAGTGGGGAAGGAAAGGGATATGGAATGAGGACTAAGATTCCACTTTTAGTCATTCAATCTAAATGACCATAAATGATTAGATGACATAAAATTTATTTCTTTACTAAGTATATTTATTAAAAGGAAGCTCCAGATTTTAATGGTTTCAGCATTACTAATTTAATGCTGTTATACTCTAGACAAGCTTTAATATCTCAAGGATTCTCTGTTGTTCTGGGAATTTAATTTCTCTGCAGTTTTGAATTTGACTTTGCATTTGATTTGTATAATAATTAGTGTGTGCTAGAGCAGTGATTGATTAGGACTGTAGGGGAGCAAAATTTGCCCCCCCCCCCCAGTATCTCTTTCCCATAAGGATTAATTTAGGCTGATTATTTTTAAGAAACAGAAGGGTCAGGAAATCTTTCTTTTTACTTCCCCCTTGAGTGCCTAAAGAGTTTAAATAAAGGGCCAGTTTCCAGAATAGAGATATTACCAGAGATATTTGCAAAGAGTATGGATTAAGGGTGGTGTGGCCTGAAGAACAGAGTTCATGCTGTGTCCCACTGTCTCAGCCTGGGAGCAAATATTTGCTTTTCCATCAACTACATGTGAATTGCCTTCCTTTCCTCTGAAGTTCCAAACCACTACCCCCAACATCCTCTTATTGTCTTTAGCTGAAAGTGGTATTTAATGTGAAGGTTTTCATTTTGGTTAATTACTCCGTTGTCCTGTGTCTCTCCAACATATACATGTTATTAAACTTCTGTTTGCTTTTTTCCTGTTAATCTATGTCAGTTTAATTCTTAGACCAGCCAGAAGAACCTAGAAAGGTAGAGGAAAATTTCTTCTTCCCTGACAGAATCTCCCACAAATTCAAATATAATCAATAAATCTGCCCTAAGCACTATAATGTCAAAAGGTAGAGGTTTTCCATCTAACAAAAACATGTAATAATCATTAAGCTACCATGTTTATCCTAACTCCAAGAATTAATCTAACTCAGATTACCTCCAAATGCTGCTTTTTATTTCAGCATATGTAGAATAATTGTAGCAATTTAACAATAGTCCAATTTGAAGATAAATTTGAATTTTAAAAAGGAGGCAACACCTGAAAGAGTCAAAAATAAGGCAAAACTTTACAAATTAGAATGTCTGCAACTGGAGGACTTACTCCATTAGTCAATATTTTTAGCTGTTTAAAACTGAGATTGTAGGCTAATATCAGATGGATTCTGGAAAGTAAAATATTACATATGCTTTTATGTACAGGAAATTTGGTCAATATGTCCAGAGTAGTTTTAAATTTCTAAAGAAAGGAGATATTTTTCATCCATAAATCCAACCTGGAAACAAATCAATCATAAGAATTTCAAGTTAATATCTATAATGAACATAATTTTTTTTTTTTTTTTTTTTGCGGTACGCGGGCCTCTCACTGTTGCGGCCTCTCCCGTTGCGGAGCACAGGCTCTGGACGCGCAGGCTCAGCGGCCATGGCTCACGGGCCCAGCCGCTCCTCGGCATGTGGGATCTTCCCGGTCTGGGGCACAAACCCGTGTCCCCTGCATCAGCAGGCGGACTCTCAACCACTGCGCCACCAGGGAAGCCTGAACATAATTTTATGCTTCATATTTTTTGCACTTTGTTTTGGATTACACATTGTGTTTGTATACTTATATAATGGTTCTTTGAAAGTTTTACATTACAGAATTTATTTGCATTACTCACAAAATATAATTTTAAAAAGCAGCTGAAAAATGGAAATGACATACTGGGATAAATTTGCAACATGCTTAACAGATAAATATTTGCACTATTAAAAATATTTCTAGGATCTGAAGTAAGCACAATTTGAATACCTGAATTGGGAGACAGGCCAAGATCACAGATGGAAATTAAAAAATAAGTATCAATATTAATGGCAAAAGAGACTTTTGAAAAATTATTTTATTTTACTAGACAACAAAGAAATTTAAATGAGAACTATAAGATACCAGTTTTTTATCCATCATGTTTGAAAATATTCAAACTCACTAATTAAACCAGTATCTATAAAAGTGCTATAAAATTGGCATTTCCATACATTGTTGATAAGAGTGTGAAAAGGCATAACTTTTATTGAGGAAAATTCAGGTATATGAATCAAAAACTGTAAAGTTTTTATCTGTTCATCCAATTGTATACCCCTAATAATTTTCCTAAGAAATAAAAATAGATATATGATACATTTTTGAAAAGTAAATTTATTAAAGATGTCCTTTTAATAAAAGGAAACTTTGGAAATACAGCTGGGGATTGAATAAGAGTACTTCTGTCACTTTACAATAAATAGAGTTAAGCTTATAAATGTATTTTTTTAAAGAGTTGATGTTGATATTCCAATTTTAATTTAAAATTACAACTGCAGAGTACTTCATTGTAGGTGTAACATATTTTATTCATCAGTTCTCTATTGAGGGTCAATTTTGTTGCTTTTGTAGGGAAGCAAAATTTACCACCCCAAAATATATCTTTGACATGTCAATGAAAAATTAATCATTTGTCAATCCAAGAAAGAAATGGAAAACTTTATTTAAGCCAACTTGAGTATTATAACCCAAGAGACAGTCTTCCACAAAGCTTTGAGGACCGTTCTGCCAGTTAGAAGTCAAAGAACAGTTATATAAATTTTTGAGACAAAGGATTATATGTCAAATCACAGGTTATTGACAGTTTACACAATCTAGTTCTATACCTACAAAGCTGTAGTGGATCATGGGTAATTGTGGCCACTTACAAGATTAAGAAGGAAGGTTATCTCCTAAGGAGTTATGATCTTTGATGAGATTAAGAAAGAATGTTATCTCCTAAGGAGGTCTGGTTAATGCAGATGCACAATACACACTAAAGGGAAGGGAGGAGGCCCAAAAGGGCAAAGAAAAATTTTACGTTAAAATTTTTCTCCTCTTGCCATAAAATATGAATTTTATTTCATCAAACATGAAGATTATTTCAAGCTGAAAACAATCAAGGTCCGAAAGTCTCAGGAATAGCCTTTGGCATTCTCTCTAATTGCCTAAAAGTATTTAGATAAAGGGCCTGTTTGGAGCATAGAGATATCACCAGAGATATCAGCAAAGAATATGGGTCAGATGTGGTGGGAGTGGAAGCTCAGCAGGGCCTAGAGATCAGAAATGTAAGTGACTTCCTATTGATGATAAATTACCCAAGATCAAAAGAACTGCTGGTGGATGTTTCCCAGTGTTGAATGTAGGTGAACTGGTCTTCAAAATTACTTGAAAGCCCAAAACTTGATAGAGCATCAGCTGTAAACATTTGGTAAATGTTGACAAATACATAGTCATGTAACCACCGCTATTTAAGATGCAGAAACTTTCAGTCATCCCCGAAAGTTCCTTCACTGGCCTTTACAATCAATCCTTCCTACGCTATGGCCCTAAACTGCTAAAGATCTGGTTTCTGTAACCACAGATTATTTCTGCCTATTCTAAAACTTTATATAATAGAAGCCTGCTAGATTCTTAATCAAAAGAAATCATAAAATGTGCAGCAAGCCATTGTCTCAAAGACTTGCATGGTGGAAAATGAAATGTACAGGACAAAGATTCTATTAGTTTAGGCATTGTTAAACAATGAACAGTAAATGTGTGTGCAGCCTTTATAGGCAGTGACTTGCCAGGCATATCGAGCTACAACATGCCCAAACTGTTGGGCATAAAATATTTTTTAACATTTTAGTTACATAAATGATTTTTTTTGCCTATTTGCTAAAAGATAAAAAATATCCATTTTCTGGACTGTGCTTCTTCATGGAGTTCACTTCCCATTGCACTTGTAAAAATAGTACATTTGCATCAGGCATGATCTAATTAGCTGATTAATTTCAACAAAGATTTAGAAAATAGTATACTGTAAAAAGATATAAACTAGGGTCTAAATTTATTTGTATGTTTGAGATGAGTCCTTTGTTACATATAAGGTTTGCAAGTATTTTCTCCAGGTTTGTAGCTTTTTTCATCTCCTAATTGGGTCTTTTGCAGAAAAAAAATGCTTTGATGAAGTCCAATTTATTGATTTTTTTTTTTCTTTTACTGATCACTCCTTTGATGACTGTCTAGGAACTCTTCACCAAGCCCTAGATGCAGGAGATTTTCTCCTGTGTTATCTTCCAGAATTTTTATAGTTTTATGATACACATTTGAATCTATAATGCATTTTGAGGTACTTTTTGTTTTTTGGCTAATTACTTCAGCACCATTTGCTGTAAAATGCTTTTGTTTTTTTCATTAAATTGCAAATGTATCTTTGTCAAAAATCAGCTGACCACACTTACATGGGACTATTTCTGGATTCTCTATTCTGTTCCCCCAATCTACCTGTCTATACCTCTGCCATTACCATGGTCTTGATTATTGTGGCTTTATAAGTCATCAGATCAGGTAGAATAATCTTGCTAATTATTCTTGTTTTTCAAAATTTTGTTGCTATTCTACTTCCCTTATATTTCCATATGAATTTTAGAATGATCTTGGCTATATCTACAAAAAATTTCGATGGAATTTTGATAGAAATTGCATTAAAACTCTATAAATTTGAGAACTGACTTTTACTATGTTGAATCTTTCAATCCATTTAAATGGTGTTTCTCTCAATTTATGTAGATCTTATTAGTGTTTCATCATTATCAATATAAAGTCCTATACATGTTTCATTAAATTTACACAAAAGTATTTCATATTTTTTGAATTACTGTAAAATGGTATATATATATTTTTTACTAAATCGTGGTTGCCATGTTTTCCATGAGTTGCCTCAGCCTGGGCGGGGAGAAGCAGTAACAACATGGCGAGGAGTGCCCAACACTCCTCAGCTCACACAGCAGCACCACAACAGGCTCCACCTGGCTGCCCCGAGAGGTCGCCAGCTAGTGAGAGCAGGTGCAGAGAGACCCTTGCTACGCATGCGCACTGGAGCACCTCCTGGGCAGGTGCGGGAGCTGTGGGAGGGCTCTCCAGTTCTGACGCTGGCGCTCACGATGAAGTCTCTGGGGAGCCCCTTCCTGGGACCTTCGGCGTGCTGGCACTGCCTTCTACGCTCACGTTGCTTCCGTCCGCTTCTCACTCGTACCCTTGCGCCCAACAATGACGGTATTGTGTTTTTTATTTCATTTACTAAGTATTCATTTATAGGATCTAGAAATTCAACAGATTTTGTATGTTGATCTCGTATACTACAGCTTTGCTGAATAACTTATTAGTTCTAGCAGTTTGCTTATAGATTCTTCGGAATTTTCTACATAGATCATATCATCTGCAAATAGAAGACAGGGTTTATTTCATCTCCTCTCATGTTTGCATGTTATTTCCTTTTCTTGGCTTATTTGCTGGTTAGAACTTCCACAACTAACTCAAACACCAGTGGTGATTGTGGGCACCCTTGCCTTGTTCCTAATCATTGGTGGAAAATTTTAAGTCTTTTATAAGTGTGATATGTGCTATGAGTTTGTTTGTTTTGGTAAATATTTGTTATCAATGTGCGGAAGTCCCTCTATATCCTTATTTCTCTGAGTTTTATCATGAATGGGTGTTGATTTTTTCCAAATGCTTTGTCTGCATCACTTGATATTGTCATGTTATTCTTCTCCTTTTGCTTGTTGATAAAATGGATTACATTAATTAATTTTACAGTTTCGGACTAGCTTGTATACCTGAAATAAAAACCACTTGGTCATGATTTATACTTTAAAAATGTATTTCTGAATTATATTTACTAATATTTTGAGAATTTTTACATCTTGATTAATGAGAGATATGGTCTGTACTTTTCTTTTTATGTTGCCTTTTTCTGGTTTTGATAAATAAAATTGGATTCATAGAATAAATAGGAAAGTGTTTCCTCTTGTTTTTGAAAAGATTGTGTAGAATTGATGTTAATTCTTTAAATGTTTGGTGAAACTTGTGAGTGAAATCATATGGGCCTGGAGGTTTCTTTCTTGAGAGTTTTTAAAGAAAAATTTCAATTTCCTGAATAGTTATAGTGTTCATCAAATTATCTATTTTAAATTGGGTGCATTGTGGGAGTTTGTACTTTTCCAGAAATTGGTCCATTACATCTAAGTTGTCAAATGTGAGTATTTGTTTGTAAATTACCTTATACTTTTGTTGTGTGTAGGGTCTGTAGTGGTATCCTCTGTTTCACTGATTTTCTTTATTGCCTTTGCCTTTTCATTTTCATTGCTTTCTGCTCTTACTGTTATTGTTACCTTCTTTCTGCTTGCTTTGTATTTTTAATTTGCTCTTCTCTTTCTAGTACATTGAGTGGCTTAGATTTTTGATATTTTCTTGTTTTCTAAAAAAACATTTCATGCTATACATTTCTCTCTCAGAATTATTTTAGCTTTCTCCATGAAATATTGTTATGTTATATTTTCATTTTCATTGAGTGCCATGTATTTAAAAATTTTTTTTTCTTTAGACTTTATCTTTGACCCTTTCATTATGTAGGTGTGCTGTTTACTTTCCAAGCAATTTGAGATTTTCCTGTTATCCATTATTTCCTCAAATATTTTTCAGGCCCAATATCTTTTTTCCTACTCTTCTGAAACTCCCGTAACATGAATGATAGACCTTTTGTTATATTCCTACATGTCCCCGAGTCTCTGTTCACCTTTTTTTTTTTTCCAGTCGATTTTCTCTGTTGTTCAGGTTGGAAAATTTTTATTGTTTCATCTCAAGTTCACTGATTTTTTTCATCTTTCTTTGCCATTCTGCTGCTTAGCCCATTCAACTAGTTTTAAAATTTTGGTCATTGTAATTTTCACTATAAAGTTTCTACTTGAATCTTGTTTCTACTATTTTTTGCTGAGACTTTCTATTTTTTATTTCTTTCAAGGATATTTGTAATTGCTGTTGAAGCATTTTCATGAAGGCTGTTTTTAAATCCTTGTCAGACAATTCTCATATTGGTGTCATCTTCTTGTTGACAAGCTGTTGATTGTCTTTCCTCACTGAAGTTGGGATCTCCCTTATTCTTGGCGATTTTCTGTCAAAACTTCTACATTTGGGGCATTGTGCATGAAACTGTAGCTATTATTTAAATCTTGTGTTTTAGCAGGCTTCTTGTGATACAATTCCAAGTTATGGGAGATGAGGACAATTCCTCACGGCTGGAAGTGGTTAGAATCTAGGTTTTCGGTTTTCCTTTCTTGACATCCAGGATTGGGCAGAGAAGGATTCCTCCTCACGGCCGGGCAGGTGGCTGGATAGGTTGCTGTGCTGGTTTGCTAATTCAGGCTCCCTACTAGACAGCTGTTAATAGTATCCTGTGTGAGAAGAGGAGGTTACCTCATTACTGCTGAGCAGTGGTGGAAATCCTGATTTTTCCCTAGGCCTCCTCTGAAACTGCCCCTTTGGAGTGAGGAAGGACACCTCCTTGCTGATGCATCGGGATAGAAGTATGGGCTCCCTAGGTGATCTCCACTGAGGTCACACTGGGGGCTCATTGTCACTCATTTGGGATGAAAGTCCCAGCTCCATACTCTGATACCACCCTGGCAGAAATTTGGAGTGAGTCATTACTGTTTGATTAGTGTTCACGTCTAGGCTCTGCACTTGGAATTTCTGGAGGGCTGATGGTAGGATCACAGTTTTTTCTTTGGTGCATCCCTGAAGTAGAATGGTTATTGTTAAAAGTTTTTCTGTGTTGCTAGCCTGCCCTTTTTCTGGCCCTTGTACTAGAAAGAAAAGCTTTTGTTCTTTTGTTGTTATTGTTTTGCTTTTGTTTTGTTTTTTGGTCTGCACCTATTGATATTTCTGGTTTGGCGCCTTGACCAGAACCCAACCACTCAGTCTGATATATATGAGGCAGAAGGAAGTCCAGAGAGATCGCCACTGTCCTCAGGTCCTGAGGACCTGGTCTACCCTTTTCTCTCCACTTTCGTTATGACTCTTATGGAACAAACAAACAAACATACAAACAAAAATAGGAAAAAACCAAAAAACATAAAAAACAGAGTCAGTTCAATTAGATAATGGGCAAAGGACATGAGATTTTACTGAAGAGGATATACAGATGGAAAATAAGCACATGGAAATTAAGCACATGGAAGGATGTTCGACATCAGTATCCATTAGGGAAATACAAACTAAGGACCATGAAGAGATATCATTACACATCTATTGCATCAACTAAAATAAAACATAATGACAGAATGACAGTACCAAATGCTGGCAAGGATGCAGAGAAACTGGCTGGTTTGAATGTAAAATGGTATAGTCACTTTGAAAAATAATTTTCAGTTTCTTTAAAAAATAAATAAACATATACTTATCATATGACCCAGCAATCACACTCCTGGACACTTATTCCTGACAAATTTAAGAACATAAAAGCCTGTCCATAAATGTTCATAGAAGCTCTGTTTGTAATCAAAATGTCCCTGGGTAGGTGAATGAATGATCAAACCTCTGCTACAGCTACATTGGGGACTACTATTCCATGATAAAAGGGAATGAACTATTGATACATGCAGCAACTTGGATGGATCTCAAGAGTATTATTCTGAGTGAGGTAGCTCATTTCAAAAGGTCACATACTGTTTGACTTCATTTATATAGCATTCTCTAAATGACAAAATTGTAAGAGGTAGAGAACATATTAGTAGTAGTCAGGATTTAAGAATAGTTTATTTAGTTTCCAAGGGCTGATGTAACAAAGTCCCACAAACCAGGTGCTTAAAACAAATTTATCCTCACAGTTCTGGAGGCTAGAGGTCTGAAATCAAAGTGTCAGCAGGGTTTCCTCTGGAGCCCCTGAGAAACATTGTTCCATGCCTCTCCTAGCTTCTGGTGGCTGCTGACCACTCTTGGCATTCCTTGGCTTGTTGCATAACTCCAGTCTATGCCTCTGTGACTTCTCTGTGTTTTTGTGTGTCCTCTCCTCTTCTCCTAAGGATACAAGTCATTGGCTTTAGATTTCATCCTAAATGTAGGATGAATTCATCTCATGATCCTTAACTAATTCTTTCTTCAAAAATCCTATATCCAGATAAGGTCACATTCTCAGGTTCTGGGAGGAAACAAATTTTTGAGGAGTGCTATTCAACTCACCACAGATGGTGAGGGGGAAGGGGGTGAATGTGACTAGAGAGGGGTAGAACTAGGAAGATCTTAATGGAGGTGGAATAGAGCTGTATCTAGACTGTATTTAGGTTCCATGAGTCTACATTTGATAAATGGCATATACTTTAAGCACTGATTCTACCAATATCAATTTTCTGGTTTTGATAATCTATTATAACTATGGAAGATGTAACCATTGGGGGAAAAGGGTTTAAAGGGTACATAGGACCTATTTGTACTGTTTTGTAACTTCTTATGAATCTATTCTTCTTTCAAAAAAAGAGAATCTAGTAATTTTCTTACAGATGACAACTTTTCCTTTCATTATCTGTAAATATTCCTTGCTTTCCTTTGGTTTAATATAAGAAAGAGATTTTTTCTGCTTCTTCAAAAAAGGGAAAAAATATATAATTGCTAAAGTGTATCATGAGTCATGTGTTTAATATTATAATAGATTGCTATGGTGTCACAGAGTTTATATATCTGCTCAGAATGCTGTAAGAATAAGATCCAATAATTGTCTTATTGCTTCTGAATTGAATATCAAGCCTAGAGTGTCATTTTCTTTTCTCTCTCTTTCTTTTTTAAGAGTGTCATTTTCTACATAATGAAGGTAAATTAAAACCCAAATTAACTGTAAAATGTCATATTGCATCTTATGTATTCAAAATTCCTTTCTACCCTCAAACTGATTTATGTATATTTAATGGGTTTTGTTGAAAAGAAGATTATAGAATGATTAAAGATTTTTAAAAGCACAGAAGCTTTTCCCTAAAGGTAGAAGGGGAACCTAAGCAATCTCTGTATTTACATAAGCCTTTTACAAAATAGATGAAATGGAATAATGTTTGGGGAAAATCATTAGCACTGGAAATTTATTTTAAAAAAAGGAAAGAAAGAAAAGAAAAGAAAACCTTCAGTGGTAAATGTGTCATTTACAGTGATTTCAGTGTTATTACTAAAAACTTATTTGAAAATCGCTTTTCTTACTAAAATTTTTTGAATTTCTAAAATATACAGAAGAATTTCTCTAGGGCTTAAAACCATGTGAAAGTTTTATTTAGATAACTGACTGGCAGGTGTCAGTTCAGTTAAAAATGAGATTGCTCCTCCTCTGTCCACCTCAAATTTAACACAAAATATGTTACCAAGGAGAATTTAGACCTGATTAGGATTGACACTTTTCGGAGAAAACTTCCATAAGTGAAATCAAAATGTCATAAGGGAAATAAAGCTGTAACAGAACAGAATTGCAAAGAAAGGAAAAAAGAATCACAACTCAGTTTATGGATCGTTTGTAAGAATGATAATGCTATTTTCTAATTAGACTTGACTTTCAAATTTTCTATTTGCAGATAGAAATGAGCCATGAATTATTACTTTGAACTATCATTCTTAATCTCAATGATAGCAGGCTTACAATGAATTTTTTAAATGATACTTTTTCCTACTTAGTATAATAGTATAAATATTAATAACAAGAAGAGTACCCTATACTTATCTAGTAACTTCAGTGTTAGAACATCAAAGGATATTTTACAGATTAAGTGCTTCACCTTTGTGGTAGAATTCACTAGAAATTTAAAAGCAGTTACAGTGCATTGCAAACTGGTCTCATGTGAGGTGAAGTATATAATTTATTTTTCAAAATTGAATCAAGGGAAAATGGCCAAGATAAAATAATTAAATAAGGAAAAGTGTTAAATGTATTTTATGAATAAATATGGAACCAAGTATGAAAACCATTGCATTAAATAAACCATATAACGTTTTCAGGAGGTTATTCAGGATTCACATATTGTTTCAGTACCCTTACTATGCAACCTTATTGACTGTCTTGGTCAGCTCAGGCTGCTGTAACAAAATACCATAGACTGGTCTGTAGTTTAAACAACAGACATTTGTTTCTCCTAGTTCTAGAGGCTGGAAAGTCCAAGAACAAGGTGCCAATATATTCCGTTCTTGGTGAGGGCCCTTTTCCTGGTTTATAGAGGGGTACCTTCTTGTTGTGTGCTCATGTGGCTTTCCTCAGTGCTTGCATTTGGGGAGAGAGAGAGAGATCTCTGCCTTCCTTTTCTTATAAGGGTATTAATCCCATCATGCATTCCCACTCTTGAAACCTAATCTAAGCCTAATTCCATCTCCAAATACTATCACACTGGGGATTAGAGCCTCAACATATAGATTTTCAGGGAACACAAACATTTAGTTTATAACATTGACCATTCAGTGTGATGCTGAACGCAGTTGGTGATGAGTTAAATCAAGAATGAGATCTTGCAGTGCCTGAGCTTTTGTACACACTTTTCCTTTGTGAATTACATTGTTAATACAGTAAACTAACAAGGGGTTCATAGTGTTCTGTTTAACACTTACTTTACTGCAGTAAAACTACTTAAGTATTGATTCTCCATCACTAGTTGGTTAGCTCCCTGAGAATAAAGACTGTGAATTATTCGTGTTCATTTTCCCACCTGCTTAGTGCAATTCCTGATGCATCTGACACCCTTTTGTTCTAGACTGCCTTCTTAAAGATACGTTTGTAGCAAACAACCTTGGAAAATAGAGGTAGTATCTACTTCCAGAGCAAGGACATGTATTTTTCTTTTCTTTTCTTACTGTTCAAGATAATAAGGATATTGTCTCCCTCCCAGGCAAAGGACAGATTTGCTTGCAGTCCTTTATAGTTCCTCAGCTATGTTTCAAACCCACTGCATGCACAGTACCTATTTGGACCACGTAATGTCCTCCCCACGGGATTTGGTGGTTAAAGGAAAATAATGATACAAATGTGAGGTTCATACAGTTCTTTGTACCCATGAGTAATAACGTCTCTTGGCTCTGTCCTGAGACTCTTTTGTCACTTCTGACAACATCCATGAAACTATGTCAGGCTAACTTCTTAGCATTCAAGAAGAGTAGAATCTCAGACCCTGCACATTTATGGACATTTAGGTACTCAATGGATGTATGTTAAATGTTTTTCACTAAATTATGGATGACAAAAGGAAAAAAATAAAACTCAGTCATCTAGTCTACATTTCTCTTCACCCATTTAACACATGAGGAATCTGAGGTTCAAATAAGTTAAATGACTTATTCTCCAAGGTGATGGTTAAAACGTATTTTTGTGAACATTTAGTCCATGGGTAATTATAAACTTTATCGTTTTGCTTTATTTAGAATATCTAAGGAATTTTATGATCATGTAGAATATAACTATAAAAACATTTTGCCATGTGATGTAGTTTTTGTTTTTTGCATTTACAAGCAGATTGGCAGTAATGAGAAATGAAAAAGGAAGACAATATATACATAATGAATTCTTGATGAGTCCAATTTTTTCATAGTTTAATTAGGAAAAAAGTGAAAGAATTAATTTTTCACATGGTCCATGGTAAGATAATCGTACACATTTTGGCAAATCTATATTATCCAACACATTAAATCAATGCTATTGATTTAAGTTTTATTGATGTTAAAATTATGATCATATTCAATTGGTAATTTTGTTTTTTAAACTTGTATGAACTATGAACATGATATATCTATAGTTATATTTTTATATAATATAAATATAAGAAATATTATAAGTAATATTATATTCTAATAATCTAAATTAACAGGGAAAATACATAATTAAGTTTTCTAAAGAAATCTGTACAGGTGCCTCAACTGACATTTCAGAAACTGCTCCAAGCCATAGACAAAACATAGATTACTTTAAAGCCAAGATCTTTCCATTGTGTCATTTTTATCTCCTTATTATTTACTATTTCTCAAAAGAAGAACAACAGAAAAATTTCCCTCTTGTCATTTAAACATTGATGAAGTGAAACAATTTCAGAACCTAAGTTATTTAGTTTCAAAGCTAGTAAATGATCTGGTAGTTGTGATTGAAATGTTTGAAGTTCCATTGACAAAAGGATATGGTAAAATATAAATCACTGCCATATTATTATTGATTCTATATTGCAATGCACTTGAATGCAAATTTGTGAAAATCAACATTTAGCTAAATGTTATACAATCCCTTCATTTTCTTACAAGATCATAACTTAAACACATAATATTCTCCCCTCTTCTCGAGCATTCAAAATATTTCAAGTTAACAGTGATCATTTTGGATATAATCCCACCTTCTAGTAAAATTGGTACATTTTCTTCTTTGGCTTATTTATGTAAATTGTTATTTATCATGTATAGTGTTAGTTCTGCTATGCTCATTCTTTGTGATACAAGCTATTTATCTTCAGACCACTTCTCATGTTATCTGTTGTGCTCTTCTTACCTTTTATCATTATTATAATTATGAGATGACAGAATAAAGTAAATGAGGCTTAAGTTATGTAAAAATGAATATATTTTAAAGTTATACGTATTTTAAATTGACTTTACATTTTGAAATTTAATCCATGACTTATGTTAATGTAACTTACACCACAGCAGTGATGACTTCTTAGTGGCAGACCCAGAGATACTTGATCTTTGTCTGGCAAATGTTAACTTTAAAATTTATTTTTCTTGGGCTTCCCTGGTGGTGCAGTGGTTGAGAGTCCGCCTGCCGATGCAGGGGACACAGGTTCGTGCCCCGGTCCAGGAAGATCCCACATGCCACGGAGCGGCTGGGCCCGTGAGCCATGGCCGCTGAGCCTGCGCGTCCGGAGCCTGTGCTCCGCAACGGGAGAGGCCACAACAGTGAGAGGCCCACGTACCGCAAAAAAAAAAAGAAAAAGATTTATTTTTCTTAAAAAGTGGTAACATTTCATCACCAATATTTAAATTGACCTTCCCTTTAAAGCAATATAAATCTCAACAGCAGAACCCTGGCAAAGGAACCTGTATGTTGTATGGAGAATTATTCTGACATTTGTTATATTGGACTAAATTTGGGTTTCTTAAGCCACATTCTTATGTATTGATTAGAATCAGAAGGCATTTAAGAGGAAACAAAAAACCTAACTATACCTTTGTTTGAATAGTAATAATATAATAATAATCACAAATTCTAATTTTTTGACTCAAAATCTATTGATTGCTACTTATTGATTATGGAAATCCTGTAACCCAGGGTCAGTAAAACTGATGGGAATAATATTTACCAATCCCCAAGTCCTGGGAGGTGGGTAGAGGAAAGATTTGAATGGCCCTAGGGGCTCATTTCCTTTCTCACTTGGAGAGTTTAGTGGAGGAGAACATGCTCAATAGATCTGAGTTAGCTCCAGAAAAGAATAGGCTGATACCAGCAGCTGTGGTCTAGAGACTAACCCATTCTAACCTGACCAATTTCTTAACAAGCAAACTTGCATTATCACAATTCACATAGATCTCCCTCCCCCATCTTGTTCCTATAAAATGTAAAACAGTACGGACCCTGTTCCTATAAATGTGTAAAACAGTATGGAACAGATGTTCATATAAATATGTAAAACACTATGGATTTTTCTCCACTGGGGTATTGGTTTTAATGTATGTGGATTACTTTTGCCCAGCATGAGGTTTAAGATAATTAGATTTCCTGAATATATACTATACACTTCTCTACTGTCTGTTTTAATATTTAAAAACTCTCATATCTATACCATATACACACACATTACCACCATTAACACCACCACCATTACCACCATCACCCCCACTAACAAATAGTAATTGGTGTCAGAATAGGAATATGCTATAAATATAACCTTAATTTCCATGAATAAAATTATATGTTGGCTTTAACTTTAAGAAAGGCATAGCTGATAGGTAGACAGATGTAAGTATAGATATATACATATCTATATCTATATTAATATATGTATCCTTTTGGTTCTGTTTCTCTAGAGATTATGGTAATGAGAGTGGTTCTAGAGGAAGAGAATTTTAAGGATGAGTTTTATGAATTGGTTTTAAGGTTTCTGGAACTGGTTCTTTAATCTGATTAGATGTAAAGATCTTAACGACACCGATGATCCATAGCATGAACTAGTAATAGAAATACACAAAATATCGGCATTGGATGCTTCCAGTCAATCACTTATAAGACTCAGGGAGCTGGGGAACTGAACATTGGGATGCATGTGTCTTTTTGAATTATGGTTTTCTCTGGGTAAATGCCCAGTGGTGGGATTGCTGGGTCATATGGTAGTTCTATTTTTAGTTTTTTGAGGAACCTTCATACTGTTCTCCATAGTGGCTGTATCAATTTACATTCCCACATACAGTGCAAGAAGGTTCCCTTTTCTCCACACCCTCTCCAGGATTTATTGTTTGTAGATTTTTATTATGGCCATTCTGACCAGTGTGACGTGACACCTCATTGTAGTTTTGATTTGCATTTCTCTAATAATTAGTGATGTTGAGCATCTTTTCATGTGTTTGTTGGCCATCTGTATGTATTCTTTGGAGAAACATCTATTTAGGTCTTCTGCCCATTGTGGATTGGGTTGTTTGGTTTTTTGATATTGAGCTGCATGAGCTGTTTATATATTTTAGAGATTAATCCTTTGTCAGTTGCTTCATTTACAAATATTTTCTCCTATTCTGAGGGTTGTTTTTTTGTCTTGTTTATGGTTTCCTCTGCTGTGCAAAAGCTTTTAAGTTTCATTAGGTCCCATTTGTTTATTTTTGTTTTTATTTTCATTACTTTAGGAGGAGGGTCAAAAAAGATCTTGCTGAGATATATGTCAAAGACTGTTTTGCCTATGTTTTCCTCTAAGAGTTTTATAGTGTCCGGTCTTACATTCAGGTCTTTAAGCCATTTTGGTGTTTATTTTTGTGTATGGTGTTAGGGAGTGTTCTAATTTCATTCTTTTATGTGTAGCTGTCCAGTTTTCCTAGCACCACTTATTGAAGAGGCTGTCTTTTCTCTATTGTATATTCTTGTCTCCTTTGTCATAGATTAGGTGACCATAGGTGCATGGGTTTATCTCTGGGCTTTCTATCCTGTTAAGGAAGAGATTTTAGTACCTTATGTGCTAATAATTTGCGCATGCCTGAGGACAGGCTGCTAATATTTGGTTTCTAGTTTTTGAGTAGATAAAGCAAAGGGGTCAATGGAATATGTTAATTCAATGCCCATAAGGTGAAAACATATGGTTTGATTAGGAAAAGCAAATAAATGCTTGGAAGAATTTTATCCTCTAAGGCCTCATAAATGGACGTTAGCTAATGTTAAGGAAAATGTTCTTAATGTTAAAGTACAGTATTCTGAGTGAAAAATCATGAGTATCATGCAAACATAACATTAAAATGACAAATACCTTATTCCAGAAATTCATTTATGGAGAACTAGTAAGATTTATGATGGCTTCAAAGATCATTTGAAAAACTAGGCATTTATATGTAGTGTTAGGGTAAGATTTCTCAGTTAGATACAAAACTGGCTAATATCCTACAAGGCCCTGCCATGTAATCTATTTCTTCCCCTGGAAAGAAAGTGTTTGCCTCTCTGCCAGACAAATTCTACAAGTTAATCATAGGTTGGAGAGGTGATAGAAAAGTCAAGCCTGGCACTGCACTGAAAGTACAGCTAGTAATCTCTTAATAAGTCATTAAGGCTCAAGAGACTACCACTGAAAAAATAAAGAATAAAAAGAAAAGATGTGGTGAAATCTAAATAAGCAATAGCAAAATAAAGAGAAAGTAATATAAAGTGATGAAAGGGATAAACATGAAAAAATATTTTCAGAAAAAATTTGAAGTCTCTTTCTCTTAGTTGAAAATTGCTTTATGTGTAAACTTTTCTGTATTTAATATAGCCTATTCAAATAAAATATGCTGTGAGTTTTATAGGGGAATTTGTTTAATTAAAGACAGCTTCTCATGCATAAAATCATTTTCCTTAAGAATGAAGAAATGCATATTTAAAGATTCAGAGGATTCTTTTTTCAGCTAACAAGTTAAAATCCCTTAAGTCATTTTGAAAGTTCTAATCCCTAATTATGTTTAGTTTATTATTCTCAGAATTCTGTAATTGACCTCTGGTGCATAAATATAGGAGAGAGTTTCACATGGATATATTTGGGGTGCAGAATGCTGGGCTTATAGATAGACACTCAGTAGGTATTCTTTATCTTATTTGAGTAATCATAACTATAAAACTCTCTCATATGAGCCCTGTTCCATCCTGATTTTTAATAAAACTGCCTTTTGAAAGAATAAATTATTTCATCTTATTTCTGCAAATTGTAAATATGTCACTGACTGATGACTTAGATTATATCTGAACTGATGACCTTGAGCTAAAAGGTTTAACATCCCATTATAAATCAATCCCCTGAGTCTTCTTTCTTCCCATTTGTGTTTTGTTATTATGTGCATGCCTGAATACTGTTATTTAAAGATACATTAGTGCTCTTAAGCACATACTGCTAAGTAACTCTAGTCCCTCTCTTGTTTCCAGGAGAATATATATTAAATATTTATCATCAGAATAAACAAAAACTACTTACATTATAATTGTGATTCTCCCAAAATAAATCTTATCATACAAGAGTACTTAACCATCTGTCAGCACTCAGAGATTTGTTTTTATCTCCAGATTAAAAACAAAATTGTTAATATAGTAACATTTTTGAATATTATTTCATTCAAGGAACAAGATTTTGTGCTGGAGAGAGTGTGGAGAAAAGGGACCCTTCCTGCACTGTAGGTGGGAATGTAAATTGGTGCAGCCACTGTGGAGAACAGTATGGAGGTTCCTCAAAAGACTAAAAATAGAGTTGTCATATGCTCCTGCAATCCCACTCCTTGGCATATATCTGGAGAGAACTATAATTCAAAAAGATACATGCAACCCTATGTTCATAGCAGCATTAGCCACAATAGCCAAGACATGGAAACAACCTAAATGTCCATCAACAGATGAATGGATAATGAAGATGTGGTACATATATACAGTGGAATATTACTCAGCCATAAAATAGAATGAAATAATGCCATTTGCAGCAACATGGATGGACCTAGAGATTATTATGCTAAATGAAGTAAGTCAGAAAGGACAAATACCATATGATATCCCTTATATGTGGAATCTAAAATATGATACAAATGAACCTATCTACAAAACACAAACAGACTTGTCCTTGCCAAGGGAGAGGGGGAGGGGGAGGGATGGATTGAGAGTTTGGGATTAGCAGATGCAAACTATTATATATAGAATGGATAAACAACAAGGTCCTACTGTATAGCACAGGGAACTATATTCCATACCCTTTGATAAACCATAATGGAAAAGAATATATAAAAGAATATATATATATGTGTGTGTATATCTATATCTATATCTATCTATATCTATATATCTATATATCTGAATCACTTTGTTGTACAGCAGAAGTTAGCACAACATTAAAAAAAAAGGAACAAGAGTTTGTCATTCTTTAGCTAAGTTAGCAAGGAAAATTATGGAAATGTGTGTTTTCCAAAGAGTAATATCAGAACATGTATAATTTTCTTTTTAAAAGTATCTATCTGTTTGTTCATCCATTATCCATCTGTCCATCATTCATCCATACATCTATCCAAGAAATATTTGCTGAAATCTACCATGTCCCAGATACAGTTCTAGGTACAGAAATAAAATGAACCTCTGTTCATATAGGAACAATACATTTACTATAAATTTAAATTTTGATTGATTAGTGTAGACTTCCGTTCCTTTTAATGTATAGAATGTTATCTGACACACAGGGATATGGGACATTCTGGGTTTGATTTATCTTTTTATCTTTGCTTTCTCTCTTCTCTCTCTCTTCCTAAGTTATGCTTTTTATCTTGTTCATCTGCTTTCTGTTTGTATACCTATAACTTACCTCCTGTTACACTGAGTTATTTTACTATTCACATCCTCTATCAATATTTTTTTTACTTTAAGCAATTATGTTTCTCTTGCCACACAAAATTTTCCTTATTTCAAAATTTTTCATGATAATTTGAATTCATTTTATTGAAAGTGTAAGTGCTCCCATTAAAGTGCTTTTATTTTAAAACTTGTATGGAAGTACAATGAACACATTTTTTTTAAATTCTCCTTTTATATTTTTTTCACTATTTTTGCCTTCACTGCAGTGCATTTGCTCTATTTCCCTAGGTCTCTATTTTTCAGTTATTCATTCTCTTTATTTGTCAGTTGACTTTAATTTGTTTAAATTGCCTACTTATATTTATATATCATAATATATACTATTTGGTATTAGTAGCTGGTATGGACTCTTGACATCAAATATTTTTTTCACAATTTGATTTTCCTTGGTAAGTCATGCTCACTTTTGAACTCCAAGCAAGGTCCAGTGATGGACTGTTGGGCACCTTCTGTAGGTCAGTATAAAGTTGCCTCACCTTAAGTGGGATGAAAAAGAATGACCTTAAAGGCAGCCTACTCTTCAGTTCAGCTGGAGGCTTCAGGATTTGATAGGCAGGTAGAACCCTCAGTAATCCTCTTCTGACAGCAAGAAGGTGGTTAATTAATAACTTTAAAATTTGTGGTGAGTATTTTTCTGAGAACATTAACTAGAGTAAAAGTCAATAAGCCTCCTTAGAATGAGGAAGTGGATGTAGAGATTTTAGGCCTGGCAACAGAGCATAGTCCTTCATAACTCTTTCATCAGCACCTCTTGAATTTCTAGGTGGGGTTGATACTTCCCTTTCCAATTGGTCGCTCTTAGGAAAGTTGGGGGAAAAGAGACACATTTATATGCTTAGGTCACCTTCTCTGTCCTCTCTTACTGTAGTTGCTAATTTTCTGAGTTCGTTCTAACATAAAGAAGGAAAAAACTACATTAAAAATACTATACATTTTTAGCTCTAAAAAATAAGGGTATAGGATGCAGAATTCATGTCTCTGCACAGCTAGGGCACCTACCAGGCACTGGTGGGGGACCACAGACACCTAAGGGAATGGGAGAAACCCCCAGCAACCAGGTAGGACGTGGGGAGTGGGGGGAGTGAAGCGGGAGGAGAAGTGGTAGCCAGACAGGACTGGCGCCCCTGAGGGGTATTGGGGGAGGGGAAGGGATCCCACGCCCGAAGGGGGAAATTGGGGAACCATTGGGAGGACAGATGATTGAAAGGGAGCATGGCCAGGTTTCCCTTACCTACGTGGGCCCTGGAAGCCTGCTGAGATCCCAGTACTAATCCTCTGCCCACCAAGGCCCCTCTCCAGCCACGTGGGTCCAGAGGGAATGGAAGGGAGGGAAGGGGGAGCAAAAGTAAAGCCCGGACCTCTGAGACTAGCACCTCTGAGGTGAGGCTAGGGGAGGGAAGGAGTTCCTACACCCAGCAGGACCCACCCACATTTAGGGGTCCAGCAGGGATGGGGGAGATGTTGGGGGGGGTGCGGAGGAACAGAAGGGAACGCAGCCAGCTCTTTCCCTGTCCACTTAGGCACCAGGGAGCCTGTTGGACTCCCAGACCTAATCCTCTGCCCTCGGAGCCTCCCTGCTGCCACGCAGAGCCCAAGCCCCACCCCTACACTCCCACCCAGGGCCTTACCTCCAAACTCCAGAACTCCACACTCCAGAGGCCCTCCTTTGGAGGTGCTGCCTTTCCCCTTCTGCACAGGTCCTAAGCAGAGGCCCTGCCCCATGCTTCAGTGTCACCCTGCCTAGGCCCCGCCCCCAAGGCCTTCTCCTGCTGGCTGCGTGCATCCTGAGCCTAGGCACACGCTCAAACATCATGCCCCCACTGGCCTAGGTCCTGCCCCACCCTAAACCCTGCCCCTGCTTAAGTTCCACCCCAGCCTAAACTCCACCCCCATAGCCAAGGCTTTTTTTTGCTTTTCCTTTTTTCCTCTTTGAGATTAGAGCTCTGTTTTACCTTGTTGATTCATTGTTGTTCATTCATTTATATTTTTATTTTTCCTAATAAATCTTTTATTTTTCTAATTTTATTTTATTCTATGTACTTTGTTATTGTTCTCTCCTTTGGCTTGTTCCCCTCACATCCCTTTTGTTCCTTTTTCCTTTTTTCTGTTGTGGTTTCATTTTACTTTGTTGCAGTTGTTTCAAATATAGTTTTATTTTTCCTAATATATTTTTTATCTTTCTAATTTTATTTTGTTTTTTATTCTTTGATATTGTATTACTCCTTTTTTTCCTTCTTTTTTTTTTTTTTTTTGCCATGCCACGCAGCTTGCGGGATCTTGGTTCACAGGATGGAGGTCGGGCCCGAGCTCCTGAGTGGGAGCTCTGAGTTCAAACCCCTGGACTAACAGAGAACCTCAGATCCCAGGGAATAATAATTGGAGTGAGACCTCCCAGAGGTCCTAATCTCAGGACCAAGACTCATGTCTATCCAACTGCCTGCAAAATCCAGTGCTGGATGCCTCAGGCAAAACAACCAGTAAGACAGGAATGTGGCTGCACCCATCAAAAAAAAAAAAAAGAAATGGCAAAAAAATATGTTACAGACGAAGGAGCAAGGTAAAAACCTGAAGACCAAATAAATGAAGAGGAAATAGGCAGTCTACCTGAAAAAGAATTCAGAGTAATGACAGTAAAGATGATCCAAAATGTCAGAAACAGAATGGAGAAAATACAAGAGACATTTAACAAGGATCTAGAAGAATTAAACAGCAAACAAAAAGTGATGAACAACACAATAACTGAAATTAAAAATACTCTACAAGGAATCAATAGCAGAATAGCTGAGGCAGAAGAACGGATAAGTGAGCTGGAAGGTAAAATAGTGGAAATAACTGCCAGGGAGCAAAATAAAGAGAAAAGAATGAAAATAATTGAAGACAGACTCAGAAACCTCTGCAACAACATTAAACGCACCAACATTCAAATTATAGGGGTCTCAGAAGACGAAGAGAAAAAGAAAGGGACTGAGAAAATATTTGAAGAGATTATAGTCAAAAAATTCCCTAACATGGGAAAGGAAATAGTCAATCAAGTCCAGGAAGCACAGAGAGTACCATACAGGATAAACCCAAAGAAAGACACACTGAGACATATATTAATCAAATGATCAAAAATTAAATACAAAGAAAAAATATTAAAAGCAGCAAGGGAGAAGCAACAAATAACATACAAGGGAATACCCATAAGGTTAACAGCTGATCTTTCATCAGAAACTCTGCAAGCCAGAAGGGAGTGACAGGACATATTTAAGGTGATGAAAGAGAAAAACCTACAATCAGGATTACTCTACCCAGCAAGGATCTCATTCAGATTGAATGGACAACTTAAAATCTTTAGAGACAAGCAAAAGCTAACAGAATTCAGCACCACCAAACCAGCTTTACAACAAATGCTAAAGGAAATTCTCTAGGCATGAAACACAAGAGAAGGAAAAGACCTACAATAACAAACCCAAAACAATTAAGAAAATGGTAATAGGAACATACGTATTGATCTTAAATGTAAATGGATTAAATGTTCCAACCAAAACACATAGACTGGCTGAATGGATACAAAACAAGACACATATATATTCTGTCTACAAGAGACCCACTTCAGACCTAGGGACACATACAGATTAAAAGTGAGGGGAATGAAAAATATATTCCATGCAAATGGAAATCAGAAGAAAGCTAGAGTAGCAATTCTCATATCAGACAAAATAGACTTTAAAATAAAGTCTATTACAAGAGACAAAGAAGGACATGACATATTGATCAAGGGATCAATCCAAGAAGAAGATAGAACAATTGTAAATATTTATGCACCCAACATAGGTGCACCTCAATACATAAGGCAAATGCTAACAACCATAAAAGGGGAAATTGACAGTAACATAATAATTGTAGGGAACTTTAACATCCCACTTTTACAAATGGACAGATCATCTCAAATGAAAATAAATAAGGAAATACAAGCTTTAAAGGACACATAAAACAAATGGGCTTAATAGATATTTATAGGACATTCCATCCAAAAACAACAGAATACACTTTCTTCTCAAGTGCTCATGGAACATTCTCCAGGATAGACCATATCTTGGGTCACAAATCAAGCCTTGGTAAATTTTTAAAAATTGAAATGGTATCAAGTATCTTTTCTGACCAAAACGCTATGAGACTAGATACCAGTTACAGCAAAAAAACTGTAAAAAATGCAAACACATGGAGACTAAACAATACACTACTAAATAAGCAAGAGATCACTGTAGAAACCAAAGAGGAAATAAAAAAATATGTAGAGACAAATGACAATGAAAACACTAAGGCCCAAAACCTATGGGATGCAGCAAAAGCAGGTCTAAGAGTGAAGTTTATAGCAATACTATCCTACCTCAAGAAACAAGAAACATCTCAAATAAACAACCTAAACTTACACCTAAAACAATTAGAGAAAGAAGAACAAAAAAACCCCAAAGTTAGCAGAAGGAAAGAAATCATAAAGATAAGATCAGAAATAAGTGAAAAAGAAATGAAGGAAACGATAGCAAAGGTCAATAAAACTAAAATGTGGTTCGTTGAGAAGATAAACAAAATTGATAAACTATTAGCCAGACTCATCAAGACAAAAAAGGGAGAAGACTCAAATCAACAGAATTAGAAATGAAAAAGAAGGAAAAATTGACACTGCAGAAATACAAAGGATCATAAGAGATTACTACAAGCAACTGTATGCCAATAAAATGGACAATCTGGAAGAAATGGACAAATCCTTAGAAGAGCCCAAACTTCCAAGACTGAACCAGGAAGAAATCGGAAATATAAACAGACCAATCAGAAGCACTGAAATTGAAACTGATTAAAAATCTTATAACAAACAAAAACCTAGGACCAGATGGCTTCACAGGCAAGTTCTATCAAACATTTAGAGAAGAGCTAACACCTATCCTTCTCAAACTCTTCCAAAATATGAGAGGGAGGAATGCTTCCAAACTCATTCTATAAGGCCACCATCACCCTGAAACCAAAACCCGACTAAGATGTCACAAAAAAAGAAAACTACTGGCCAATATCAGTGATGAACGTAGATGCAAAAATCCTCAACAAAATATTAGCAAACAGAATCCAACAGCACATTAAAAGGATCATACACCATGATCAAGTGGGGTTTATCCCGGGAATGCAAGGATTATTAGGTATATGCAAATCAATCAATGTGATACACCATATTAACAAACTGAAGGATAAAAACCATCTGACAATCTCAACAGATGCAGAAGAAGCTTTCAATAAAATCCAACACCCATTTATGATAAAAACTCTCCAGAAAGTAGACATAAAGGGAACCTACCTCACCATAATAAAGGCCATATATGACAAACCCACAGCCAACATCATTCTCAATGGTGAAAAACTGAAATCATTTCCTCTAAGATCAGGAACAAGACAAGGTTGCCCACTCTCACCGCTATTATTCAACATAGTTTTGGAAGTTTTAGCCACAGCAATCAGAGAAGAAAAAGAAATGAATCCAAATCAGAAAAGAAGAAGTGAAGCTGTCACTGTTTGCAGATGACATGATACTATACATAGAGAATCCAAAAGATGCTACCAGAAAACTAGTAGAACTAATCAATGAATTTGGTAGAGTTGAAGGATACAAAATTAATGCACAGAAATCTCTTGCATTCCTATACACTAATGATGAAAAATATGAAATAGAAATTAAGGAAACACTCCCATTAACAATTGCAACAAAAAGAATAAAATACCTAGGAATAAACCTACCTAAGGGGACCATAAACTGTATGTAGAAAACTATAAGACACTGATGAAAGAAATTAAAGATGATACCAACAGATGGAGAGATACACCATGTTTTTGGATTGGAAGAATCAACATTGTGAAAATGACTATACTACCCAAAGCAATCTACAGATTCAGCACAATCCCTATCAAACTACCAATGGTATGTTTCACAGAAGTAGAACAAAAGATTCCACAATTTGTATGGAAACACAATAGACCCTGAATAGCCAAAGCAATCTTGAGAAAGAATAACAGAGCTGGAGGAATCAGGCTCCCTGACTTCAGACTATACTACAAAGTACAGAAATCTATGGTATTGGCACAAAAACAGAAATATAGATCAATGGAATGGGATAGAAAGCCCAGAGATAAACCCACGCACGTATGGTCACCTTATCTTTGATAAAGGAGGCAAGAGCATACAATGGAGAAAAGATAGCCTCTTCAATAAGGGGTGCTGGGAAAACTGGACAGCTACATGTAAAAGAATGATATTAGAACACTCCCTAACACCATACACAAGAACAAACTCCAAATGGATTAAAGACCTAAATGTAAGGCCAGACACCATCAAACTCTTAGAGGAAAACATAGGCAGAACACTCTATGACATAAATCACAACAAGATCCTTTTTGACCCACCTCCTAGAGAAATGGAAATAAAAACAAAAATAAACAAATGGGACCTAATGAAACTTAAAAGCTTTTGTGTAGCCAAGGGAACCATAAATAAGACGAAAAGACAACCCTCAGAATGGGTGAAAATATTTGCAAATGAAGCAACTGACAAAGGATTAATCTACAAAATGTAGAAGCAGCTCATGCAGTTCAGTATCAAAAAAACAAACAACCCAATCCAATAATGGTCATAAGACCTAAGTAGACATTTCTCCAAAGGAGTTATACAGATTGCCAACAAACACAGGAAAGGATGCTCAACATCACTAATCATTAGAGAAATGCAAATCAAAACTACAATGAGATATCATCTCACACCAGTCAGAATCGCCATTATCAAAAATTCTAGAAACAATAAATGCTGGAGAGGGTGTGGAGAAAAGGGAACCCTCTTGCACTTTTGCTGGGAATGTAAATTGATACAGCCACTATGGAGAACAATATGGAGGTTCCTTAAAAAACTACAAATAGAACTACCATATGACCCAGCAATCCCACTACTGGGCATATACTCTGAGAAAACCATAATTCAAAAAGAGTCATGTACCACAATGTTCATTGCAGCTCTATTTACAATAGTCAGGACATGGAAGCAACCTAAATGTCCATCGACAGATGAATGGATAAAGAAGATGTGCTGTGTCACATATATACAGTGGAATATTATTCATCCATAAAAGGAAACAAAATTGAGTTGTTTGTAGTGAGGTGGATGGACCTAGAGTCTGTCATACAGAGTGAAGTAAGTCAGAAAAAGAAAAACAAATACCATATGCTAACACATATATATGAAATCTAAAAAAAGAAAAAAAAATGGTTCTGAAGAACCTAGGGGGCAGGGCAGGAATAATGACGCAGATGTAGAGAATGGACTTGAGGACACAGGGACGGGGAAGGGTAAACTGGGACGAAGTGAGAGAGTCTCATGGACATATATACACTATCAAATGTAAAATAGATAGCTAGTGGGAAGCAGCTGCATAGCACAGGGAGATCAGCTGGGTGCTTTGTGACCACCTAGAGGGGTGGGATAGGGAGGGTCGGAGAGAGATGCAAGAGGGAGAGGATATTGGGATATATGTATACATATAGCTGATTCACTTTGTTATAGGACAAAAACTAACACAACATTGTAAAGCTATTATACTCCAATAAGTATGACAAAAGAAAAAGTATGGACATTTTGAGAACTCATGGTAATGACATAACCTCACTCTGAGTAACTGTTTTATTAGTGGGTTTAATAGTTAGAAAGTTATATTAATTATTTGGAATTCCAGGATAATAAATAATAAGAATGTGATATAATAATTCTGCCTACCTTTTAAGTTTTTCATAATATGTGTAATCTGGTCCAGTATTTATTTATAAACCAAGTATTTATGGCTACAGGAGAAAAAACAGCCTTTTATTTTCTCTATTCTATTCAGTAAAGACATGCTATTTTAGGTGAGTTTAAACCATTTTTGTATGTGTACTTCACTGTTTTGTTATCCAAACTTAAAAAAAGCAAAACCAGTATAATTTAAAAGAGATTTTCAAAATTATTTGACAATTTGTTACCACGATTTCCAGTTTTCAAGATATAACCTGTTTATGTTAGTAATAATTTTTACTGATATTCAAAATGTTCTTTTTGAATCTGACCCTCCTCTTGACAGGGACAAAAACTACACTGTTAACTCAGAAACGCAACATTATTTTACATAGTTTTATATAGCCTCATGGCTCTTTAATGATATGACAAAGCATCTCTCTGCCAACCTGAACTTGCAGCAGGGAAACGTGATTAGAACTGCCACCAGAGAAGTCTTTCGGTCCTAAAGTCTCAGCATGGACAATTCTCCTTTCATGCCTTGCAGATCTTTCTGAAGGGCACAGGTATCACACTACAGCATACATGGAAGCCATGTATGAGGGGAGTAAATATTGGTTAAAACCAGGAGCAAAAATATAGTTCTGAATGAGAACAATGATACAGAAACCTGACAAAGGATTCCCTCATGTGGCTGTATAAGGTCCTTTATATAGGGTCAGTGTGCAATGTGATGATCTAGATTAATCTTATATAAGGCTGTGGGAGTATGGGTTAAAAGTAAAATATATAGAAGCTTTGAGAGTCCTTTAATATTTTCTACAATTTATAGTGAATTCTTTAAAATTTTGTTATCTATCACAAACTGCATAACATAAAATAAGTACAAAGTGGTATGAGTTTCTCGTGGGTTCAGGAGCAAGTCTAGAATAGTGCTCAATGATTATTTGTGAATTTGCATGAATTTTCACATAGTCAATGCTAAATGATATCAAGCTTTCTACATACTGTAATAATATTATAAATCTGTAATAACTTTATTATTTTTCATGGCATTTTCATTCTAACAAGATTAACTATCCCTAGTAATCCTCACAAATATCAAGTTATCAAACTTTAAATACAGACTTAGAATGTGGCAGTGATTCACTATTTATATGCCAGTGCAGTTTTTATTTGCCAGTGCAGGGAGAATACCAGGAGGAGTACTCTGATACTCTGATGACTATCTTTGTAATTGTGTTTCTAATCTTGTTTTATATATCTGTGTGATATATGAAGCAAGATTAAAAGGTAAGTTATGAAATTGAAAACAAAAAGAATAAATAGAAGGAAATAAGTTGTGATAATCACGTTGCTATTTCCCTTTGAGAGGTGTTTTTGGAGTCTTTCCCTCTCTGAGAATAGGTTTTAAAATTTGTTTATGATGCTTTGTAATTAGCATAGTTCCCCAGAGAGGAGAAACTGTCTCAAGAAGAGTTCTCTTCATCTTTTATGAGAAATGCTTTGATACCAACGACTCTCTCACCCCTTGCTTTATATTACTTTAGTGAAGAGTCTCCTGGCTACTGTCATCTTGTGAAATGGAAGCATAATCCATTTGCTTTGCCACATAAGCCATCCTTGAAATTTGGTCAGAGCTCGTTATGCTGCCTGTGCCTCATTTGGGCCGAGGCGTGGAGGAACATAAAACTAAAAACTTAGCTTGAGGCACAGACAGAATGGATTTCAGTTTTGTAAAGAATTAGAAATTGCTTTAGCATAGATGGATTTTACACAGATAGGAAATAAATGTCCTCTGAGAAGAACTTGCAGGTAGAGAGAATGAGTGTAAAGTATAAGGAGAATGCTGGGAGAAGGGACAAGTACACAGAGAATGAAAATGACAAAGAGGTGTATATGAAATGCCATTAAGAAGGAATATTATGAAAGTGTGCATACTAAAATAAGAAACAAGTGCAGCACTAGCTGTCTAAAAGAAAATATTGCTCATATATCTGGCCAGAACTGCAATAGGAAATAAATTTGAGAAAGTTAATTATTGAGTATGTATACAAAACAAAATAAGGCAGTAAAATATGTAAAGTTTGGAATCACATGCACTTTGTTACAAGTGTGAGATTGTGAGAGTAATTTAAATTTGACAGAAAAATAAATAACTGGAGTATCAGTATAACAAAATATAAGCTGATTTGGAAATACTCAGAGGGTAGCGAGAAAATAGAACTAAGAGAAACACATACTCTTCCTGTGGCTATAACTTTCATATAAGAAAGTATATTGTACTTACGTTTTATACGCAATTGATTGCCTTACAGAATACAAACTGAAGTTAAATTATATTAGTATTCTTGGTCCAGGTTAGGCAGTAAAAAGAACCAATGCCCTAAGCATGCTTTTAATAATGCTGCACTTTTAGTGCCTCCTAAATGCACACTTGTAATTTTTCTTTTCCTGTGACTGTGAATATTTCTTTTCTTCCCTGCTTCCCTCCCTCTTTCTTTCTCTCTCTCTCCTTCTCTCCCTCCCTTCCTTCCTTCCTCCCTCCCTTCCTTCCTTCCTTCCTCCCTTCCTTCCTTCCTTCCTCCCTCCCTTCCTTCCTTCCTTCCTTCCTTGCCATTTACCTGTGACCAATTTCCCCACTCTGTGTAACATCACAACCAGTGCTGCTTTTCCATGATACTCAGCTTTCTATCTCTCTGTCTGTCATCTATCCATGTATTTATTTATCTATCAATTTTCTAATTCTGTTACCGAACTCAGGTTCAGCTGCTTGCCACTCAAAAGCCAATAATCGAGAGGCAACTGTCAGTAGAAAGGAAAGATGCTTTAATCAGAAAAGCCAGCAATCTGGGGAGAAGTTGGACTCATGTCCAGAGACCAACTCCAAAGATTCTTCTCAGCCATGACAGTTTTTAAAGGAAAAAAAGGTGAGGTGTGGGGGAGAATCTCAGTGAATCATCTAGGCAGGAGGTGGGTTCTGCATCATTCTCTATTACTTGCAGACTGGCCAACTCTCTGTTTGGATGTTATCTTGCCCACATGATTTGCCTGCAGGATTGCTAAGGGAGCTGTTGGGGGTGAAGAGTTGGTCATTATTTAACTACTTAATTCTTCTTTTTTTTTTAATTCTTCATTCTTACTACTTTTTATCTAGGAGAAGAATCAGCAGGTTAGGCAAGGCACAGTGTGTATTCAGGAGAGCATGTCAGAAGTTAGTTTAAATTGCCTAGTGATCTTGTTCCTATAATTAGGTTCTTTCAAGGTTGGAAAGGGACAAAAATGGGCAAGCAGGGAAGGGGAAAAAGAGCTGCTTTCAATTCTACCTATCACTTTTCTAATTCTATGAACACAAAATACATATACATACATAGATATTTATTATTTTGAAATTTTATCTGCTCTAGGACAGGCTGAAAGGCTTCTAAGCTCTTTCTGTAAAAAATTTAAGGACAAGATTTGGGAAGTTTCTGGGTTGCCTTAAGTTACCTTGTGAATGAAACCTTACTCAAATTTACCACTTTCTTTGTAGTGTTTGTCCACAAAATGGATAAACTTGTTTAGAGGACTATCAAGTAGATAGGCTGATTTCCTGGTCACACTACACTTTCTAATTTCATGATAATAGATCTTTATCATCCATAGAAACCTGTATTGAGTGCCTTCTTTGAGTAAGAAAGTGAAAACCTGTGTGTGTGTGTGTGTAATTATTATTTTTAGTCTAATGTGGTTACTGCCTCTAATCCACCATTTTTAGTTGCCTGAATGAGGCAAGTAACTTTACTCCTCTGAGCTTCTGGTTTCCTCATGTGTAAAAGAGAACATATAATAAAAACTGCCTTGAATTGTTGTTTTTAATAAAATAATAAATATGTGTTTAGCACAGTACCTGGCATGCAAATAATACTCAATGAAAGTTAGCTGTTATTATAAGGTGATGATATGGATATATATAAATATAGAGATATATAATAAAATTATAAAGTGGGTCATGCTAAAATTTCAGGATATTCCACCTAACACAGGAGTGAGGGAGATAATGAGATGGTTTGCATATATTGGAGGAAGGCTGTCTAGACAGGGTAGATGGAAGTGATAACAGAAGAAACAGAATGTGGAAGCAGAAGTACAAGCTGGACAGTGCCACAGAGACCAATTTTAACATACTGTGATTGTAGAAGAATGAGTATGTAGAGCGCTTTGGTTTTGTAGCTTACTTGATTGTTTGAGATACATTAATTTTTGAATATAATAATTGTATGTATCCTGACAATCTTGAAATTTTATTTGGGACCAGCTGGAATATCTTGTAGCATATTTAATAATGTTCTTTGTCCTGAAAGATAGATGAAAAAGTTCTCCAGTTGTTGAAACAATCAGATTTTTCTTTTCTTTAATAACGTGAAATCTGATGCTGTCTCCCCAAACAGGCTATTTTTCTTTACACTATTGACCACGCCCCAAATTAAGGAAAAGGTCACATTTAAGATTTTTCTTACCATTATTTATTTTTCTGTCTTCTTGAAACTCTTCCAAGACATGTCCTGGGGTTTTATTGAAGTTCATTATGTTGTGAAAGGTGATCTTTGTCAGCAGTGAGAATCAACAAAATGCTGAGTGTTGGCAAATTCTTGGATATTTATAATCTCATCAGCGATGATAGACACTGTTGAGAAAAAAAATGTAAGCAACATTTTAATAATTACCATGAGACTTTCTGCTTCTTTAGTTATATGAAAAAAGCTTTTTTGTTTCTTCAGAGCAATAGTTATAGTATGTATCATGTACCCTTTCTCTAAACTCCAGATTTAAAAACTTGAGAAGTTTGTTTCTCTTTGGTTTGCACTTTTGTGTTACATTAGTTGCAAAAGCCTTAAAGTTGAAAGCAAATTGAGAAGTATTGATTCAACCTAGGTTTAGAGACAGTAGTTTAGAAAAATAAAATCATATGGTTGTATTGTACATCTCTCTTATAAAGTGGTAATTTCTTTCTTTGAACCAATGCACTTTCTAAAACAGGTTTGAAATAATTCTTAATACAGACTTCATAGACTCTTTCTCAAAATGAAGACACACTGTATTATACTGAATAGATTACTAATGTTTAAGTAGATTATTTAAAATATTTTTTAGCAATTTGTATTTTATCTTTAAAATAAAGTGGTTTCTAGAATGTGTGGTGACCAACTGCACCAATTTGCCTAGAACTGAGAGGTTTCCTGGACTGGCCTTTTAGTGCTCAAACCAGACAGTCCTAGGCAAACTTGGATGGTTGCTGTTACCCAAAATGTATCACACAGAAAAACAGGTAGTGTATAAAAAAATAGATGAACATCTCCTATATGGCCTGCATTTGTCATATATTCACATTTCAAATTCAACCAACAGAAATTAGTTCAGATTCTTAGAAAGGATTCAATACATTCTATTTATCTTAACAAATATATTTGTATAAAGAACAACTACTTTTGGAGTATCTATGGTCATATTCAAATGAAATATATATGCACCAAGGAACTCACCATTTAGTATTAATGATAATATTCACAAAGTTCTTGCTATTTTAATTAAGGTGAGATCATAATTGAATTTTAAGTCAGATTAAACAGGAAAACAAATAACTGTGATATGAAACTGAGCAGATGGTGGTCACAAATAATAAAGGAAGAAAGAAGTAATAAAAAAACCCACAGAGTTGAAATCTACCCTTTTTCTGTTTATCTCTAAACTCCTATTTAATTTCTAGAGTTCATTAAATTTTAAGGTAGCAATTTAGGAAAACCCAAGACAATTAGATGCTAATCTAGGATAATTTGTTTCAGCTGGAATATTGATTGAACCATACAATATTTGTAGTCAAATACTTTGCATTATTGATGAGCATTAGCTAGCAAGCATTTTATATATTGCTTCCACTATGTTAACAAGGGAAAACAACACTAACAACAGTAAGCAGATGCATAGGAAGTTCTCTGAAAGCCATTTGGGACAAACTTTTTTTTAGTATGTAAAACTTTAAATCTCCCATTGACATCAATTAAATATCCAGGTATTGCTCTGTTTCTTTGCTTTTCATTACAGCAAGACTTCGTATATGTATAGTTCATGTTTTCAGTCTCTACCTTCTCACATATCATATTATTCCTATGTATATACTTATTTATATCTTTAGCAGTGATTTTTTCCATTTTGCTTAAAATACATAACAAAATGTCCATTAGCCTCTTAACTTTTTTACTTTGTTGTCAAGGTATCTCAAGAATAATGAGGCAATATATAATTTTGATTCTAATCTGTGCCTTTCTTCCTCAGTTCAGTAGCATGCATCATCAAACCAATCTATTAACTGAACTTAAAATCCAAGAGGCATAATTGATTCCTTTCCTGCTTCCTAGAATATTGTATAGTACTTAGTTGAGTTTAACAAAAAATTGTTAAATCTCTTAATAAAAATTTAATAATATTTAGAAAAACATAAAAGAGAAGTTGAAAACCATACTGTATCAAGCACCTCCTCTGGGTAAGAAACTTTACACTTTTATTTTTTATTGAAGTTTAGTTGATTTACAATATTACATTGGTTTCAGGTGTACAACATAATGATTCAATATTTTTATAGATTATACAACATATAAAATTATTTTAACATATTGGCTGTATTCACTGTTTTGTACATTAATTCCTTGTAACTTATTTATTTAAAACCTAATTATTTGTATCTCTTAATCCCCTTCACCTATTTCGCCCCTACCCCAACCACCTCTGGTAACTGCTAGTTTGTTCTCTGTATCTGTGAGTCTGGTTTTGTTTTGTTATATTCGTTCATTTTATTTTTTAGATTCCACAAATAAGTGAAAACATACAGTATTTGTATTTTTCTGTCTGACTTATTTAACTAAGCATAATATCCTCCAGGTCCATCCATGTTGTTGCAAATGACAAAATATTATTCTTTTTTATGACTGAGCAATATTCCATTTATATATATATATATATATATATATATATATATATATATATATATATGGCACATCTTTATCCATTTATCCATTGATGGACACTTATGTTGCATCCATATCTTGGCTATTGTGAATAATGCTGCAGTGGACATTGGGATGCATATATCTTTTGGAATTAGTGTTTACATTTACTTTGGATAAATATCCAGGAGTGGAATTTCCGGATTGTATGGTAGTTTTAATTTTTTGAGGAGCCTCCACATACTGTTTTTTCATAGTGGCTGCACCAGTTTACATTGCCGCAAACAGTATACCAGGGCCCCTTTTCTCTACATCCTCTTCAACACTTTCTATTTGTTGTCTTTTTGATAATAGCCATTCTGACCGTTATGAGGTGATATCTCATTGTGGTTTTTGATTTGCATTTCTCTGGTGATTAGTGATGTTGAGCATCTTCTCATGTACTTGTTGGCCATCTGTTTGTCTTCTTTGAAAAAATGACTGTTGAGTTCCTCTGACCATTTTTCTAATTAGACTGTTTATTTTTTGATATTGAATTCTATGAGTTCTTCATATATTTTGGATATTAACCAGTTATCATACATGTCATTTGCAAATGTCTTCTTCCATTCAGTAGGCAGCCTTTTGTTTTGTTGATAGTTTCCTTTGCTGTGCTAAAGCTTTTAAGTTTGGTTAGGTCCCATTTATTTTTGCTTTTGTTTCCTTTGCCTGAGGAGACATATCCAAAAAAGTATTGCTAAGACCAGTGTCAAAAAGCATACTGCCTATGTTTTCTTCTAGAAGTTTTATGATTTTAGGTCTTCCATTTAGGTCTTTAATCCTTTTTAAGTTTATTTTTGTATATGGTGTGAGAAAATATTCTAATTTCCTTCTTTTGCATGTACTGTCCAGTTTTCCCAGCACCATTTATTGAAGAGAATGTCTTTTCCCCATTGTATATTCTTGCCTCCTTTGTTGTAAATTAATTGACCATAAATGCATAGGGTTTATTTCTGGGCTTTGTCTTCTGTTCCATTGATCTATGTCTGTTTTTGTGCCAGTACCATACTGTTTTAATAACTGTAGCTCTGTAGCATAGTTTGAAATCAGGGAGTGTGATACCTCCAGCTTTGTGTTTTGTTTTGTTTTTCTTAAGATTACTTTGACTATTCAGGGTGTTTTGTGGTTCTATACAAATTTTAGGATTATTCTAGTTCTGGGGAAAAAATGTCATGGGTATTTTGATAGGGATTATTGTAAATCTGTAGATGGCTTTGGATAGTATGGACATTTTAACAATGTTAGTTCTTCCAATCCATAAACACAGGATATCTTTCCATTTATTTGAATTCATGCCCTTATAAAAGAGGCCCAAGATATCACCCTTTACCCTCTTTTGCCATCTGAGGATACAAGAAGTCAAAATCCAGAAGACCCTCACCAGACCATGCTGGCACCCTAATCTCAGACTTTCAGCCTCCAAAACTGTGAGAAATACATTTCTGTTGTTTTTAAGCTACTCAGTCTGTGGTATTTTGTTATAGTAGTCAGAACAGATGAATACAGATGATTTCTAAACTAGTAATAGAATCATATGTAATCAGTGAATAGAGTGATAAGGGTGGTGCCGGCCAGTAACTTGAAGGAGGATATCGTGCTTTCAAAGGTCCTATGTTATTCCGAAGCAACCAGTGCATATCACTGCCATAATACCTTCCATAATTATTTGTTGAAATTCTCTGTTTACTTGTCTGTACTCTAGTTAGACTGTGATATGCCTGAGAACAGACAAGGGGTTTTTTTCTAGCATCAGCCTCATGTAAGTGTGTTTTCAGAAAGAATGCCTTTAAAAAAAAAAGTGAGGTAGGAAGGAAGCAAACTGGAAGGGATAGAGGGAGGAAAAGCAATAAAGAGTATGTCCATGACAACCAAAGACTGCTCTTGAAAATTTTATGTCCATTTGTTCTGAGGTATTCTATTACGGTGATGGCTCTTTTAAGGTAACATGGCCCTTAACCTGTAATGCGTCTTTCCCAGTGTGTGTGTGTGTGTGTGTGTGTGTGTGTGTGTGTGTCTGTCTGTCTGTCTGTCTGTCTGTCCAGTTGTCCCTATCTCTAGCCCATTTGTCTCTATACAGACATACCTCGGAGATATTACCAGTTTGGTTCCAGACCACTACAAGAAAGTGAATATCACAGTAAAGCAAGTCACACAGATTTTTTGATTTCCCAGTGCATATAAAAGTTAAGTTTACACTATACTATAGTCTATTAAGTGGACAGTAGCATTATATCTAAAAATATAATGTACACATTTTAATTAAAAAAAACTCTTTATTGCTAAAAAATGCTAACCATCATCTGAGCCTTCAGGGAGTTGTAATATTTTTGCTGGTGGAGAGTCTTACCTAGATATTGATGGCTGCTGACTGAGGGTTGGAGTGGCTGTGGCAGTTTCTTAAAATAAGACAACAATGAAGTTTGCTGCATTGATTGACTCTTCCTTTCATGAGCACTTTCTCTGTAGAATGCAGTGCTGTTTGATGGCATTTTACCCACAGTAGAACTTCTTTCAAAATTGGAGTTAATCCTCTTAAATGCTGCCACTGCTTTAGCAACTAAGTGTATGTAATATTCTAAATCCTTTTATTTCAACAATCTTCACAGCATCTTCACCAGGAGTAATTTCCATCTCAAAAACCATTTTTTTTGCTCATCCATAAGAAGCAACTCCTCATACATTTAAGTTTTATCATGAGATTGCAGCAATTCAGTCGAATCTTCAGCCTCCATTTCTAATTCTAGTTCACTTGCTGTTTCTACCACATCTGCAGTTATTTCTTCTGCTGAAATTTTGAACCCCTTCAAGTCATCCATGTGCATTAGAATCACTTTCTTCCAAACTCCTGTTCTATGAACAGGAGTTGATTTTTTGACCCCTTCCCATGAATCACAAATGTTCTTCATGGCGTCTAGAAGGGTGAATCCTTTTCAGGTTTTCAACTGACTTTGCCCAGATCCATCAGAGGAATCACTATCTATGGCAGCTATAGCCTTACGAAATGTATTTCTTAAAGAATAAGAACTGAAATTCTAAATTACTCCTGATCCATGGGCTGCAGAATGGATGTTATGTTTGCAGACATGAAAACAACATGAATCTCCTTGTCCATCTCCATCAGAGCTTTTGGGTGACTACCAGGTGTATTGTCAATGAGCAGTAATATTTTTGAAAGGGAATCCTTTTTTTTTTTCTAAGAATAGGTCTCAACAGTGGGCTTAAAATATTCAGTAAGCCATGTTGTAAACAGATGTTGTCATCCAGGCATTGTTGTTGCATTCAGAGCACAGGCAGAGTAGATTTAGCATAATACTTAAGGGCCCTAGGATTTTCAGAATGGTAAATGAGCACTGGCTTCGATTTTAAGTCTTGGGCTGCACTAGCTTCTAACAAGAAAATCAGACTGTCCTTTGAAGCTTTGAAGCCAGGCATTGACTCCTCTCTAGCAATGAAAGTCCCAGATGTCATCTTCCAATATAAACCTGTTTCATTAACATTGAAAGTCTGTTTGTTTAGCGTAGCCACTTTCATTCATTATCTTAGATCTTCTAGATAACCCACTGCAGTTTCTACGTCAGCACTTGCTGCTTCACCTTGTACTTTTATGTTATGGAGGCGGCTTCTTTCCTTCAACCTTATGAAGCAAAATGAGCTTCAAACTACTTCTGTAGCTTCCTCACCTCTCCCAGCCTTCATAGAATTGAAGAGAGTTAGGGCCTTGCTCTGGACTAGGTTTTGGCTTAAGGGAATGTTGTGGCTGGTTTGATATTCTATCCAGACCACTAAAACTTTCTACATATCAGCATAAGGCTGTTTCACTTTCTTTTCATTTGTATTTTCACTGGAGTAGCAGTTTTAATTTCCTTCAAGAACTTTTCCTTTGCATCAACAACTTGGCTAACTGGTACAAGTGGCCTAACTTTCAGCCTATCTTGGCTTTTTTTTTTTTTTTTTTGTGACAATTCCACAACTGAGATATTTTAATGTAAATATTATAAAATACATACAATAAAAAATACAGAATGATAATACATGATATAAGATAGAAAGTAAAAATCCTCCTCCCCACCCTCCAGTCTTCCAGTGGTGCAACTGTAAACACAACAGTTTCTTTAAAATACTGAAATTTAAAGAGTGGATATATGTATATGTATAACTGATTCTTTGCTGCACACCTGAAACCAACACAACATTGTAAATCAACTAGACTTCCACAAAAATTTTTTTAAAAAAGAAAAATATACTGAAATTTATAAATATTCTAACAAGTCACAAGGCTATATTTCTTTGGTATTGGTTTGTTTTACATAGTGTTGAGATACATTTAAAATATTAAGCATCACTACTGTTAGAGTAGGAGTGAAACTTAATTTTATAATGAAATACAGTTAACCCTGGGTTGCCAAAAGCCCATTTTCTTCATATTTTATATTTATTCTCCCTCATTAAAATAATATTTCTCAGTTAGGTTTTTATTAGTAAGAACCTGCTGTATAAAAAAATAAAATAAAATTCAAAAAACATAATAAAAGTATACGTTTAGACAGAAAAAAATATAATATTGCTCAAAGCATATACTACCCGTATTGATCACCAAAATTTTATTGTCTTATCTTACAAGTGTAGCACATATATAATTAAGCAGTTGGTAAACCTGTAGAGATTGAGCACAAATAAGGCCCACAAGGTACTGCTGTGTAATGTATCTACCAACAGGTTGACTAGGGCAGTTGTTACATTTGACTGCAAGAAGAAAATTAACTGGTTTCTGTTCATTGCTGTGATTAAACAAAGAATGGGTTCCTTTCTTTCATCTTCAGAGACTAGAGATTCTGAATGCTTTTTATTTGCAGTAGGTGACTGGATAAGTTTCTAAGAACATGGTACTGCTGCCCCTTAAATTAGAAATTTGGCAAAACTCAAAATTATATCACCCAGTAATAAACTACTAAGAAGGATCAGGCAAGAAGCAACTATCCGAATACAAAAGGCTAAATAGGCCTTTCTTCCAGATGCTACTTCTACATTTACCTAAACTATGTAAAGAGATATGAAGAGGCCAGTGGCTGTCAGTAGAATACAATATGCTACTTTTATCCAGTCTTTGATGTGTGATCTTTTTCTAAGCATGTATGACTCTGTTTGAACACCAGCCATGTGTATTGCCATGTACCCCAAGGTAGAAATTATTCCTTCTCGGTTGGCATTTAATAAACCAACCCTTGTGCCACTGCCATCAGTGCTATATAAAATTAACTGTTTCAGTGGGGTAAAATCAAAGGCTAGCTGGTATAATACAGTAATGCTGATGGTCACAATCCAGGATTTATTTAGGGAAAAAATAATCAATAGCATTAATATTATCAATTTCACAACTATTAAGGTAAAGAAAAAGTTCCAGTGAACTCCATACTCAGTTAAATATTCCTGATAGCCTATGGATTTTATAATGACTAATCGTCCCATTCCTAGGAAAAGTAATGGCCAAACAGAGTACAATGACTTTGTAAGATAACAAAGCTGGACCCTTTTGTATATTTTCTCCTAACCTTTGGACAAACCATTGCAGTCCCTAAAATAAAACCTCCTACTCCAAAATCCATTGCTCCTATCACATAGAGCTCAGTTTTGGCAAATCTTCTGGAAAAAAGTGGGAAGTCCACAGCCAAATTGGCAACAGCAATAAATGCACTGTTAATTACACGGAAACAGAGATGGCTGGGACTGACTTCCAAGAATTTTTCAAGGATTTTCTAAACAGGCATTCTGGCATAGAAAGTTCTCCCGCAGTATATTTCATAGAGCAGCCCTGCCCCCAAGATAATTACAACGAGGCCCTCGAGGAGGACAAATGAAGAGAAAATGGTCAAAGTGATCACTAGAGGAACTATTAGGAAAGCAAAGTGAACGAAGAATAGAGTTCTCCAGGTATGTGAAGCAGAACATAAATGCTGTGAGAGAATGATCAGGAGCCTTCTACGATACAGAGTAGAGGACAGAAGACACTTTTTCTTCTTCCTCACGTGCTCCTGGTGGTCTCGGTGCCCCGCTGTAGAGAGCCATGTAAGCTTCTGCCTTCCAAGCAGTGCTTCCAGCTGGTGCAGCTACCTCAGCTTTTGACATGCCTTCCTCACCAAGCTTAATCAGTACTAGCTTTGGATTTAAAGTGAGAGATGTGTGACTCTTGCTTTCACTTGAATATTTAGAAACATTTGTAGGGTTATTAATTGGCCTAATTTCAATATTGTGTCCCAGGGAATAGGGAGGCCTGAGGAGAGGGAGAGAGATGGGGGAACTGCCTGTTGGTGGAGCAATCAGAACACACACAACATTTGTTGATTGTTTGCCATTTTATATAGGTGTGATTGGTGGTGCCCCAAAACAATTGTAATAGTATCATCAAAGCTCACTGATCACTGCTCACCATAACAAAAGTAATAATAATGAAAATGTTTGAAATATTATGATAATTACCAAAATGTGAGAGACTTGCAGTCAGCACATGCTGTTGGAGAAATGGTGCCAATTGACTTGCTCGACACAGGGTTGCCACAAAGCTTCAATTTGTAAAAAAAGCAATATCTGCAAAACACAATGAAGCAAAGCACAAGAAAATGATGTATGCCTGTGTCTACATTTATTTATCTCTATTGTTTTTTCATCCCAATTTTTTTCAGCTAAATTCTTAAAGATGAGTAGGATGTGTAAGTAATCACAGACTCAAAGTCCTTTGCTTCACATATTTATTTAAATTAAAAATACTATTAGGAATCATTAATTTGAAGACATAATTGACATATTTTGTAACTGAGTACTAATTCGTTCTGTCAGTGGTTTGACAAATTATTGGCCTTACTCCATATTAATCTTTTTTTCAAAAAATTTTTATTGAAATATAGTTGATTATTATTATTATTATTATTTTGCGGTATGTGGGCCTCTCACTGATGTGACCTCTCCCGTTGCGGAGCACAGGCTCTGGACGCGCAGGCTCAATGGCCATGGCTCACGGGCCCAGCCGCTCCGCAGCGGCATGTGGGATCTTCCCAGACCGGGGCACGAACCCGTGTCCCCTGCATCGGCAGGCGGACTCTCAACCACTGCGCCACCAGGGAAGCCCTATAGTTGATTATTAACTCTAGTTAATAAATTTGTTTCTTACAGGAGAATTTGTGATTCTGAAACATCTTCGTTTTTACTTACGTGTGTCACTACAGTAAGTAAAAATATTGTGCATGACAGTCAGGTTTCACACTATTACAGAAAACAATTACAAATAAGGAAAGGAGGAAGCCTAGAGTGATCCCTGTAGTGATAGATTGGAATGAGAGTTATCAATGTGATTACACACACACACACACACTCACACAAATGGGTAGACATAGAAATATATAGATGTACATGTTCGTATGTAGGAACAGTATCTAATGGCAGTGAGCACAACTACCATCCAAACCTTGCTTTCTAAATACTATTTTCCAATAAAAAAAATCAGGGCTCCTTGGAAAAATCTTGTGAGGTTAGGTGAATTACAAGGTAAGCCTAGAACATCAGGATGCTAATTAATGAAGTGCTCAAAAATATGGTAAAGTCATAAAAAAAGACACTAGCACCAACGTGAAGATCTCAGTGGCCAAATCTGGGACAATTTGAACAACAAAATAAATAACGATATTCATTTTTGAACAGTTTATGATAAATTATGGATATACAAATTATGGATAAACTGTGGACTAATATAAATATTCATGATCCTCCTTATAAAAATGAATAATTGAAAAAAATAATGGAGAAGAGCAGGTCTTTCTTAAAGTAGAATGTAGAAGGAACAATGGAAATAGGAAATTTCCATTAGGCAAATACCAGAGAAAGAAATATTGTATACAAGATCCATTGATGATGCTAAAGTTAGTGGGTGAAAGTGTCATAAGAAACAGACTATTTGCGTCTTATTGTATTCAAGGACACTGAAAAATTTGTTGAGGAAAGAATGAATAAGGCTTAAATTGAAGTATTTAGATGTTATTGTTAAAATGATTATGGGAAAAAAAATTTGATCAATGATATGGTACTGTACTAGTATAATTAGGCATGAATATTTGGAAATCTTTAAGTAGAAAAATGAAAACTCACTGCTATGGAAATACTGTGAACAAAACTGCAATCTGTTAGATGCCTGATCCTAGGTTTTTTTAGATCAACAACTTCGTGATGGATTGTGAAGTGGTAAATATTAGAAAATTATGAAATCAAACTTTCAACCTCTGATTTACAGCTTTTGTTTGACAGCTTTTGGGCATTTGGTTCTAGTTTTCTGTGCGATATATTTTTGTAAGACAATATCTTTCTATCACCTCCATTTTTTAAACATTGCAAATGAAAAAAATAATGTATGCAGGGAGTTGCTCTCCCTTTCATCAAAACTATCTGAAAGAAAAATGCATGGGAATAAAATTAATTAATTATATCTGAGAGTTAAAACACATAGTAAACCTTTCTTTAGAATATATGCAGATTTATATTTAATAAAGAAAAATAATTAAAAATGGAGGTAATATTAATAAACACATTTCATTCTCTCCAGACAAGTAAAATGAAAATTATCATAGGGAATTTGTTTAAAAGGATGTATTTTATTTGTTTCCATAAGAAAATACTAATCAATGAGTTATACCCAAAGTAAGCTCTGTTTTAATCTAGGGCAGCTCATGTAGTATGAGAATGTTCTAACAGAAGACTTAAAGGAATAAGCCATATATAAAAGACTGTAGATATTAAAATATTTAACCCAATTTCCAGAGGGGAAGTCCAGTACCTTGAAATCTTACTGAGTATATAAACAGTAAAAACAATTTCTTATGGAATTAAAATAAACTATAAGTTCTACTACAAAGGAGTAAAAAGGAGAAGGAAGAAATAATAAAAACTGAACAAAATATGTTAGAAAATTGACAAAATGGCAATGGATAAATTAATCAACAGTTACAAAACAAGGCTCCACATGGCATTTTTCCTTAATATAGAATATTTTATTTATATTTCATATAAATTATTAGATTTACTTCATAAATTATCTCACTGCATGCAGTATCTCTTGTCAACCTTACACAAAATGTAAGCTAAACCACACATTTGATGCTGTTACTCCCTCGTGAAAAACTTGTACAGTCTCTCTTTGTCCTGAACAGGCTCAGCAAAAAAGGTTTCTATTTTTGGCTTAAATCCATTGTTCAGAGACCATATTGGCTCAGCATGAAAGTGTGCTTTGATCAGTGACAAAATAATTAAGCCTGTTTGGTTTATTTGAGAAGGTAGTGATAGTATTAGTGCAAGTTTATGCCGTCTTTGTCCTTCAGGCATGGATTTTAGCTCCTTACCAAGGGAAACATAGCCTATCATGTTTTGGATAAACCCTAGTTAACTTTCAAGCTTCCATCTCCAGGAATGCCCTGTTTGGAACTATATCACATGTGGCACCCCACACCTATCAGGCTTCATACCTTGGCTTGTGATCTGCACTCAGTGTAACATAGCCTTATCACAAATATCCTAACCCATCTTTCTTTCACTTCAACTTCGCCCTTCCCAGCAAACATTTTTGCCCAGCTAATTCAACTTATCTTTTTTTTTTTAACTTTTTATTTTGTATTGGAGTAGAGTTGATTAACAATGTTGTCCTAGTTTCAGGTGTACAGCAAAGTGATTCAGTTATACATATACGTGTATCTATTCTTTTTCAAATTCTTTTCCCATTTAGGTTGTTACATAATATTGAGCAGAGTTCCCTGTGCTATACAGTAGGTCCTTGTTGGTTATCCATTTTAAATAATATTGTATGATATCGCTTATATGCAGAATCTAAAAAAATGGACACAAATGAACTTATTTACAAAACAGAAACAGACTCACTGACTTAGAGAAAGAACTTACGGTTATCTGGGGGAAATGGTGGCGGGGAGGGATAGTTAGGGAGTTTTAGATTGACATGTTAACTTATCTTTTGATCACAGCTTACACAGAGCTCATATCACTTGCTATTTTAGTTAACAAACAGAGTACCTACTGTGTGCTAAATACTATGCTGGACTCTGGAGGTAAAGCTGTCAAAAATAGACTTTTTCACCATCCTCATGGACCTTGCAGTCTAGAAATAATGAACTTATACAAGTAATTATAAGTTTATACTTGTGATAGGTTTTATTAATGGCAAAGGTCATATAAAAAACATCCTAAAACCTTCCAGGGTATGCTAAGAGTCCCTCCTCTATGCTTACATATTTTTTCTGTTTTCTCACTGTAATAATAGTCTTTCCTGGGGCAGGTCTAAAGTACTGAATATAGTGCTTCAGCCCTAGTAGGTGTTTAATAAATGTCTCTTTAACTTAAATATGTGAAATGTTCATCCATAAATCATCAGTAAATTGACTTCCTTGATGCCTTGTTAATAAAAATATTTATGAGGGCTTCCCTGGTGGCACAGTGGTTGAGAATCCGCCTGCCGATGCAGGGGACACGGGTTCGTGCCCCGGTCCGGGAAGGATCCCACATGCCGCCGAGCGGCTGGTCCCGTGAGCCATGGCCACTGAGCCTTTGCGTCCGGAGCCTGTGCTCCGCAACGGGAGAGGCCACAACAGTGAGAGGCCTGCGTACCGCAAAAAAATAAATAAATAAAAATTAAAATATTTATGTCTCAAAAAAGTCTTTGCAGATGATACATTCATTTTCACTTAAGTGAGTTTTCACTCTTCACTGAGACCTTGGTGGAAAAAAAAAATTGCCACTTCTACCCTATGCTGTTTTCCCCCTAAATGAAACTTTCTATTAAAGACTGGCTTATACAGTTCTCAAGATATGGACACCTGGAGCATTTTAGGTAAAAAAAAAAAAAAAGCATGTCAGGACATAGCAATATCTGGAATGGCTTTTTAAAAAATTATTTAAATGTGATTGGTTTATTGCCTGAGGCTTTAGAGACAAATATCTGAAAGAATATGGATGAACTCTGAACATTTATTGAGGTTTCTTCACTAATTTATTAGACGATATCAGAAAATGGGCTCCACTGTAATTACAAAGTCTGTTCAGGGTTGCCATTGGCTATCATTGGTTAACTAACACAGAAAGTAAAGAACATTATATACATTTCTCGAAAAAATGAACCCTAACCTCCACCATGCCCAAGTGGACTAAGGCATGCAGGCAACTCAGCAAGAGAGTGGAATGAAATCAGTTCAGCTTATTAATAACATGATTCAGAATATGATCAAATATTTGCCTGATATTTAATTGGTTCTTGCTTCTATCTCCGTATTTGGAAAAGGTCTCAGACCAGGAGATAAATCTTGTCCCTTAGAGTATTAGGCAGAAACTACACATACAGTAGTTGGCACATTTCCCACAGTAATAGGACTGTTTTTCTATGGTGTTTTCATTTCGTTGTAAAATTGAGCACTTAAGGCACACCAAAATTTAGTACTGAAGCAATACAGAACCTAACGTGCTGCAAGATGTAAGCTATTCAAGTTAGCTATAATTAAAAAAATTTTTTTAAGTGTATTGAATATTAGGTGAAAATGTTATATGATAAAGTTTAGCATATTCTGATTAACGTGGCAGGTAATATATTTAGGTACTATATTGACAGTTATTGTGGTCATTTGATGAAAAAGGGCACACAAACCAAGCATATAATGAACAAATATACTAAGAGAAAATCTCTGACATATATGTTGGCCTTCTAAAATAATTAATGCAACTTTCATAATAGTTTGAGAGAAATGTTGAGCTTCTAATGTACAATGAAGATTTTATTCCGATCTGAATAGCAGAAGTCACTTTTTAGATTAATTTTTAACAATGTTTCCAGAAAGACCTCTTACAATAATTTATATACATCCATGGAAAACATTTATGTATCTTTTCTGGCCCTACCTTGAGTCTCCATGCTCTAGATTTCACCTACACTCAGTACATCTCACGCAATAAACCTGAGCCTTGGATTTTTGCTCTCTCATTTGCTTAATGAATTTTTTTCTTTAATTCACTGTGAATTATGATATTTGGTCAGTTTTCTCACTGATATTCTATTTGACGGACTCAATAAAATCTAACTTCTCTTTCATTGCTTCATAAATAAAAAGTTAATCAAAATAAATAAATAAAAAGTTAATCAAATATTAATTTAGTGCTTGTTATGTGCTAGTCACATACATAGTTTTGACAGGCCAGTCAGGGAAACCATGGAGGCATACAGTGACATGCTACCTCTTCTGGAGATGATTTTTGCAGATATACTGTGTTGTACATTGTAAACATGTACAGCTCACATCATAGTCTTCATACCAGTGTCATTCAATAAGGAGTCTTTATCAAAATTTCCTCTAGACATTTTTTAACGTATGAATTCTTGAGGATCTAGTTCAGAGTTACATAATCACAATTTCTGGGGATCATTTCTGACCATACTTCAGTTAAGGACCACTAATTTTTATTGTGGCCCCATTTATAATCACATATATTCTTATATATTTCTTGTGTGTATTATATATTTTTTATAGATAAAGTTTTTAAAAAATTTATTACAGTATAGTTGATTTACAATGTTGTGTTAGGTTCAGGTGTACAACAAAGTGATTCCGGTATTCATATACATATAGTCATTCTTTTTTAGATTATTTCCCTGTGCTATACAGTAGTTCCCTGTCGGTCATCTATCCTATATGCAATAGTGTATGTGTGTTCATCCCAAGCTCCTGATTTATCTCTCCACAGTGTTTCCCCTTTGGTAACCATAAGTTTGTTTTTGATATCTGTAAGTCTGCTTCTGTTTTGTAAATAAGTTCATTTGTATCATTTTTTTAAATTAGATTCCACATATGAGTGATATCATATGATATTTGTCTCTGTCTGACTTACTTCACTTAGTATGATAATCTCTAGGTCTGTCCATGTTGCTGCAGATGGCATTATTTCATTCTTTTTATGGCTGAGTAGTATTCCATTGTATATATGTACCACATCTTCTTTATCCATTCATCCATCGATGGACATTTAGATTGCTTCCATGTCTTGGCTATTGTAAATAGTGCTGCAGTGAACATTGGGGTGCATGTATCCTTTTGGAGTATGGTTTTCTCAAGATATATGCCCTGGAGTGGGATTGCTGGATCATATGGTAGTTCTATTTTAGTTTTTTAAGGAACTTCCATACTGTTCTCCATAGTGTTTGTACCAATTTACATTTCCACCAACAGCGTAGGAGAGTTCCCTTTTCTCCACACCCTCTCCAGCATTTATTGGTTTGTAGACTTTTTAATGATGGCCATTTTGACCAGTGTGAGGTGGCACCTCATTGTAGTTATGATTTGCATTTCTCTGATAATTAGTGATGTTGAGAATCTTTTCATGTGCTTTTCGGTCATCTGTATGTCTTCTTTGGAGAACTCTCCATAAGTTAAATTTTAATTATGTACTTTAATACCACATTTATATTTTGGAACTAAAGTAGTTAGTGTAACATAGTTGTCAAATTATTTCATGTGTGTTAGAGTCCATTACACAACTAGACTGCTAGTATCTTGCAGGGGAGAGCATAGTTTATGCTACTGAAATATCTAACCAAAATTTCAATTCTGTTTTCCCTTAATAATTTTTCTAGATCGATTGACGTACTTTTCGTAGTAATGAACTATATTCACCCTCCCGCTTCTCTGTCCAATTTCTCTCCCAAGGTGACACTCTTATATGTAGAGATTAGAGCTCTAGAGCAAGAGCATACTGCCTCACTAATTAGTGGGATTCTAGGCAAATTTTCAAGGGGAAGAGAGCAATAGCTATTGATCATCACTCTTAGAATATTTACATAGTTGATATCCAGAGTATTTGAAGGTCCTGCACTGAGAAAAAAAAGCTAAAGTTCTACCACTGTGGTTGAAGTATCAATATAGTGGGTAATAGGCTATTTTTGGTACCATTGGCACAGAAGAAATAAATCTAAGCTCTAAAGTGTTTTTAAGGTTTTGAAGAGTTCTTTTTCCATGAATGATGAGGTGGGCAAGTCTGCCCCAGAAAAGTTTGCAGATCCTCATTCCTTTGTGCTTACTATTACAAAATCACTTTTAATAACAAACAACAACATGAATATTAAGGTCAAATATTTAATAGTACATCATAGGTCAGGACTTGTTAAGTGCTGTATAGGCACTGTCAAATTTAATTCTGACAATATGTGGTAGACACTGTTATAGCTTTTATATTATGAGGGTTTTTTCTTATGTAATATTGACATGAATTTTATGAGAGTAATTGGTCATAAATCATAGATTCTCTGAACTCATTCTACAAGCATTCATTGAGCCCCTTTATAAGTAGTATACAGAAATAATGATGACAGACACTTGAGGCAGCCTGAAATATGTTCAATACCTTTATCTCATGAATCAGCCACAACAGTGTGTTCATAAAAGAAAAGCTGTGTGGTGATATATGTTGGTAAATGTGGCTCACTTCCTTTGCTTCAGTCATTTGGGAAAAAAAAGAGAACTCAGAATTGGTATCAAAACTGAACATAAGGATAAATCAATATAAAAATTTACAGAGTAAATGATTGGATGTATAAATCTTAATCAGAATAATCTGAGTGGGGTAATTAGAGAAATTGGGTGGGGATTTAGGTGAAACAGCATTTGCTGTGACTTATTAATTGTTGAATCTGGATGCTTGGTGTATTTATATAATTTTACATAATAAAATGTTAAAAACTAGAAAAAAGATAGATCGATGTGTAATTTAAAACTCTGATGAGTTCACAAGCAACCAAATAGTTGTTTTGTCTTAATATGGTAGTTCAATTCAGCAAATGCATGAATTTCTCTTCCTCAATCAAGATGCAATTAGCAACCATGAAAATATACAATTTTCCATTTGCCTTTGCCCACCTATAATAATTGTGCCTAATGGCCATCTAAATTATTCATTTTATATGGTGAACAAGTGATTATTCTTAAAACAGATCCTGTGCTCTTTTAAATTGCTTTTCTTCATTCTCCAGTTGGCCCAGACCATTACTGAGTTAACTGTTTCTTAATGAAAATACTGCCTCACTGAACTTTGCTTTGTCTGCGAATCAGAGGAATAATTTGAAATTCCTAAAGTTCAGAACTGCATCTCAAAATGAGATGGCAAAATGCTAAAGTTTTGTATCTTTTCACTAATGGCCTTTTTCTGAAATGCATTTTCCTTTTCTCTAGAAACAGAACACTTTCAGAGGATATACTTAATATCTATAAACCTGGATACAAATAGTCTGTGTGCTGATGATTCTAGGAAGTTAATTTTATCTATTAAGACATAAACAGAACTTATAAAATGAATAGAAACAGGCAGTATGAGGGTAGAGGGGCAAAAAGAAGGCTTAGAATAAGGCTTTTACTTCCTTCTTTCTGCCCCCGCCCCCCAGCACTTCCTGTAGAGGAGAAGCTACAGATCAAATTGCTTGAGTCCAAGGCATTGATAGGGTGATACATTTTAGAAGGTGAGATCATTGTGCTAAAGCTGTGGTGCTTCCTCCATTCTTTCATATTTTCCATTTGCTTTGTGTACCATCCACTTTGGTATGGTTAAGGTTTGCCTAGGTGGGCTGTTGGCTGTACATATCTGATGATCTCACTTGCCCTGCTACTTTGATTCCTGTTAGGGAGGCAGATGAAGCAAATAAAGCCCAAGTTTAAGAAACAAGGAAAGTAAGGGCTTCCATTAAACTATGTTCTGCATCACAGCATTTACCAGACCTGTTTCATGGTGTGACTTTAGCTTATATGCTAATACCCTGGAATTTTAATTTGTATATTGTTTCTTTTGTATATCCATCTCTTCGTGTGTGTGTGTGTGTTCAAGTGAGGACCATCAGAGGTGATTGGTGAGATGTTCCTGGTATCCTGGGTCAAAATAACAAAACTACCAGCAGAAAGCCTTAATTCTACAGACTGTACATGAACACTTAGCAATGGCATAATTTTAACACTATATTATTTTTTGATTTAAAGGCTGAAGACTTGGTTTATTTTATGAAATTATTTCGGAGAGCAAATAATTATTTTTAAGCTTGTGGGCCTGACTCAATGGCTATGTAAACAGTTGGTGCAAACCTACCAAATTAGAACTTGAAAGTTACAAAATCCAGAAAGATTTACTTTTATACCACCTGTGTTTTCTTGAGCTTCTGGTTGACACAGCATGTCTCTAAGATATGGAAATCCCTTCTCCTCCTTTGTTCCCTTCAAGTGCCAGGAATTGATTTTCCAGCCAGCAGGAGCATCATGCCCATCTGTGTCCCTTTTCATTTTTGCCTTTCCCTTGACTTTACCTTATAGTTAGTCAGAAATCAATCACATAACCCCAACAGTGTCAAAACTGTAGTATTCTAAATGTCTCAGCTATGCACCTCCAAACTTCCAAAAACCCCCTATTTTTATGATCAAGGACATATATATACCTAATCAAGTGCGCTCATACAGAGACACTCATTTAGCTAAATTATTATGTATTATAATCAAAAAGTAATTATTTTAATGCAAAATTTTTTACTATAGTGATAAAATAAATATTCATATAATATTTAAATATGAAGTGAAATTAAATAAACATGTAGACACAATTTATTATAACTCATCAATGTAATAAATTAGCATTCTTTGAGTATACAACTTTTAAATGAGAGTCTTTCCCTCTCCTTTGATAATACAAGAAATGAATTTAAACTTTATTTAAAATAATAAATATGAAGGCATAATCAAATATAAAGTTTGACTTCTAAACTTAAATTTTTTAATCCATAAACATGCTCACTTATTGTTAACCAGAACAATTGCCTGAGAAAATAGACTTGAAATAAACATTTTATCAACTTATGTGGATAATAGAACAGGCATACCTCAGATGTATTGCAGGTTTGGTTCCAGACCATCACAATAAAGCAAACATCGAGTTAAAGAAAGTCACACAAATGTTTTGGTTTCCCAGTGCATATGAAAGTTAGGTTTACACTGTACCATAGTCTATTAAGTGTGCAAGAACATTATGTCTAAAAAAAACAATGTACACACCTTAATTAAAAAATACTTTATTGGGCTTCCCTGGTGGCGCAGTGGTTGAGAGCCCGCCTGCCAATGCAGGGGACACGGGTTTGTGCCCCGGTCCGGGAAGATCCCTCATGCCACGGAGCGGCTGGGCCCGTGAGCCATGGCTGCTGAGCCTGCACGTCTGGAGCCTGTGCTCTGCAACGGGAGAGGCCACAACAGTGAGAGGCCCACGTACCGCAAAAAAAAAAAAACTTTATTGCTGAAAAATGCTAACCGTCATCTAGTCTTCAATGAGTCGAAGTGTAGTAAAACAAAGTATGCCTGTACTGAAAATCCTGTGATGGACAAACGTATTGGACTGTTGAAGGTACTTTGTGGACTTATATGGGGTAGGATGTATTCTAGGAATGGGGATACAGCTATTAGATTTCAGCTGTCTCAGATATACCAAAGCCATGGATAAATGAAATGTACTGGTGGAAGGCATAAATGCAGAGCAGAGGGAGCCACAGCTGCTAATTCCAGTGTCTCAAAATATGATACTAAGTCTTTATCTGTAAACCTACTACAATTGCTGAGTAGGAATTTATGCTTTCTGCTTATGTATCTTCTGATTTCAAATAAACCCTGAAAAAGTCATAAGTCTGCACTTTGTAATTGTGATATGCCCAATTTTGTAAATGTTGGCAAAAAAATTTTTTGGAAAACCTTTGTATAGACTAACTCTATGGAGGCAAAGTTAGACATATCTTTCAGAGGAATTCCATCAGTAAATGTGTTGATACCAACATTTTATTATAAATTATTGATTTGATCAATTCTCCACTTAAAATCTTTTAAAGTTTTTCTGTAGTCCACCAATTAAATACTGATTTCTCAGCAAGCCATTTTCTCTCCTCCACAATATAGGTACAACCTCCATTAAATCCTTATATCCTTCTTTTCCCATGTTTGCAAGTACCTTTCATCATACCATTTTCATCTACTCGTCCATGTTTGTTTCAAGACCCATCTCAAGTGTTTTATTCTTCAGAAAGCTGTTTTTCCCCCGACCCTATATTTGGATTTTATCTTTCCTTTTTCCTGAAGCACCAGGGGATATTTACCTTCTCAAGTGACACTTAAGTCATTTTGTTCAATGCTCACAGAATTGCTTGGGTATTCCATAGACAAAGGGGACATTTTAGTCTCAGAGCATACCTGGCTTTGGCTTGGAATATCAGGGTGTTTTCAGTGTTGTAGGTATGATGGAAAGTAAGAGAACTAATGTTGTTGAGTACTTATTCAAAGCTGGGTGTTTGGTTTTATCACTGAGAAATATTCAAGTTGTTTTTTGTTTGTTTGTTTTTGCGGTACGCGGGCCTCTCACTGTTGTGGCCTCTCCCGTTGCGGAGCACAGGCTCCGGACGCGCAGGCTCAGCGGCCATGGCTCACGGGCCCAGCTGCTCCGCGGCATGTGGGATCTTCCCGGACCGGGGCACGAAGGCGGACTCTCAACCACTGCGCCACCAGGGAAGCCCTCAAGTTGTTTTTTATTCTTCCAGTGTTTCATAGTTTTAATGAAAACAACCGGTATATTTAAGCTTTAAGAACTTTATATATATTGCCAGAACAATATATATTGCCAGGAACCACCTGTCAGAGAAAATGATATTTGACGTGTGCATCTCATATCCACTCATTTGCATGTTGCCATGCCCATGTCAGCTGGGAAACCTATTGTAAGTGTAACTTTAAAGCATTAAACAAAATGACAGCTGTTAGCTGTAATACGAAGAAAAAATTATAAGGGTTGTTCTTGGTTCTTTTTCTGATAGTGCTAAAAACAGTTGTATGCCTGTTGTTTGTGAAAGAGCTGTTATTTCAGAGGATTGTCTTTTATTCTATGCAGTGATTGATGTCAGCTCCAACAGCTTTCATTGGATCAAAGCACTTGCTTCCAGTCTATCATCCTTCCATTTACTCCATGCATAGGTTCCAGAATCATCTTCTTAAAATACATATTGATCATTCTATCTCTCTGCTCAAATGGTTTCTCATGAATTTTAGAATAAATTCCACTTCCTTACCAATCCATTTAAGAATCTCTATAATCTAAATCTAACCTAGCCCTTGATCATTATTTCTCTCTTACAATCACTCTATGTTGGACAAATTTATTCCTTATCAAAAATATTTTGAAGCTGTATCGGTCAGGGATTAATCCAAGAGATAGAAAAATCTCTAGGTTTTCTAACAAGAAAGATATTCAGTACAGGAAATTAAGTGACTCCAAAACTGATGGAAATGCTGAAGGCCAAAAACCAGATTCTAACTCAGGGTCCAGGAATAATTTCCACAATGAAGAGATGATTCACTAGGGCAGCCTCTTCCTCTGAAGCCACCACAGAAGCTAATGTCAGAATCAAAAGTCCCTACCAGAAATGACACCTCACTTTCAGAAAACTGAAAAATGGGCTATATGGAACAGAGCTGCAGAGAAAGTACCACCAGTGCTGGGCCGAAAATGGTCTCTGCTGTATTTCTGCCTTTCAGTCATGTTTTTCATCATCACTTTGGGGAACACCAGTTTCTCCTTTGGGGAGGGAATACAAAGTTTCTGGGAGACAGTGGTTGTCCTTCAGAAAGTTTCTTTTTCTGATGTATCAGCATTTGATTGAGGTCCTCAAATGTTTATCATATAATTTTATTTAGAAGCAGAGAAAATGTCCTTTGGTAAAGGATTTAAAAGACAGATAAAGATAATTTGAGATTGAGAGTTTAGATATCTGAAAATCTAAATTTATCTCAATGGATTTAATTTCTGTTCCTAATAACAGAGCAATTTGGGAAAGATCATTTGTGATTTGGCCACTTTATACATGTTATCTCATAATCTTTTCAAGCACTTTCCATCTACTACCCTTGTAGGTATTCGTATTTCAACTTAATAATCTCTGAAAAGTAAAAAGATTTTCTCAAGTTTAAAGAGAAAAGGGTAGCATTCAAAGTTAATTATGACTGCCATCAATGCTCTTTCTTCTATAAAATAACACTCATTTTTTATGTTTAAATTTATGCCAGTAGAAAATGTTAAAAACTTATTGTGATTTTTGCATTGTTTAAAACTGTGGAAGGAAGGTAAATGGAAATAAACATGTTCCAGTTAAACTCTATAAAAAGGTAATTCTAAGCATATATTATTGTGAAAGAACAATTTACATTATTTAAATGGTGGAGAGAGGATTATTTGGCAAGTATTCAAGTTACTCATAGGGGAAAAGCAATAGTATTTCACATTGCGGACAATTATTGTTACAATGTGTACTTTTTTTCCCCTTAATAATTACATGTTCCCTCATGTCACATCTGCACAAGACAGAATAATTAATGTACATTAGCTCATTGTGGAAGGGATGTTTGGTTTTAATTAACATTGGACCATAAGAAGGGCAATTTACTTTATATTACCATTCGTTATTTGATGCACACATACACATACATACATACAGAGTCTGCAAAGAAAGGCAACTATGTGAAATGTTAGAAAGCTTCTCAATCTGGAGTTACACTAAGCCTAACTAAAAATATACAAAATGTTTTTGCAGAATAATTCCTTTCTTCTCTTTGATGTTTTAGACAGTTGTGTGGCATTCTAATGTAAAATGATTTAAAGCCAGAAGTTGGTTATATAGTGATTATTCCAGAAGTGAACTGGACAATCAACAAAGCTCCTGGTGTTCATATGGCAAGAGCAGTAATGCAGAACTCACCGGAGACTAAAATCACAATGCAGGGACTTCCTGGTGGCGCAATGGCAGGCAATAAGAACCTGCCTGCTAATGCAGGGGACGCTGGTTCGATCTGTGGTCTGGGAAGATCCCGCTTTCCACGGAGCAACTGAGCCCGTGTGCCACAACTACTGAGCCTGCTCTCTAGAGCCCACGCACCACGACTACTGAAGCCCGCATGCCTAGAGCCCGTGCTCTGCAACAAAAGAAGCCACCACAATGAGAAGCCCGTGCACCTCAAGGAAGAGTAACCCCTGCCTGCCGCAAGTAGAGAAAGTCCGTGCGCAGCAATGAAGACCCAATGCAGCCAAAAATAAATAAAATTTAAAAAAAAATCACAATGCATATTCATTTCAAATTATAACTTAAAGAAGCAGGACTGATACCTCTGACTTGTCTAATACATTTTTTTTTTTTTTTTTTTTTTTTTTTTTGCGGTGTGCGGGCCTCTCACTGTTGTGGCCTCTCCCATTGCGGAGCACAGGCTCCAGACGCGCGGGCTCAGCGGCCATGTCTCACGGGCCCAGCCGCTCCACGGCATGTGGGTTCTTCCCGGACCAGGGCACGAACCCGTGTCCCCTGCATCGGCAGGCAGACTCTCAACCACTGCGCCACCAGGGAAGCCCTGTCTAATACATTTTGATGAAAAAGAAGTTTATCTTATAATTGAGTGAAGTGTCAATTAAACTTTTTAATATACATAGGAATGCATTTAGATTGCCTGTGTGATAAACTACAGTAACCTTATTCCTTCATCAGGAGGATATTGACCATGTGTATCAGTTAGCTTTTGCTGTATAGCAAATGACTCTAAATCTTAGTGGTTTAACTGCTGAGTCTATGACTTGGCAGTTGGGCTGGCCTTATCTGGGCAGTTGATCTTGGCTTGGCGGGGCTCACACGTGTCTGAGCTCAACAGGATGGTCAACTGGGAAGTGGTTAAGTAGAATTACTGTAGCCAGGAGGTTGTCTCTGTTCCCTGTTCTTTCTCATTCTTCAGCAGGCAAGCTGGAACTTATTTACATGACAACTGAGAAGGATTTCAAGGAAGAGAGAGGAAGTGACTCTGGACTTGATCCCTACACTCAGAATTGGCATGCTGTCACTTATACTACATTCTAATGGCCAACCATGTCACACAGACAGCCCATATTCAAGAGATGGAAAAAGAAACTTCACTCCTTGATAGAAATAAATGTAAAGCAACATTTAAAAGGTGTGAACATAAGGAAGACTGAGGGATTGTAGCCAGTTTTTCAATCTACTATTCCACATTGGGAAACAAATTTTGTTGGTGAGGTTGTTCCTTGAAAATGAAGTGTCCTACGAACAAAAGTAGGCTTCAGAGGATGGATGTATGTATAGTGCTCTTCCAGTCTTCCCAAAACTTCTTCATTGTCACCTCTGGCTCAACATAAGTATCTCTTGTGTCTCCTTAGCGAGATTCATTCTGAGCACCATACACTGAGGTTCAGCAGTTCTACTTCTATCAGTTTAAGTTATTTTAACATCCAAGTCTTCTACATAAATATTTCTAAGTGTGGCCTTTCTGCTTTCCAAAAGTAGATTCCCTGAGAATCTCTTATAAAACCCAGGTTTTTCTGTGTTTTTCATATAGTGTTTTCATGTAGTACAGTCGTTCCTTGGTACCCACAGGGGATTGGTTCAAGGACCCCCCTCATCCCACCCACCCCTTGGATACCAAAATCTGTGGATGCGCCATCCCTTACAGAACATGGCATAGTATTTGCATATAACCTACACAAATCCTCCCATATTCTTAAAATCATCTCTGGATTACTTATAATATCTAAAACAATGTAAGTGCTGTGTAAAGAGTGGTAAATACAACATAAATGCTACATAAGTAGTTGCTGTTGTGTGGCAAATTCAAATTTTGCTTTTTGGAAGTTTATGGATTTTTTTTTTGGTCATTGATAACTGTCATTTTTTGAATCCCAACTGTATATATATTTTTAATTTTTTTAATTAAAAAATATTTTTGGAGTATAGTTGCTTTACTGAAGTTTATGGATTTTTAAAAAATATATATATATATTTTTTTGTGGTACGCGGACCTCTCACTGTTGTGGCCTCTCCCATTGCAGAGCACAGACTCCAGATGCGCAGGCCCAGCGGCCATGGCTCACGGGCCTAGCCGCTCCGCGGCATGTGGAATCTTCCCGGGCCAGGGCACGAACCCATGCCCCTTGCATCGGCAGGTGGACTCTCAACCACTGTGCCACCAGGGAAGCCCTAAAAAAATATTTTTAATCCATGGTTGCTTGAAACCATGTATGCAGTACCTGCAGATATTGAGGGCCAACTGTGTTCTGTGCTTATCACTCTGTAGTATTATTCTCAAATTTACTTCATGTGTTTAGATATATTCTCTACATCTGAGGTCTTCCATGCATAAGACTCATTGCCTTGAAAATGTATTCTCTAATTAACTACACTTAATCTTTACATTCATTTGAATTTAGAAATGGCCTATATCACATGTGTTTTATGTGTTGATAGTAAGGATTTTGTTATCTTCCTAATCTTCCTATCGCCATTATAATACTCTGTAGGGTAAGGATAGGATAACATTGTTTCCTTTGCAGCATTTATACAGTTTACTACTCTAGGTATCTAATTATTATTGGGGTTAAATTAATGTATGTCATCTCTCTTCCTCTGTCTATATGTATGTGTGTGTGTGTGTGTGTGTGTGTGCATGCATGCACCTATGTAAATACACATAAACAATATGCATACACATATATATGTGTGCTTGTGTGTATAAATGTGTTTATAGACAGATGGTTATATAGATTAGATCAATAGGAAAAGATAGATATTGACACTTAAATTACCCATTTGAATGTTAGATATAATAATCAACATATTCTTAAAATTTCAATATATTCATAGATCAAGGCATTCTGTTTTCCTCTTTTCATACCATGATATATTCCTGATGAACAATAATCAGTTGTATGTGTGTGCATAATTGTTTCCATGGTAAAATTTTAAAAATTATTTTTGGCAAGAGTGACAATAAAATTTACACTCTGAAATAAGGAGTCAATAAAGGGCAATGAAATGTGGAATGAAAGTAGTAAGACTCTTGAACAAAAATGTACTAGTTTAAGTTTTTAAAAATTTAATATTCAGTACCTAAAATAAATGAGAATTAGAATTATATTCCTCTAGATTATGCCAGGAAAAAATATCTTTGGCTAATTTTGAATCTATGTAAATAACAGAATATAGTTATTGTAATAGTCATGACTTTATTATACTTCAATGCAATAGGAGTCAAAATCCTGAATTCCTTTGAATATCAGGGAGATTAATTCATTTGTTTTAAGATTAGAAAGGAGCCCTTTGTTTATCCTGATGATTTGTAGTTACATATTTCTGATCACACTTAATCTGTGAACCTTGCCACCTTGAGCTATACTAATAAGAGTAGTTGTTAGGAGTGGAAGCTCTTGTGTCACATGATCTTGGGGATAAATCCTTATTTTATCAATTAAATATTGTTTTTGATAATAAGATACTTAAGCTCTTTAGTGCCCTGTTTTCTCATCTGTGAAATATGAGTAAGAAACACACCTATTTTTCTGGTATGGTTAAATTAAAAAATGCATGCATTATAAAAATGATGAAGAGTCAGTATTCAACTCAAGATGATGATACAAAAATCAGATGAACTCCCCTAACTTTCCTATATACAAATGTGCATTTGTTGTAAGAAAATTAAATTTTTCTTAGTTTTCTTTTATTTGTGAAAATGGGAATTAAAAATAGCTACTTCATGGTATTATACATATTCATTAATAAGATAATATGTATGCATGCACCTAGAATTGTTTATACTAAATCAACATTCAGGAAAGGTAGCTCCTTGCAAAAGAACATAGAAGAACACTGATATTTATCTACAAACCACAGAGCAAAGAAGTTTCTGAGGGAGACTCAGTGAAGCTAGAATGCCAGATCTCACCTGTGCCTCCACTAAAGGTGCTCTGGAAAAGAAATCATGAAATGGTTCAGTTCAGCACTGACTGAATAGGCTGATAGCATGATAACTAAATTAGTTACTTTACTGATAAAAGATATAAATAAGGAAGATGCAGGGTGACATAGTGTCTACAAGCTAAGTTAATGAATGACTGCATATAATACCTAAAACTCTTCCAACTCCTAAGCAGTTATGGATTCAACCAATTTTCAGCAAATATTTAGCACTTGAAAGGTTTGGATGTGAAACAAGCTTTTAACTTAGAAGGAGAGTTTCAGCATCTGGCAGCTCAATTTGGACTTTATGAAAGTGGAAAATTTGAATAACTTTACCAACATTGAAAACACAATGACTACACTGTTAGTAATATATTTGATTGAATATTTGAAATAAATTTGTAACTATCTATAGGTTATGGTTTCAATTAGGTAATATAACTGATATACACATATATACACATGCACATATAATATAACATTATGCCTATAATTACGTGTATAATATTTACACATAAATATAATGCATATATATGTATAGATACGTATATTTATAATATTATTTATCCCTTGGCTCTTGCACATTTGAGCTACTTCTCTGGTTTATGAAGCCTACAGAAAATCTGTGTTTATAATTGTAGATTATAAAGGTGTGATTTTAACATTAAGTTATACACATTTAACAATTGCAGATTATGAATTAATATCAACTTTAATAACACATCTAATGCTTCTAATAAAGTTTGCTGGTACTGCTTTCTAAATACTGTTTAATACATTTTCTTTTGTACTTACTAACAAGGTATAGATGATCCATAGTTTTAGACAAAATCTATGAGTGTTCCATAGTTTTATATCAAAAGAGAATAAAATTTGAAATATTTAAAACAACAACAAAAAAATACATTTCCTCTTACACCAAAACAAATAGCTATTTATCTAAGTGAGTTTTATCTTCTTTCAGCTCTATTCATAATTCTCCTACTATTTTATTTTCCATCAGATTCATTTTTTTGAAGAAAATATTTTTTAGAAAGCTATATAAATTGTGCTAACTTTTAGAGTTAAGAAAGCTAACAGTGAACCCCAGAAAGTGACTAAGTATAATCACACAGTCAATAAGGCATCATCTGATTCTTAGATTTGCTTACTTATTAGAGTTATAACGTCAAGATGCTACCTTTAACTTTCTGCAAAAAACGATATATATAGTTGATTTCTTGAAATCACTAAAATATACTTTTGTTAATTTCTAATTCAAAATGATGCCTAACAAATAGAACAACTTACATATTAGCTGCCAGGAGAGAAAGTGAATAACATTTTAATATTTAGTGGGTCAGTCATTATGATGCTTTACATTTATTATCTTATTTGGCTCTTTAAAAAATCTTGTGAAATAAATGTCATCCTCACTTTACAGATAACAAATGAAGACTTAGAAAACTTAAGTCACTTGTTCAAAAGGATGTATCTATAACTGGGAGTGATAGGATTGTTTCTTGAACAATGGGTTACTTGAAGCCATACTTTCCAAATACAGTTATGATAGTTAACAACTAACATTCAAAGGGCATTAAAACAGCAAATAGATTTATACAAACTCAGCTTAAAAAATCATATTTGTAGGTAACTTATGAAGCTACCCAAAGCTTTATGAAAGGCAAGATAATCTGTTCCATTTCTTTTGGGTACAGTGGAAAAATAATAAAAGAAAAGGTGCTTTTTAAAGTGTCTCACCCTTATTGTCTCTTGTATATGAAATAGAATATCCTGTTTCTTAAACTGAAGAAGATGGAGTTGAGGTTAGGAGCACAAGGCCAGCGGCAGAGACCAGGAGGTCTATTCAGTTTTCCAGAGCCTTTGTAAGAATGGTTAAATACACAAAGTTTTCAAATAAAGATAAAATGAATGAAGGTTAGTATTAAAAGAAACCTTCACAAAGATAAATGTTAGTTGCTCATTTTCAACTAAAACTTCAAGCTAAACATGAATAGACATTTCTCCAAAGAAGACATACAGATGGCCAAGAGGCACATGAAAAGCTGCTCAACATCACTAATTATCAGAGAAATGCAAATCAAAACTACAATGAGGTGCTACCTCACACTGGTCAAAATGGCCATCATTAAAAAGTCTACAGATAACAAATGCTGGAGAGGGTGTGGAGACAAGGGAACCCTCTTACACTGTTGGTGGGAATGTAAATTGGTACAACCACCATGGAACACAGTATGAAGGTTCCTCAAAAAACTAAAAATAGAGTTGCCATCTGATCCAGCTGTCCCACTCCTGGACATACCCCAGACAAAAGTATAATTCGAAAGGATACATGCATCCATATGTTCACTGCAGCACTATTCACAATAGCCAAGACATGAAAACAACCTAAATGTCCACCAACAGAGGAATGGATAAAGAAGATGTGGTACATATATACACTGGTATATTACTCAGCCATAAAAAAGAATGAAATAATGTGATTTGCAGCAACATGGTTGAACCTAGAAATCATCATACTAAGTGAAGTAAGTCAGAAAGAGAAAGACTAATATGATATCACTTATATGTGGAATCTAAAATATGACACAAATGAACTTATCTACAAAACAGAAACAGACTCACAGACATAGAGAATAGACTTGTGGTTGCCAAGAGGGAGTAGGGGAGGGGGAGGGATGGATTGGGAGTTTGGGATTAGCAGATGCAAACTATTATATATAGAATGAATAAACAACAGGGTCCTATTGTATAGCACAGGGAACTATATTCAATATCCTATGACAAACCATAATGGAAAAGAATATGAAAAAATTATGTATATATGTATAACTTAGTCACTTTGCTGTATAGCAGAAATTAACACATTGTAAATCAACTATACTTAAATATAAATTTTAAAAAAGTTCAAGCTAATTCAAAACTGAATTTCAAAATTAGCTTAATAGTTGAGCTGTTATATAATAGATAATATATATTATTTATTATAAATAAATAAAACTTGGAAAACATATTTTTTGATGAGATTCTTCTTCATTTCATGACAAATGGCTTAAAAACAAATAGCTCTTATTAAATCTTGTACTACTCTCATAAATATCTAAGAAAATGAGAGTGTGTAATGCAGATAGCAATAGATTTCTTTTCCTCAGTGGAAAACATTTGCATCATTTTTATTTTCACATGCATTGTAATTATAAACATTGACACATTAAGTAAATCAATAACTTATTAATAAGTTATTATTAATGTGAAAACACATTTACTTTTCTTAGAGATTTTAGTTCCTGATTTTCATTGAATGTTTTATTTATACACAGTTTGTTCTTGTCTGGTTAACTTCATTTTTCTCAAGTCTTTGAAGGGATGTAGGCAAAGAAATGTTAACCAATGTAACCTCATGTTTTGTTCACTGTAACTCTTACTTCCTTATGTTGTTGGCCTCCAGGAATATTATTTGAAAAACAAATCCATTATATTTGATTAAAAATCATGTCATATCTGGACATATTTGACTTTTATGTCACCTAGTTTGTACATTGAGCAAAATATTCTTTCCTTCTTTTCTTTTTGAAATGGATATTCAACTCTAAGGATATTTTTAGAATGGTAATTGTAGTTCACTAATTTCTTTTTTAACTTACTATGCAGATAGCAATACCTGAAAAAACCTTTTTAATAAAAATGACAGTCTCTTCTTTAATCACTGAGGTTGAATCCAGTCACAAGGTGCTGTGAAGAATTTTGTTCTGATGCTTCCTATGTGTTAATAGGTAAATGAATTAATAATGGAATTTGATTTCAGGGATGTCAGTTTGGGATGTAGGGTGTATAATGGTAAAATATTACAGGGTGGAAAATTAGCTAAAGAGTTCATATGTCCCTTTGATAGCACTTAGTGTTTTATGTCTTTCGATGTGAAAGTTGACTTATTCTATTAGCAAAGTTCACAACCCCTGAATCATCTGCCAGCCTTCTGCTATAATCTTCTACTTGAGGGTTATCATTTCCAGGACTATAATATTATTCTATGTGTTTTAAGAAATTTTTCAAATTATGACAAACAAAGTCATGGGACATGGAAGACTAAGCAATTTTTTGGATCAGTGAACACTGATCCATAAAATCTATTTTTTTAAATTACCCTCTTGAAGCTTCTTTTAAAAAGTTTATAAAACCACGTCTAAATACATCTGTTAGAAAAATGAATGGTTTCTGCCAACGATATTCTGTAAAACCTTGACCCATTTGAAAAATTCTTATACTCTTTGTTCCTGCATTACCTTCAATTTGTTTGATCTTCCCCCATGCCAGTGAGAATAAATTATTTTTTATTCCAATGGAATGTTATTGATACTTCTATTTGTGTTTATGTCACTGTGGTATAATCATTTGTGTGTCTTCTTTTGTCACTTGTTTCAGGGTGAACTTGTTGAGGGCAAGGGTATTATGTTATCATTCTTTGCTCATGTATTCATTTCATTTACAAGGTGAACTGTACCTGAAACAATGAACATTTTTCAAGGAATTTTCCTGAAGTATTGTTGACCCATAATAGCGAGCTTAATTAATATTTGTTGAATGGACTGAATGCCTTTGTTTCTTTATTATTTTAAAAATTTTTATCTTATATTGGAATATAGTTGATTAACAATGTTGTGTTAGTTTCAGGTGTAAGCAAAGTGATTCAGTTATACATATGCATGTATCTACTCTTTTTCAAATTCTTTTCCCATTTAGGTTATTACAGAATATTGAGCAATGTTCCCTATGCTAAACAGTAGGTCCTTGTTGGTTATCTATTTTAAATATAGCAGTGTGTACATGTCAATCCCAAACTCCCAATCTATCCCTTCCCTCCACCCTTCCCCCCTGGTAACCATAAGTTCATTCTCTGTGAATGCCTTTGTTTCTTATTGAACAAAATATTGTGAATTAGAGAGCAGTGGACTACAGTGGCTATACATATATAAGAGACAGTTTTCCTATAAGGGAACACTCTTCTAGCCTATTTTGCAAGATACTATCTTCACATACTCTTTGTTTCCTTGAAATTTCTGTCCTTTCAGTCCTGTGGCAGAAATTATTTGCATAAATGATGTTCATTTTCTTCTTTCTTAATAATATGGACCCATTCAGAGGGGGGCAGCTGTGTGTCTGGATAAGTTTCCTGATCTCCCAACTTTTCGTGCAACACGGGTGGCCTGTGTTACATTTTTGACATTGGCATGTAAGCAGGAATTGTTAGTTAGAGCTCAAGAAATCACTTTAAAGGAAGATAAAATCAGCTGGTTTGGGTTTTTGCTTCTTGTAGTTAAAGATATTTGAGTAGGAAGATGAAAGCCTGCATTGTAAAGCTGCCATATCATCCCTGAACTGTTTTATACACTTATTTGGTAAGCCAAATAGATCCAGTTGGATTAAACATGTTTCTATTTCATGAAAATAAACCAGGAAAAAAAGTTTTAGTTAATAGTGCATTTAATAGAAATAGAAATTGCAAAATTTATTTTACAATTTTCAAAAGAAAATCATGTCTAAATGATTTCAGCTTGATTCAGTAAAGAGAGTGTTAAAAAGACAGAAATGTTTTCAGTTGTGTTTTTAATGATACTTGATAATAAGGAAAGATCTCGTATTTTTGAGAACATTGTTCATAAAAGCATAGGATGTGAATTACTTAAAATGAATATATAGATATCTAATTTATTGAAATAATCCAGCATAACTAATATAAAAAGGATAAGTTAGTGACTTTAACAGAGAAGAACCGATAGAACACTAATTACCATCATAAAATTAAATTGTGCAAAATATTACTTACCAATGGAGAAGCTATTCCAAAAGCAGTAGGAGACAGAAACTATTAGAACACACGAGGAAATTTTCAGACCATAGGAATGGAAGAGGAACCCATGGAGATACCATATTAGATACTGTCTGAAACATGGATGGCAAGATGAATCTCTAAAACATCCAAAGGAGATGCTATACTATCATAAAAGATTCCCTGTTATGAAAGTTTCACAACCTCTCTCCTTAGCCTGTCCAGCACTTAAAAATTAATAGAAGTCTATTAGTCTGTCCTAGCAGAATACTCTTCATATTGTTTGAACCCATTGTCATATAGGAAATATCAATGACCAGTCTTTGTTCTCAGAAGAAACCATTTTGAAAATCATAGACAATTATTGATCTCTTGATTATGTTTTTTCAAGATTATATAAATCTGAATTATTTTCTATAAAGAACTTTGTTATTCTACTAATTGTCAGTGTTCTCTCCAAAAAACCCTTTAAACACAAGATTAATAAGGGACTATAAAACTTTAACAAAATATTATAATTCTAGGCTTAAGAATAACATTCTGTCACCAACCAATCAATAAGTAATCTCTAGCTTCTGCGTGGATTGTTTAATGAAGGATTATGTATTTTCCTCAATTCTAAATGAATGAAATAAACTTTTTGCCTGTTGGTTCCTAGATTCTGCTTTTACTCTCTTTTTTACTTGTTAACCGTCTACATATTTGAAGAGTTGTTATGTTCCCTCTGAAGACTTCTTTCTATTCTTTAGGCTACATCTCCAGCAACCACTTCAAGTATCTTTAATATAAAGAGTCTTTTTCAGTGTAACAGCGTGTATCAGTGGCCTTTTGGTACAATATACATTGTCTAAATTTTTTTTCCACTTCCACTAGTAAAAAACTGCATGCTTATAGTTGATTGCTTAAACCAAAATATGGTACTTCACATGAATCAAGTTTTCTTTTTTGAGAACTCCAAATCTTTACTCTTGCCAGCACATGGAGAGCCTTCAGTAGACATTGCAGAAGTGAATGGGTGAAGTAATGAAAAAATAGTTTTCCATGACCACATCCAGATAAAACCATGTTGGCTTCCCTCCATAACTGAACCCTTTCTAAAGAGAAGAATATTTTAATTTATCCATTACAGAATTCTCCTTGAGAATAATGGAAATCTCTACATTTGTATTTTGGAGGCTATACTTTGTTTTCATCGGGATTGTTTTTTTTATCTCCAATCTTCCTTCAGCTCTTCCATTCCCTGTTGTCCTCTTAGTTCCCTGCCATCAGTTTAGGCATCTTATCTCTACATTATAATAATCCTGTGGGAATGTAATGTGCCCAAGTCCAAGTATTTAAATCCATATGTCTTTTTCTTAAGGCCCTCTATTTTTCTTGGGTCTTAAGCTCTACCAAATACCACTTGTTATCTCCTTTATAGCTTTATGATTATTCATCTGGACAGAATAGTCAGAAATGAAATGGGAGCTGAGGAATTAATTATGTTTTCTCTGTTGTTCCTTTCTATTACAACATTTATCCCAAGCTGCAGGCAGATGAATTCCTTATGTTACTGCTTTCTAAGAGGGTAACTCATCATGTGCTTCAAATTTCCAGTTAATCTTTTATATGTTAATTACAATGGTCTATCTTGCCTCTGAGACTCACCATCACTTTCTGTATTCAAAATTTTCATCATTGATATTATGCTATTTCAGATTCCTCATCAATAGCAGGAATGCAGTATATAGTCCCTACAACTTAGTCCTATATTGTGATTTTACTTCTCTTTCCCTCTCCTTTTATTTCAACTCAAATATCTTTGGTGCTCCTTCAGACCCCTATTACTGGCATATATCAACATCACTTCTAGTAAGTCAGTTTTATTTAGCATACTACACTTCTTCATTACTTTATTTTTTTTCTGCCTTCAATCTCTTCTGACTTTATTTGATAATTTACTTGCATTCAGTGTGTGTCTTTTTAAGTATAAATCTTCAGTTTTTGCATGTGTATTCAGTGACTAATCAGATGAATTTATTTTTTTAACATTTAATTCATTTAATAATCTTAATTTAACATCAACTGCATGCAAGAGTTTTATAAAATCATAGACATAAAAATTAAAATGACAAAATTTCTGACCTCAGTTGTCTATTAGAAGATATAAAATTTGAACAGGTATAATATGTATCCTGCTCTCTATTAAAAGAATGTTTCCCTTCCACTCTAGATCTTACTCTTATTTTTCTGACCTGGCTCAGTTTTAGTAAAAACTCTTAGAACATTCCTCTTTCAGACTGAGTATGGTTATCAGCCTCTGTGGTATGACAGCACCCCATGCATAGTATAACTAAGCTACTTATCATGAAATATCATAAAGAGTGTCTTGCATGTCTATCACCCTTATGGCCTGTGGGCTCCTGGAATACGTATATACATCTCTATTCCCAGTGCTTAGAGTTCAGAGATGATAATAAATTAATTTTGACTGCCCAAATGAATGAATGATTACATATTATGATAAAGATTTGAGGTAGAGATCATTGATAAGGACGATTGATGGATTATCATCCTTTGCACAATATTTTTTGTTTGCTTTTCATTAGCATGAGTTCTTCATTTAGTTCATTATCATGTTTTAATTCATCCATATCAAATTTAAGAAATAACCTCTGCATTTTGTAGAACAGAAATTTGTGGATTATTTATATTCACCTTCTTAGAGTTATAACGAGTTCTAACTGAATTAATCCTGAGAGGTTTTGAATATAAATTTTTATTTTATCAAATTATGATTCAAATTAGATGCCTACATTTACAATTATATGAGCCCCACCCAGTTAAAACTCTCTGTTGATACTGTGGGTATCATGACTGTCATTAAAGATGAATGGTGGTCTCATATTAATATCATGATATTAATTTTTATTTTAAGAAGGACCTTCTAGCAGTTCTTATAATAAACCCTTCAGATAAGCACCAGGCACATCTTACTCTGTCCTGAGTTGAGGAACGTTTCCCCCATATTTTGTATCTCAATAGCATCATTAAGTTGCTGGCTCAAACTTTACTTGTCACTATGAGTTTCTATAAATGGCCCCTGTAGGATGTACTTTTGTAATTTTCTGTCAATGGGATGTGCTTTTGTAATTTTCTGAGGTACCTGAGTAGAGGCTTCCAAGAAACATGAAGGGACTGCATGGTCTGCTATTTGTAGAGATCAGGAATGAAAAGTTGCTAGGATGAACAAATTAGTTTCAGCTTTTTGTGAATATAAATCTAAGAAATATATTTTAATTCTCAAGATTTAATTTTTTCCACTTGAGTGTAAGTAACGAGCAAAGTACAGTTAGTCCCCTACATATGAACGAGTTCTATTCTGAGAGTGCATTCATAAGTCCAACAAAGTTAGCCTAGGTACCCAACTAACACAATTGGCTATATAGTACTGTACTGTAATAGGTTTATAATACTTTTTGCAGAAATAATACATAAAAAACAAACAAATACAAAAAATAAAGACAACATTTTTAATCTTACAGTACAGTACCTTGATAAGTACAGTGGTACAGCACAACAGCTGGCATACATGGGGCTGGCATTGAGTGAAAAGGCAAGAAGAGTTACTGACTGGAGGAGGGAGCTGGGGTGGGAGATGGTAGAGCTGAAGGATTGTCAGCAATAGGAGACAGAGGGCAAGCTGCAATTTCACTCATGCCTGATGTTGATGGAACCCATGTTAGCTTCTTTGAAAGTTAGCAACTTTAAGGTTCATAGGTAGGGGACTTACTGTAAAATGATGCAGATTGATTCTGAAACTCAGTTGTGCCCCAAATTAAAAACAAAAAAAGGTAAAAAGAAGGTCTGTGGGGTTTTTTTTGTTTGTTTCTAGCCTCTTTAGATATTTATAGTTATATATCTAAATATCGTCATTTGCAAAATTAAATATCTGGATATCCTGAAGGTATGACTGAATTCACCTAGTTTCTGCCTTGCTACGTTTGAAAATCAGTATCAAAGTTAAAGAATCAATAGAGAAAGGTAACTCAGGCCCTTGATAGAATGTTTTTTCACGAGCTCAAAGGGTTTGGAGAACTACTGGAATACCAGCAACTCTTAACACTGGTTTACTTGTTGGGCGCAGGGACTTTTCTCCTGCCATTAGCAGCCCCTTGAGAAAGTCAACAGTACTTTAAGAGAGAGACTGTAAGAGAATTAAATTACACATCAGATTAAGAAGAGCTGATGCAAATAGATTGTTTACATGTCTAATTCCTTATCCAGCTCTGAGCACAGTGTTCTATCTAGCAGAAACGAGTGATCAAGTTTGAGGATAATTAAACATTTTCTGCTTCCAGGAGACATGATCAATTCATGGGATAAAGTACCACAGAGCATGTTATTGTTTTGAGATTTTTCACAAATATGAGATACATTAAATTTAGGCATATTTACTCTACACTTTTTAATTGAAAATAAACACGAATAAAATTAGGGGGTTTCAGTATCTGTAAAACAGCTCAAATTGTTGTGTGTATCCATTGATGGGGAACCAGGACCCTGCCCCAAGGCTGCACTATTGTTTCTCTTGACTGTTTGTTTTTCCCTTGTCTCACATCCCCTCCCTTCCCTAATTAACAACTGCTTGAATCTGCCCATTGGAATTCAGGGAAGGTCATGGAGGCTGAATGAAGGCTATTTCCTGTAATCAAAGAATTGGGGGACACAGAAAGGCTTTGTGCCCAGGAGCCCCACAGGGCCCTGCTGTGTGTCATAACTACTAACAAGTCCTTGTTGAACATTCCTGATTCTTTTCCCTAAATATCATTTTACTTGTGTTTAATTTCCCTTAAATTCTTAGCCAGCATGTGCAGAGACATGTATGTATAAAAAACATCCTTTAGGAAAACAGGTAAATGTTTTAATTAAACTTTAACTATGAGAAATCTTATTCTATTTTTTAATTGCTAAAGGAATACAATCACATTTTCAAGTATATCACATGGCAAGTAGTAATAAGTGATGAATCTAGTAAGTAATTTATTTTGAAAAATTTTTTAAATGTCTGTCAAATTAACAGGGATAAAAGTGATTCTCAATCTATTTTTGATTGAGTTGTATACAACTGCCAATATTTGATAACTTTTGACTTACAAAACTGACACGTTTACTTCATTTAAAGTAAACACACCCTTTATAGTTCGGGGAAATAATAAACTTAATATTTCCCATTTTAATAAGAGACCCTAGTAATCATGACTTAAACGTTGTTTCTTTTCCCATTTTTCAGAAAGTGTAATGAATGTTAACATTGCAATGGGAAATATACCATATATCTTCTTTTGCTGTGAAAGTTTTCCAAGTTTTAGATGGAAAGTTCTTCCATATAAAGAAAATACCCCTTTACCATTTTCAGACAATTTACTGGCAGTTTCGTGTAGAGGAAAGGGCTTGGTCTCTGGAGTCAGGGAAAGACATGTTAGGATGCTTGCCCTGCCATTGTATGACCTTTGTCCTCCATAGTCTTGACCTCTCTGAGTCTTGTTATCTCTGTTATTTGTTAAAAGGACACCAGAACCTTTCTCTGTGATTAAAGTGAGTGACAGATATGAAAAGCCTAGTCCCATGCCCAGGACAGTGTAGACACTCCCTCCTGCTGACCTAATTTGTAAGCACTGAATGTGTCTTTGGTGTAACCCATGCCTTCTGTCATGCTTTGTTTTGGTAAGCTAGAAATGCCCTGGATATTGCTCTGGAATGCTTTCTTTACAATAAAATGTAGCTAGCATTCTCTAAACTGGCATTTTGTTTTGTTTTTATTTAATTTTTTCTTTATTAAGAACAGTGGTTATTGAACAATGAAAGAGCCAAGTACAACCTTACATTGAAAATGCAGACCTGGGGATGAGTGTGGGGTGAGCTACACAAGTTTCAGGCTTCTAAGAGGATGAATCTGGGATCCTTTTGTGCTGAGCTTTTTGGGGAAATCATAATCTTTTGCTACCTAGAGCCATAACCTGTGAGGACTATTTTATAATGAAAATGTTTTAGCTGTCTTATTACCCGTGCTACAACTAATAGCAGATAATGTTGAGTGATCACTCTATGCTAATTGCTCAACTAAGGCATTATCCTATTTATTCGTCACAACAAATTTATGAGCTAATTATATCATTGTCATTTTAAAGATGCACTAGTGAGCTTAAAAAAGTGATAGTGTCAGAATTTTAGCCCAGGATTCCCTGACATCTTAGTAACCAAGCTCTGAGTCATGTCATATTCACTTTCTTATTACAATTGAATATCTGGATCATATATGGAGAAAGGATATTTCTCTTTCAGAAAAGCTGTCAAATTTATCAGAAGAGATCAGTTTTTGCTTAGTTTTATTTATTCTTTTAGAAATGGTTTTAAAAATAAATACATGTGGGGTCCATATTTTCATATTCCAAGGAAAAGAATGAATTTGTTGTTAAGAAAGGAAGGCATAACACAGGTAATCTGTTTAACCTTATTCCATTTCATTAAAAAATAATTTTACTAAAGATGTGGAGATATAACTAGGTTTGGCATCAAAGAAAATTGTCTCATGTTTCTAATCAGTTCTCCCAGGTAGATTTCTGAATAACAGCTGTTACTGAAGCAACTCTCCATAAGTGTAACATCATAGCTATAGCACTCTGTAACTCTCCATATTGCTAAATGTCAATAGCTTAAAGTTTAAAAAAGCAATGTATGTTATTTTCTTTTTTTATTGTTGTTAAAGATCACATCAGGATAACTGTTGGAATTTAGCTGATAGATGTGTGACCCTGTGCTCCCAGGTTTTCTGAAAAACCAGGATCAAAGGGACATTGGGTTATTGCTAAGTCCTGATATGGGTGGTGAGACAGAGCTTCTTTCCATGTGCTAACTCTAGATTCCCTTTAGAGGGGCACTTTTTAGAGAAGTTCTAGGCCAGTGGCCCCTGTCCCTCTCTGTGCCTGTGGGTCAACCTTGAGAGATAAGTTAATCTGCCACTGTGCCAACTGAAAAGAAATAAACTACAGTGTGAGGAGGCAGATATATGAAACCTAGCCTGGTCCTGCCATTTGTTAGCTGTGTTCCTAAATTTCCTCATCTATAAAGTGACGATAATAGCATTGTTGATTTGCAGTTTCCTCCAGAGCTTCCTGCCTGTTACCTGAAACTGGCCCCATTCACGGAGGGCAGGGAGAGATCTAAGAAACAGGCAAACTCTCCAGATTGGTAGGTGGTAGGTTTAATAAGCAAGAGAAATTATTGAAAGACAAGTTTATTTCTGAACCTGCCTGTTCAGGATCTCGAAAGATTATATAGAGGCCTTAACTGGGTTTAGTCACGTACACAGTCCAGACTGTTTCATCACTACACTGTTATCTCAAGACTGTGTCCTTGGGGTAGCTTCTGACTGTCGGGTCCAGCTTGTGGGCCAGACTAGAGATCACGTCTTTTTGATGGCTTTCCACAATAAGCATCTGCACTACAGGAATGTTTTGGGGTGAGATAGATAAGAAAGGTAGCACTATTTATTGACTAGATAGTACATGCCAAGTATTGTGCTTACGTGAACTATCTCATTCTCATAACCTCCACATTTGGCAATACCATATGATTAACATATGTGCAATTAGAGCTCCAGAAGAGGAAGGAGACCCAGGAGGGAGGAATATTTGAAGAGATAGTGGAGAAATTGTTCCAAATAGGAAAAAAATTAAAAAATAAATAAACAGCCCAACACAAAGGAAGCAGAGATGAAAGAAGTTCAGGAAGCTTAGGCAGGATAAACAGTACAAAAACGCATACCTTGGCCCATCATAGTCATACAGCTAAAAACTAAAGAAAAAAATTCTGTAAAGCTGGCAGAGTAAAAGACAATTCACATTCAGGGGAACAATGATATCTGCTTCTTATCATAAACACTGCAAAGGAAAACAAACAAAAAGAAAATTCCTGAAACCTTAAAGTTCACACATGAAAGAAACTCAAAAGAGGTTTTAACAAATTTGGAAACAACCCTGGAATTTATATAACATTTCCAATAGTAAGTTTGAAGTTGAAAGAAACTTTTCTAGGTAATAACTAATAATAAAAGTTTCCATCAACCATACTAAAGAAAGACTGAATAATATTTTTTATTACTGCATTGACAATGGTATTACAAAATGCTTTTCATTTGACATGGTGATCAGAAATAATACAATCAAAACGTAAGAAAAAAGTATTATAGAGGTGGTGAGATAGTTATTGGATAAAAATATTATATTTTTCTGGATTTTGTGATCCACTATTTGTAATTTTCTGAAATTTGCTATTCATTGTGATTTATATAGTCACTTTTAGACTTAATTTAAAAGTTGTAATTATGCTTTCTTTTACAAAGGACACATCAAATTTTCTAAGCCTCACAACCTGGATACACTTCTGATTTTCCTCTAAAGCAGTCTGTCTTAGTATGTCATGGAGTATTTTATAAACATGCTTCCTTAGAGAAATGGGCAGCTTATAAAAAAGAAATGGAGAAGGTTTCTGAGATTTCAGTAGAACATGTTGTTTGCATTTTAATGTTTATGGAGCTGGTTAGAGAGCAGACATAGTTTTAGGATCAATGAAAGTGAGCCTGAGGAATAACAGATGGAGGTGGGGGTGGCAGGAGGGTGTTAAGTACCTGAGGAGTGTACAGCATAGTCCCACCTTAGGCTGATGTATAACATGAGGCCTTGAAGCTGCATTGCAAATCTAGGATGAAAGAGTAAGAGTACATAATAGGGATAGCATAGGAAGATGAGGGGGAAAAAAACAACACAATTATTTATTGAGTCTATTTGGCAGTTTAGTACTGGCAATGGATATTGTTGATGTAATGATCTCTCTATGGCTTTTTCAAAAATGAACCCAATTGCAGTACAAATAAATGAGGACTTCCCAGAAGTTTAGTCTGGTAAGGAAAGCAGTTTGTATTAGGAAAAACTTGTAAACAAAGGATCACTTTCATAAACTGTATCTGTCTTTAAAATTCAGTCATTTCCCAGCTTAGATATTTCCCTGTGGTCCATTTTATTTCCATTCTGGGACAGTGCAAGGTGTAATGCAACAATGGGCTCAAAGTTAATATCATTCGGGACATTATTTGACCATCAGCCTGTTTGGTCATGAGGAAAACCAACACAACATTGTAATATAATAATAATGATCACAGCAAGAGAGAGAAGACTGGGGAGAGAATGAAATGATTCTGAGAAAACTCACTATGATTATATTTAAAGAAGATTAAATTTCCACAAGTTAAATTGTTTATAGAACAGAATTTATTGTTTCACTGTCCTTGGTATCATGGTAGCAAATAGCCATTCTCAATTTTTAATATATATAAAAATTTAAAAGCAAGTACAATTCATCCCATGCTTTGTTTCATGTACAAAACATCTTCACATCTTATTTGTGCTTTAATAATTTAGTTTTTTATATTAATCGGAAAAAACTGAAGCTTTTAATAAATAGCACTAAGAATCTCAAAGGACATGTGTGGACATACTGATTATTTTCCTTATTAGCACATATTCTCAAAATTGATTTTTCTTAGTCAAGAAAAGTCTTACTTGATCTGAAGATCATATATTATCCTCAAACTCATATCTGGTTTTGGGCTAAAAATTACATTCTTTTGAGCATCTTAGCAAGTCTTGTATTGCACATTGAATATAACACTTGCAGTATTATCTAGCTGTGTAAAATAACTACAAGTGGAATATAAATGAATATGTTTATGAATAAGCCTAGAGCATTGTTGGTGAGTTTATATAATCTATACCTATAGAACTCAAAACACTGTAGATGTTACACATATTTCTAACGCTAGACATCAAAAATGAAAAAATAATGTGAAAAATAAATTCATATTTATTTACAGGTATAATGACTCATGCATTGATAACAAAGAAGCAGCAATGTGATTGATTCACTGCAGCCTAGCCTATATACTAATGAATGATTGTTATAACATTTTTATGGTACATAGTATTACAGTCATACTGATAATACAGTATTGGAAACATTGTTACATTTTTAAAGAACAATTTACCTGTGACAATAGGTCAACATGCATTTTCTTCAGTTACCAGAAAGAGAGAGGCATATACTATATGGTAATACAGTCTTTTGAAAGCAAAGTTATAAAATAGTAAGAAAACTGACACATTATTAGTTTTTTATTAACTATCACCTAATGCCTATATAAGGATAGGCTATTCACTTCAATACAAGGCTTACACATGATGTTCCACCTGATGGATACTTAGGCAGTGATGATGATGACACAAAAATGGCTCAAACAGTTCTTGCTGGACAGTTATTAGATTTTCATTTCTCTCTTCTCTTCCATACTGTTGACAATCCTTTTGTACTGTGTGCAATGAGCCTTAAAGGTCCTTGTGACTCCCTGGTCTAGAGGCTGAATTAGAGACATTGTGTTTGTGTCAAGTAGACCACGTCGACACCTTTGATGTTGAACTCATGGGGTTCTGGAAGGCCGCAGGCATTGTCCAATATCAAAAGAACTTTAAAAGTCCATCCCTTACCGGCAGGGCACTTCCTTACTTCAGGGACAAAGCAACGATGGAACCAATCCAGGAATGGGTCCACATTGTCCAGGGCTTCTTGTTGTACAACCAAAAGACTGGTGTTTATCTTTTTCCTTCAAGACTTGGGGTCTAGAAGCTTTACAGATAAGGGCAGTCCTGATTATAAACCTGACTGCATTTGTACAAAACTGTAGTGTTAGTCTGTCCCTTCCTACCTTCAATCTTGGTGCTCACTTCTCTTCCTTACTAATAAATGTCCTTTGTGGCTTTATTTTTTCAGAATAGGGCATTTTCATCTACATTAAAAACCTGTTCAGGCAAATATTCTTTCTCTTCAATGATTTTCTTAATGGCATGGGAACTTGTCTGCTGACTTGTGGTCAGCAGAAGTTGCTTCTTCTGTTATCTTGACATTTTTAAAGCCAAACCTCTTTCTAAGATTTTCAAACCATCCTTTGCTGACATTAAATTCTCCAGCTTTAGATCCTTCACCTTCTTTTTGCTTTAAGTTGTCATATAATGCCTTTGCTTTTTCTCAAATCATATTGGAATCTATAGGTATGCCTTATAGCAATCCTGCACCCACATAAAAGCTGCATTTTCAATATGAGATAAAGAGTTATTTTGCAAAAAGTGCTAGGTTTTCCTGCCTGCTGGCATAGCTGCAGTGACAGATTCATGAATTTCCTTTTCTTTTTTTACAGTGGTCTTTATGCTAGATTCATTTATCTTAAAATGCGGGCAACTGAAGCTGCAAACCTGAATCCATGGTATACATCAAGCAATTCACATTTTCTTGTAATGTTGTTACTTTTCCCTGCTTCTTGGGAGCACTTCCAGCATCACTAGTGGCATTTCATATGGGTCCCATGGTGTTATTCAAGCTATTGCACTAAACACAATGAAAAATATGTAAGAACCATGAAATTTTTTTTTTTTTTTACTTTTTATATTTTATTTTCTTAGCTTTTTCAGGACAAATTGTTGGGTCCCTTCGAAAAATCATTTCCATGATCTCATAGGTAGTGGAGCCTCAATCAACTTGGAATTTTGTTACTGCCCCCTCTCTCCAAGGGGAAGAGGGAGAAGATTCCCCTGTTAAAGATCATTATTGATTTTTGTGGTTTGAACTCATTCTGACTATGATCACTAAGAATAGGCAAGAGATTAAATACTTTGCTTGTACTGAATTGCTGGTACAAGCAAAGTTTACTGACAATGCTTAACAGGCTTCAGGCTCTGAGCTATACAAAGAAGTGTGCCCAAGGTCACAGTTAATAATTGGCTGAGCCCAAACTCGAACCCCAGCCTGTCTGATTCCAAAGCTCATGCTCATACACTGTGCAAAATTGGATCACCAGTACTTAAAACTGATGTCCTGTATGTTTAATAAATAAAGTAGGGAACAAGTCATCAAATAAAAATCTAGCTTAAACCTTTATGCTTGTGCATCTGAACGTACTCTGCTTTAATATTTTAAATGATTAGTTTATAGTTTGAGGAGACATTAGGATGAGGATGCCAATGACATCCAATTCCCCAGGCTGCTTTTAAATTTTGGTGCCCTGCTGCCAGTGAGGCCATGGAATCAATTCTTCCAGTGACCCAGAAGTTTGCCAGTAAACATTAGGAAAATCAAACGTAAAATGTATATTTATAGCAAGGGTAAAATTCTATAATGTGTTTTGAACATGGGAGAAAGCAACAACATTTTTTTCCTATCTCAGTAACAAATTTGGAGGAGGTGGGGGAAGATGGCCCTTTGCATTTTTTTTTTTAACATCTTTATTGGGGTATAATTGCTTTACAATGGTGTGTTAGTTTTTTGCTTTATAACAAAGTGAATCAGTTACACATATACATATGTTCCCATATCTCTTCCCTCTTGCGTCTCCCTCCCTCCCACCCTCCCTATCCCACCCCTCCAGGCAGACACAAAGCACCGAGCCGATATCCCTGTGCCATGTGGCTGCTTCCCGCTAGCTATCTACCTTACGTTTGTTTGTGTGTATATGTCCATGACTCTCTCTCGCCCTGTCACAGCTCACCCTTCCCCCTCCCCATATCCTCAAGTCCGTTCTCCAGTAGGTCTGTGTCTTTATTCCTGTCTTACCCCTAGGTTCTTCATGACATTTTTTTTTCTTAAATTCCATATATATGTGTTAGCATACGGTATTTGTCTTTTTCTTTCTGACTTACTTCACTCTGTATGACAGACTCTAGGTCTATCCACCTCATTACAAATAGCTCAATTTCGTTTCTTTTTATGGCTGAATAATATTCCATTGTATATATGTGCCACATCTTCTTTATCCATCATGAAATATTTTTTATGCAATTACTGGAGAGACGAACTGCTCACTCGGAGATGGTTATTGTCACCTGGCATTTTAAGCTGATACTCTCAACACGTGAGCTCAGCACAAGAGCAACAGGAGGTGGCTACGAAATTATTACAGTAGTAGAGTATGTACTGCAGTTAATTATGAGGTTATGATTTAATACTGTATCTTTACATTTGTTTACATTTCTCTCACCTGCAAATGGTATCATCTGTAAGTGCTAACATGCATAAGTTTTGATAAATTTTGACTTTTATAATAGATTTGTGTATTTTTTATGTTAGTAAATGATAAAATAGACTAGTATCTACATGTATTTTATGCATTCATGACTTACCTAACTTTTTATTCATTTTTTGATATGTCTAAGCTGTGCCCTTTGTGAGGTTTTTCAAATTATCACAAATCTCCCAAACTTTTCCAATATACTTATTGAAAAAAATCCACGTATACGTGGGCCCACACAGTTCAAACCTATGTTGTTCAAGGGGCAAGTGTACAAGAAAGACGGTGTATGCCAATCAAAAGCCAGTCTTACTGGTACGAACTGATAGGAACAGATGTAAACTGTGACAATCAAGAGAGAAAATGCCCTGTCTGAAGGGTGTAACCTTTATTAATCTCCTTGCACATGGAGGTTTGGCTGTAGACCTTCCAATTTGTCAAGAAAAACTGAAAATTTGGAATTTTTAAATGAGATTTTCTTAATTATAAAAACAGCTTAAAAAATTACCACCCCTCATATCAAACAAAAGAGGACTCAGTGAATGTCTAGGTCATAGATCATTGATTGGTAACCTCCAAAACTGGTCTTAAAGGAATAGATAATCAAAACTGTCCTAAATCATGACTATGGCCATTAAAATTTGCTTGTACTGTAGAGCTATGATAATTTTTGCCAAAGCTTTAAGTATAGCAAATAAAACCTCCCTCTACCATTTTAATCTTCAATCAGTACAAGCAAAGCTAATAAAAAAGGAAGAGCCTTGCCTCACCTTGCCTGAAGTTTTGCTACCTATCTTTATTATTCCAGGCTAATGTGATTCCTATGGCTTTTGGTTATTAAAATACTTTTATCATCACAATTTTACCATCCTGCTCAGCTGATTGATAGAAGCAATATATATGAAAGAGTAACAATTTGTTAATTATCAAAGAAAATTCTGGAGAGTAAATTCAGTACTTAATTTGTTCTTGTTTAAAGTAAGGCTCAACAATTTTTTTCTGAGCAGTGATGCCTAAATCAGGGCTTAAACAAATAGATGCATTCTTTAGATTTCAGTAATTTTGGCATCATTTCTCTCTTTTCCTAACTCTGCTCCAATAGTTTATTTAAATGTCAAAATTGTGTGTCACAACTCAGAAGTAGACTGAAAGTCCCATCTATACAGAAGATGGTCATGACAATATGGTTGTAAATGGCTCTCTGTTAAACACTACCTGCTGTCCCTTGTACCCTCATTCACAACCTTTGGCAGGATATTTCCTACTAAAAATTACTAGCTGTATTTTCTTTGACTCTAGAGGGCAAACATTTTTTTTCCTTCCAAGAAAAAATACAGACTGCTTGGCAATGCAGTTTTCAGCAATGGCGTAAGGTTTATAAAGAGCAAATTTGGTGCTCTTCAAGCAATTAATATTTGAACTGGCTATAGTAATGAGAGGTTAAATATTAATTCAATTTTCTTATTTTGAATTGTTAAGGGGAAAGAAAAACCTTTTATAATGGCAGCATTTCATTTGTTTTGGTTTCCAATCCATTATTCTATTAAACCAGCTTTTATTCATGTGAATATTGATTTGGACTTTGTTTTTTAAAAAGAGAGAAAGATTTCTTTTAAAAAGGAAATAAATGAACATAATATAAAACCAACTGCCAGTGCAAAAACCATTTATACTATGGTTGAAAACTACTTCGTAAATGAAAACATACTCTTTATAACACCTGTAAAAGAGAACTACATTTGTAGAAACTATTTATTTGCCATGCCTAAACACTTTTTGGGGAGGAAAGTTTATGGATTTTTCTCAGAAGGTGCCAGCAGTACAGGTCGTCCATAAACTGTTAGTAATTAACAGGCTGCCAGCGTTGCCTCTGAAACCACCCAGGTCCATCCTCTAAAAAGAGACGTGTTTACCTGCCTACATGCTGATATCTGCACTTCTAAAATTATTTTTGGAATATAATTTACGAATCCTTTTTTGCTTTTGATTGTAAAAAACTTATCTATAGAAATAACATGCTTTTAAAAATTAGTGTTTATGTATACTCTGGGCTTATGCTTATGACAAAGCATGAATCTATTTCAACCACAAGAATAAAAGAGGCATCTTTCTCAGAATTCTATACTATTTGCTTTCTTTCCTTGATGATTCTTCCCAACCCATCTCAGAGTACAAGATATTCTCTAGAGAATAGCTGCAACCCTAAAGTACCTCCAGGGACTGACTACTATCACCTGCCAGTGACTATCACAGGAGAATTCTGAGAGGTTATTTTGCCCTGCCTAGCTTCTCAATCATGCAGAGCTTACAGTGTAGACTTTTGACAGTATTTCTGAATGAGGCCCAGCTCTGCACGTTTGCATGCATGCTTGGTTTTGCATGTTGTTATATAAATATTAAAATAGATCACAATATGTATAATACTGTTTGATAGATAGATAGATGGCCTTCAAGAAGGGAAGGGAGGGAAGGAGGGAGGGAGGAAGGAAGGAAGGGAGGGAGGGAAGGAGGGAGTGAAGGAAAAAGCCCAGGTCATTTTGACCTCTTTGAAGTCTTGTCCATTATATTAATCCTTTGTTGAGTATTTTGTTTGGTATCGATTTTTGGTTTTTATTTCTTTGGTTTCATACCCCAGGCCCCTGCTTTCCTATCCACTTTCGATTGATACATATGTCCCTAGATGATGTATCTGAATACTTGGAGGAGTTACTTCCCAAGATATTACCTCTCAGAAATACCATCCCTCTCTTAACTCAAAGCAAGAAATCATGAGAGTTTGCAGGTTCTTCCCTTGTATTCTAAATAGGCTTTCAAGAAATTGCACGTGGCTGTGAGCCTTTTCATCCCCATCTGGGGATGGAGATCTGATACTTTCCTAAGAAATAATAACAAAAATCAATGTATAAATAAAATTTCAGTTTAAAAAATTATCACTTTTTCTGAAAAAATAAAGCAGAAAAATAATTGAAGTTTTATCAATTCTTAAATGGAGAAGGAAATTGAAAGCACTTTATGCTGTGGAAGCACAGAATAATTTTGTTCCATCAAGTTAGAGCTTATTCTTTAGGAGTTCAAGATATAAATGTAGGGAAACAAGAAACAACGGAGCCAGGCTATAAATGTAACCCTCATCTTGTTGCATTACTGACCTTACTTCAAATATCAATTATTTCAGGAGCTATAGAAACATCTGATTGGGTAGATTCACAAGGCAAGTATGTTTAGGTAAAATAAATAGAGATCAATTAACATTTTGTTCTAAGTTAACCAGCAACTCTGTTCCATTTTCCTTACATTTTGTGAGTATGGACTGCAATGTGAAGTGAGCAGCCTGTGATTTGATGAGGCTGTCTTTTTCAAAGCAAATATTAAGCAATGGGATATAACTCAAACTGTGAACATAATGACACCATTACACCCCCAGGATATTTTCAAGGCTTGACATGCACTAAAATACTTCTAAGACCTAGGAGGGTGATTAATATATTTTGCATGATAAACTTATCCCCCCACAGTTACCTCATTTCAAAGATAAGGAATGCAATTATTAGAAATAAATATTATACCCAGAGATAAAAGAGCATAGTGAGGCAGTATGGAGGGCTGCAAGTGCTGCACAAGAATTTGAGAACTTTAGTGTACGATTTTTAAATATGTATTTAATTGATTTGATGGCAGAGGATACACCTTTTCATTAAATTGCACTTTGACTCACATCCATAAAAAAGTGACAATCCTGAAAAATTGTTTAATTAATAGCCTAGAATTCCATTCTTAAGAAACATTAACTCTTCCTTACCTCCCACTGTAATGTCATATTACTGTATACAGTTGCCTTAGATTTTAGGGTCTGCTTGCCAAGAAAATTGTCAATCTCCTCTAGTTCCCTTATTACAAATCTTTCCATCTCATCTAGAACATTTCTCATGCCTCTAGGCTGTAAAGCACTCTCGGGAGAGGGATAGAACACCATATAAACAAACATGTTTTCGGAAAGAAAAGTCCCTGAAGTTATGTAAGCAATTTTGCTACTTGTTGGTACAGATTTATCTTTTACTAAAGAATATAATTCACAAAGAAATGAAATATAATGGTTTAGGTCTTTTAGTATATTTAGTATATCTACAAGCATGTCTCCATTTCTACTGCTCTAGATAACTTTAAACATTAAATAATAATTGTGATTAAAGAATTAAAGTATCCTCAAGTGGATTGTACCCCTGGATTTGGGGAATGTAGGATTAAAGAAGTCATATAGTTTTCTTTTTAGAGAAAGGATAGGTTACTAACAAACTGTAATTTCTAAGGCTGCTTCAATATATGCATTTAGAATGCCTTTATCTTTCATAACTGAAAAGTTATACCCTTCAAACAACTCCTCGTTTCCTCTTCCCACCCAGTCTCTGGCAATTATCATTCTACTCTCTGCTTCTGTGAGTTTGCCTATTTTAGTGACCTCATACAAAGGGGATCCTGAAGTATTTTTCCTGTGACTGGCTTATTTCAGATAGCATAATGCCCCCCAGTTTCATCCATATGTGGCATTTGGCAGGATTTCCTTCTTTAAGGCTGTATGCGTATACCACACTTTTTTCTTCCGGTTTCATTGAGATATAATTGACCTATAGCACCATGTAAGTTTAAGGTATACAGCCTAATGATTTGACTTAATACATCATGAAGTGATTATCACAAAAGTTTAGTGAATATCCATCTTCTTATATAGTTAGAAAATTAAAGAAATAGAAAAAATATTTTTCCTTGTGATAAGAACTCTTATGATACAGCAGTGTTAATTATATTTATCATGTTGTACATCATATCCCTACTACTTATTTATCTTATACCTGGTAGTTTGTACCTTTTGATTGCCTTCATCCAATTCCCCCTCCACCTACCCCTCATCTTGTGAACACAAATCTGATCTCTTTTTCAATGAGTTTGTTTGTTTGTTTTTGAAGTATAATTGACCTACAACACTATGTTAGTTCCTGTTATACAATGTAGTGATTCTATATTTCTATACATTTCAAAATGATTACTATGATGTCTAGTTAAATATGTCACCATACAAAGATATTACATAGCTATTGGCTGTATTCCCCACACTGTACAATTCATATCTGTGACTCATTTATTTTGCTACTAGAAGATTGTATTGATACCTTTTGATCTCCCTCACCTACTTCTTTCCTTTGCCCACTTCCCTCACCTTTGGCAGCCACCTGTTTGTTTTCTGTATCTTTAACTCTGTGTCTATTTTGTTACATTTGTTCATTTCTTTTTAAGATTCCATGTATATATGAAGTCATATGGTATTTGTCTTTCTCTGACTGACTTATTTCTCTTAGCATAATGCCCTCTAGATTCACCCATGTTGTTGCAAATGGCAAGGTTACATTTTTTTCATGGCTGAGTAATATTCCATTTTATACACAGACACACACACACACACACACACACCATATCTTCTTTATTTATTCATCTATTGACAGGCACTTAGGTTGCTTCCATACCTTGGCTGTTGTAAATAATGCTGCATTGAACATGGGAGTGCAGATATCTCTTAGTGCCTGTAGTTAACAAAAACATATTGTACACTTAAAATTTTGTTAGGAGGGTAGATCTCAAGTCAGGTGTTCTTACCACAAAGCAAACAAACAAAGTAAAACAAAGGGACAAGAGGAAATATTTGGAGGGGATGGATATATTAATTTGATTGTGATGGTGGTTTTATGGGTGTTTGCATATGTTCAAACCCATCAAATTGTATATATGTGCAGTTTTTAGTATTAATTTACATCTCAATAAGACTAATAAAAATAAACATATTTAACACCCATACAACTATTATTTGCCTAATGGATATCACTACAATTATTTTGAAAATTTTCAATAACTCGTTCCTTACTCAGTTCTTGTGATATTAAGATTAAAAGGCTTTAGAAGTGACAGGTAAGAAAAAAGAAATCCACTTAGAAGAGATGTGAATTATGATCAGATTTAGTCATAAACATATGATCTATGAATGGAAAAATTGATAAATTGGACTTCATGGAAATTGAAAACTTCTGTTGTGAAAAATATACTTTCAAGAGAATGAGAAGATAAGCCAGAAACTGGAAGAAAATATTTGCTAAAGACGCATCTGATAAAGAACTGTTATCCAAAACATATAAAGAACTCTTAAAAGTGAACAAGAAAAGGAACCACTCAGAAAATGAGCCAAAGATCTGAATAGACACCACATCAAAGAAGATATATAGATGCTGAATAAGCATATGAGAACACACTCAATATTATATGTAATTAGACAATTGTAAATTAAAACAGTGAGATACTTCTACACACCTATTAGAATGGCAAACTCCCAAACACTGACAAACACCAAATGCTGGTGAGGCTGTACAGCAACAGAAACTCTTATTCATTGTTGGTGGGAATACAAAATGGTACAGCCACTTTGGAAGACATTTTGGCAATTTCATATAAAACAAAACATACTCTTATTATAGACCAGCAATCATGCTACTGGGTATTTATCTAAATAAAATAATTCTTTTACCCGGTTGAAAATATATGTCCACTCAAAAGTGTGCACTCAGATATTTCTTACAGCTTCATTCATAATTGCCAAATTTTAGAAACAACCAAGATGTCCTTCAATAGGATAAAGAAAATGATATGTCTAGATCGTGCACTATTATTCAGCACTAAAAGGGAATGAGCTATCATGACATGAAAAAAAAATGGAGGAACCTTTAATACATATTACTATTATTCAGAAAAAAAATTAGGCAAGAAATTTTGCCTAATTTTGAAGGCAAGAAAAGACATGTAAGAAACTTTAATGCATATTTCTAAATGAACTAAGCCAGTCTGAAAAGACTATATATTGTATGATTCCAGCTATATGACATTCTGGAAAAGACAAAACAACAGAGTTTGTTAAAAGATCAGGCATTGTGGTAAGGGAAGATAAATAGCCGGTCACAGAGGATTTTTAGAGCAGTGAAAATACTCTGTATGTTACCATAATGATGGATATATGTCATTATACATTCATCCAAACCCACAGAATGTGAAACACTAAGAGAGAACCATAATGTAAACTGTGGACTTTAGGTGATTCTTTTTTGTCAATGTAGGTTCATCAATTGTAACAAATGTGCCACTCTGGTGGGGGGATGATGATAATAGAGGAGGCTATTCATGTGTGGGAGCAGGGAAGTACATGAGAAATTTCTGTAAAAATAGCCAGTTATTCTATCAGTGAAATGAGTTTATTTGGGAATAGTAGAGGAATTACAATTCGGGACAAGCAAACGATGGCAAAGCATAGGCAAGTTCAGATTACAAAGGAGAGGAGTGTTCTTTTGTAGGGGAAAGGGGATCTTGGAGGGGCTTTTCTGAGTGAAAGTTTGTTGGATGTGATCGAGAATTCAGGATGCTGGTGGCTTCTCATTGGCTGAATTATGGCAGCTTCTCTTTGGCTGAGCTCTTGCTGGGTGAGGAGAAAATCCTTCTTCCTCCTGTTGGGATTTGTAAAGTAAACTTCTTCCTGGTGGAGGATGCAAGGTACACTTTCTCCGGCTGGAGTAAGCAAGCTGTGTGACGAGTGGTCCTGCATGAGAGCTCCCCCTTAGGGCTTCCTGACCCCATTGGAAATGAGATTTCCTTTATTTTCAGACTTCCCTCAACTTTGCTGTGAACCTAAGACTGCTCTAAAAAAATTGTCTTAATTAAAAAAAAAAAAGATTTCTGCTTCTGTGGAGCTTACACGAGATAGTTTAAAAAGGAAAAGGTGAATCAATACAACAGAGAGATAATTTTAGACCCTAAGTGTTATGAAGATTATGCTAGTTTAGGTCAAAGAAAACATTTTTAGGTGATGATGTTTGATGTTTGTAAGACATGAAGTCCAAGGAAAATCCAGCCATGCAACTATTTAGAGAATATCACTGCAGGCAGGGACATCAGGAATTGCAAAGGTTCTAGTGAGAATGAGCAGAAATAATGATTCATGTGCAAAAAGCTAAAGAAATCTAGTTTTTTATGTATGGTCCTTTATCTGAAATATGAAATTTCTTCAGCTTATGCTATTTCTGATAACAGTTTCCAAATAGTAATATAATAGATATTGCTTTAAGAGTAAACTATTGTGGAGGCAATTCAATTTATTGGTTCACTTCATTTGGTGATATTGGCAAGCTCAGTTATTGTAATTGTTAAGGGAATATTAAGAGAGGAATATTATCTGACTCACTGGAGATCAAATTAAGTTATATGACAAATTGGTGCAAAGAGAAAAACATGACTGGTTGTACTTATATTTTAACTTTTGTTGCTTTTGTTTGTTTTGTCTATTTTAGCTCATTTAATTCTCTCAAAATATGTCATAGATGTGATGTGAAAGTTAATCAAGTTTTACAGACTCAGATATTGTATTACTGAGTGGAGTTATATTCAAAATTTTCTGGGGTGGGTTTTTGGGTTCACTTCTTTCTTAAATGAACTTCAGGGCTGTCTTGAATATCAGGCAGGATAACATTGCATATCTCTTGAATCTCAGGCAGGGTAACTTGAGAAATAGATAGATGACAGCAGGTATTTACTACCTGAGTAGTTAATAAATATTGTAGACCAATTTTCTCTTAACTGTGCTTCATCAACAGTAATTTATAAGGTGTAGCCATCAATTAATTCAAATTGCACATGTCAGTTTGAACAAAATATTATTTCATCAGGTTCTAACACTGACATCTAAAATGTAGAACTGTCTCTTAAAGAAGCTAAAGTGGATCTTGAGGATATTTTAAGGTACTTTAAATAGGAGAGAACTTCTTTTAAATCAGAATCGTCTTTTAAATAAATTCTAACTGATTTTTAAAAATTTTAAATGGGTTTTTCTTAATTAAAGGTAATAACAAATTATATTAAATATGTAGTCTGATTATGCTCTTTTTTAATGTATTAAATTGGCAGCATATTATAAACATTATAAGTCATATGCATTTATATGTACATATTTGCATTGTACACATTCTATGAATATGTTTTAAATGTTAGTTGATATTTTTATTAATATTTATATATTTTTAAATCCATTATGTTGGAAAGGCTGCCACTGAACATGTATTATTTATTCTGCTAGATATTACTTGGTAATATAATGAGTAGCTCAGTTAAGTATTGAATTCTGAATGGGTGCAAAAATCATAGATTCCTAGAATAAAAAGTAGGTTGTTCTTTATTTTTAATTAGTATTCATATCTGGAACACAAGTTCTAGGATGTATATAGAACTATGACTTTTTATCTGTACTCATTATAGGCCATGATATTTTGATAATCTTTGTTATTTGAATTTTATTATAATTACTAAAAATTTCCTAATATTTATAATAGTAAACTAATATGATAATAGAGATGAACATATAAGAACTTAAACATATTTAAATATATGAGAATGATAATAGTAGTATTTCATAGTTGTATAGTGACTTTGGTTTCATAAAGTCCACTATTTTAATTAATATATTTTTTATTTCTAGTACTCAATGGTTGAGAAATTATACTTTGCTTCAATAATTCATGTATAAGAATAGTATGTAAAACAGGAAAACACATGGATACAAATGTTCAGAAAATACTGAAATCCATAAATGATTTATTAAAATAAATTGAACTATAGTATTATAAATCATTTCATTAAAAGAACATGAATGAAAAATAGTTTGATAAATAAATTGCAGGGAACTAATTAACTGGTCATAATTTCTGGTTTTTATTCAGATTAAATCTCAATACTATTTATTCAAGTTGTGAAAGTTTTTGATCTTTTGTATAAAAAGACATATTCCTTGTCTCTGCTTGGAACGTCCTTGTCTCTGGACATTCCTTGTCTCTGCTCATTGATTTTCAGTAACCCCAGCTTAAATTTGCATTCCACCATTTATCACCCCAGCACTCATCTGCCCAGAGTGTGCTAGACTTAGAGCCACGAGCTATGGCTACAGTGTCCATGGCAGCTAACTAGATCGTTTGAAGATTAGCTCGTCAACAGTAATTTATTCTATTCATCCCTTCTAAATATAAAGCTCGAGAGGCATGTTAATAAGCATTTACCTCTAAATTTAACAAGGCCTTGACTTGTAGTAATAATCTTGACCGATTTGGCCTTGATAATCCAGCAATATCATAGGGTACTAGATAATTATATTTAGTAAAATAGCTATTTTTATAAGAAATGGGTGAATATATATATCTTGTTATTTAGCTCTTCTCTTGATGGCCTTTAAGTCAATTAAATTAATAATTTCAATAACCACATTCTGAGAAGCTAATCAAATTCTGTGCAATTCATCCAAAATAATGCAGAGCAAACTTTATCTTACAAGGCATGGCTTTTGAACTTTAACATGAAAATTACTACTCTGAGAAGAGTAGATGTGACAGAAATGAGCATATAAGATTTTGTTGCTCAAAAGCATTTATCCAAATGTTATATTTTTGAATCACAGATAAAATAGAAAATTTTATCAACTAGTGGACATTTGGTCCTGTCCAAAATGTCCACTGAGACACTTAGCCCACACGAAAAGGTCCTTGAAATTTGTTCCTATCCAAAATATCCAGGAGCATATTTGGTCTGATGGCTACAAAAGAAAAAAAAAAAAAAAACCCTTCTGTTGCTTGGCAATACATCTTTATTTTAAAATTCTCAGTGGAATATGTCAGAAATAGTATGTTCACACAAAAAAAAGGCAATGCTACATTATTAATATTTTTGTTACCATTTTTATTACTTTAACAGAGATAGCAGTAAAAGGTACAGGTACCACAGAGAGAGGAGAATCTGCAATGCTTGATGTACAACTAATCAGGATTTGGATAAGATTACAGTCATTCATGATAGGACAGGAAAACATCAGCACAACATTGGTGTTGAAGGGGAAGTAAGGAAAACCCTGAATGGGTTAAAATAGCAGAAGAAGAACCAAATGGAACATCATCACAGGTACTTGGAAGAACATTCCATGATATTCATGATAAAGAGATCCTGTTAATGCTAGCAGAAACAAACTCATTAAAGAGGCAAGTAAAAAGAATTAAAAGCCCACGTTGATCTCCAAACCCAACTTCATTACATGGAGTTGAAATTCCAGAGGCATATAAAGTAACCAGATATGGAGAATCATTTCTTATAAACAATTCCAGTGCTCAAGATGAGAGAAGAATTCTTATTTATACAACTTATGAAAATATTTGATTTTATAAGTACCAGTTCCACATTATTCAGTGATGGCACCTTCAAGATGGCACCAACACAGTTCACTCAGTTACTTACTCTGCATGGTGTAGTATGAGGTTATACTATGCCATAGACTTATGCACTAACAATGAAGAAGCAAGAAGACACTTACAGATATATATATGAAAGTACTCGCATTTGCATGGGAAAGAAATCTCAACATTAACCCTTCATTGTGCATGATGGATTTTAAAATTGCAAATATGAATGTGATTCGACTACTCCTACCAAATGCATGAGTAAAAGGATATTTGTTTCACTTTTCACAATCACTGGGCCTAAAAATATCTTCTTTGGTTCTAACATATGAGTATTTGACAATGGAAAGTAACACACATAAGTGTGCATACTTATTGTTTGGATTTCCATTTGCATCTTTGGAAAATGTAAATGAAATTTTTGAGTACCTTGTGGAGAATACAGAAGAAAATTCGGATGATCTGATGGATTATGTTTTCAGAATGTATGTACATGGTAGATGTGGCAGAGGCAGAACAGAAGCTCCACGATTTTCACCAGAAATTTGAAATGTTTTTACATCAGTACTGAATGACAATCACAGGATGAACAATGCAGTGGAAGCCTGGCATAGCAAATTTCAAAAGCTGGTGGTAGTACATTATCCTTCAATTTGAAGATTTATTGAAGTGTTAAAAGATTAATAGCAAAACAATGAACAAATTAAGGTTCTTGGTGGTCACACTCAAATATAGCCACCAACTTCACAATGATACTGACAAAAGTAAATTCATAGAACCAAAATTGTTAACAGATATAATGAATATAAAGCTAATAACAGGTCATACATACTTGATAGCAATTGCTCATCGACTTGAGTGTAACCCTGTAAAACTTCACTATGAGGAAGAATAAGAATAAATGTGAAATTCAAATTCCATAAATTACAATAAAAATAATGTAAATGAAATTTTAACAAAGTTAAATGTTTGTGTTATTTAATGAACCATGGCACAAATGTCTCAATGGACACTTTGGACAGGATCTAATTTCAAGGACTTTTTGATGAAGTTAATTTCAAGGACCTTTCAGCATGGACTTAGTGGATTTTTTGGACAGGACCAAATTTCAAGAAGCTTTTTGGCATGGACCAAATGTCTCAATGGATGTTTTGGACAGGACCAAATGTCCTGTAATGATTTTATTGCATTGTTACGCATAATTAATTTCTTCTTCATATTTTAAAATAAAAGTACATTCAAATTTTATTTTAGTGATACCAATATATTTTTAGAAACTATTTCACAAAGTTGCTAAAGATCAGGCAAACTTAAGAAAAGAGCCAAATTCAAGAAGTGAAATTATTTATACAAATGTATATGTCTTACTTCCTTAGGCAATAATAATTAAAAAAAAACATATTGTATTACTTTACTAGGACTGCCATAACAAATTACCACAAATTGAGTGGTTTAAAGCAAAGACATTTATTCTCTCAGAGTTCTGGAGGCTAAGTCTGAAATCAGGGTGTCATCAGGGCCAGTGCTACCTCTGATGGTTCTAGAGAAGAATATTTCCTGCCTCTTCCTAGCTTCTGGTTCTTGCAGGCAGTCCTTGGCACTCCTTGCATTGTGGTAGCATCACTCCATGCCTTCTGTCTTCACATAGCTGACTACTCTGTGCACCTATCTGTCTTTCTGACATCAGTCATTGTATTTGGGGCTTATCTTAATCCAGTATGACCTCATCTTACCTTGATTACATCTGCAAAAACCTTATTTCCAATTAACATCACAGTCATAGGTACTGAGGGTTATGACTTCAATGTATCTTTTTGGGAGGACACACTCAACCAACAGGACATACCATGAGCTTAACTTATACATTAATGGATAACATAAATAATGTTTAACTCACACTAATGTGTAACATATATAAGACAAAATAATTGAATTTTTGGAAATATTGGCATGCATTATTAAGGTAGTACCATATCTGAGATTCCACTGGTAGACTAGCATTACACTTTTTGAAAAGTAATTTAAGGTTAGTCAACATTTGTGTTTCAGCAAAGGAAAACAAAATGTGACCTGAGAAAACTACCATATTTATCATCTTATTTATTTATTTGCTGATTATAGCTGCTACTTCAGTAGTGTTGAGTCATTATTTGTCTTATTTGAAGAACTAGCAGAGTAGATATTGAATACCTGGTTTTTTGAGAGTTCTACATTCACAAGATTTGTGCATGTAAATGAATCTTTGCTCTCCAAATCCTAGTTAAATCTCCCAAGTTAACAGTGCTCCAACTACTTATGGTTCTTTAAAAAAAATTTGAATGCCTCAGTCCCTATCATGAAAGTTTCCCTGAATATCACAACCTTTAGCATCAAAGTGCCAGAGACTATATACTACCAGTTCTTTCTCTGAGTTTATCTTTGTTTCCAGGATTGGGATGTGCTAGAACTGTACTACTGAGAGAATCCTAGTGATACAGATGCTGTCAAACAGAAAGAATAGTTTTTAACACTTTTGGAAGAAAACCTCTTAATGTACACATTTTCCTCCTTTCATAGTATTTTTATAATTTTCTAAAGTGGGAAATTATCTTAAAAATACATATCATTGGGCTTCCCTGGTGGCGCAGTGGTTGAGAGTCCGCCTGCCGATGCAGGGGACACGGGTTCGTGCCCCGGTCCGGGAAGATCCCACATGCCGCGGAGCAGCTGGGCCCGTGAGCCATGGGCACTGAGCCTGCGCGTCCGGAGCCTGTGCTCTGCAACAGGAGAGGCCGCAACAGTGAGAGGCCCGCGTACCGCAAAAAAACAAACAAACAAAACATATCATTACTTTTGTTGCAGACAGACATGATTATAACAGAATACCTTATATATAAGCAAACATTCTGTGATATTTATAATAATAATAATACTCCTCTGTATGTATCCCACTTTATCCACAAAGCTAAAACTTTATACAATAAACATTAAACATGTAGTTTAAAAATATAGTATTTAAACAATAGTATTTAAATGAATTATTCATTCTTAAGAAATACTTCATGTAGTTATAAGCCCTAGGAACATGTTAATAATGTAGATGTATTTTATTAGTTTTATTATATATATTGGTTATATATTTTATTGAGGCAGTATTAATGTGCAAAAAAATTCACAGATCTCAGTGTTCAGCTGAAAGAATAACATAAATATAAATTAAGTGACAATTTATATTCCCTGGTAAACACCTCTTGAATCAAGTGAGAGTGTTTTTATTGCACCACAATGTTTTTCTGTGCCACTTTCCAGACAGTTCTACTTCAACTTTATTTCCCAAGAAGTAACTTCTTTGTGATTTTTATCATTATAGATTAGTTTTGTCTCTTTTTGAATTTCATATAAATGGACTTATAAAGTATGCACTCTTTGTATTTGACTTTTTTGCTTAATATAATGTTTTTGAGAGTCTTAATATAATGTTCTTTGAGCTTACTTTGTGTCAGTAATTCATCTTTTATTATTGATTAGTATTCTATGATTATATTATAATTAATTCTTAATCTATTCTCTTATTAATAACATTTCTTTTGTTTCCAGTTTTTAAATTATGAATAATAATGCTATGAGCATTCCTATATAAGTATTTTTACTAAGTAAATACATCCAGCTGTGGAATTGGTGGATCCCAGGGAAGATCTATGTTTAACTTCCTAAGAAACTACTGAACAGTTCTCTAAAGTAGTTGTATCATTTCACCCTTCCATCAATAATGTAAGCAAGTTCTAGTTGCTGCATGTCTTCACCAAATTTTAATGTTATTGTTGACCTTTAAGAGTTTTTATATATTTTGAATAATTATCTTTTATCAAATGGGTTTTTTGCAAATATTATCTCCCACCTTAACTTGTCTTCTCATTGTCTTGACAGTATCTTTCACAGAGCAGTGGTTTTTAATTTTAATGAAATCTAATATCTATTATTTCTTTTATGGATCATGCCTTTGGTGTTGTTTCTAAAAAGTCATTGCCAAATTCAAGATTATCCACGTATTCTCCCATGTTATCTTCTAGGAATTTTATAGTTTTGTGATTTACATTTATACCTGTGATCCATTCATGTACAATCCATTCATAAGTAGATTAATTTTTTTCATTTTCCAAATATTCCAGGAACATTCGTTAAAAAGGCTGTGTTTCCTCTACTTTGTTGTCTTTGAAACTTTGTAAAAGAACAGCTGACTATATTTGTGTGGTTCTATTTCTAGGCCCTCTATTCTGTTCCATTAATCTATTTGTATATTCTTTCCTCAATACCACACTATCTTAATTACTATAGCTTTACAATAAGTCTTGAAGTTGGATAGTGTCAGTCCTCTGATGTTCTCCCTCAATATTGTGTTGGTTATTTTGATTCTTTTGTCTCTCCATATAAATTTTAGGGTCAGTTTTTCAAAATGCACAAAGTTTGGATTATGATAGTATTGAACCTGTATTATGATAAGATTGGGAAGAACTGACATCTTGATAATATTGAGTCTTTCTGACCATGAACATGGAATGTCACCCCATTTATATAGTTCATCTTTGATTTCTTTCATCAGAGTTTTGTAATTTTCCTCATATAGATCTTGTACTTATCCTGTTAGATTTACACCTAAGTATTTTATTTTGGGGAGTGCTAATGTAAACGTTATTTTTTAAATTTCAAGTTCTAGTTGCTCTTTGCTGGTGTATAGGAAAGCAATTGACTTCTGGATGTTAACCTGCAACCTTGTTACAATCACTTATTAGTTCTAAGAGTTTTTTTCAATTCTTATGCATTTTCTATGTTACCTGTGAACAAGGACAGATTTGTTTCTTCCTTCCCGGTCTGTATGTTTTTTTCCTTTTCTTTCTTATTTCATTATCGAGGACTTTCAGTATGACATTGAAAAGGGAGGGTGAGTGGGGGCGTCCTTGCCTTGTTCTTGACCTTAGTGAGAAAGGTTCTAGTTTCTCACCATGGAGTATGATGTTACCTGTAGAGTTTTTATAGATTTTAAAAAATAAATTTGAGGAAGTTCCCCTCTATTTTTAGTTTGCTGGGACCTACTGGTTTTTTAAAATTGTAACTGCATTGAATCTGTAAATCACTTGGTAAAAAATTGACATCATGTAATTATTCAATTTTTAATCCATGAATGAAGCATATATTTTCTATCAATTTTTTATCACTTTGTATTTCCCAAGTATTTTCAATAGACATTCAGATATACTCAATCTGAAAACGATAAGCAGGGAAATAATGAGATAGCAAACCTTATTAGACATAATGTTTTATTCTCATGACTATCACTATCCTCATTTTATACATATTGGATTGTTTTGTATCAGGGAGTCAATTCTGGTCAAAACTTAAAATTTTCTACCACCTTTAACCAGCTACTTCAGTATATCAAATACTGGGATCATTAAACACCAGCATGAGATTTACTTTCTTCAGAGTAGAAGGCCTGTTATCTGGACTTCAGAGTTTAACATTCTGTGTTTTGATACTAAATTGTATGTATCCTGTCATTTGGTATTGTGTAATATATAATAGAATTCATCATGCTTCACTTGCAGTCATTATATTCGTGATTTTACACTGAGAGTTACTTGTACAATCTGCACCCCAGAATTCGGATGGAAGGCTTTTGGGATGTGACTGCAGATTTGAGCAAGCATCTCTGTGTATTAAAAATTTGTGGGTGGCCCTAAACTTTGAAATACATTTTTAAGCAGGTCAAGTTCAGGAATTTACTAGATTTTAGAGTATAAATGTGTTGACAAAGTATGAAGCACTGTTTGCCAACCTAGTGCAAATATTTTACTAAATATTCATTGATACTTTTAGTGGCTTATTCACTGAGACAGGTTTTGGAGGGGGGAAATACAGAGTGACCTGGAGTTGAGTAAAAATAAGTCTAAAATTGTACCCTACACGTGTTATGCAGCCTCTTTGCCTTTATAGTTTTGGGCGCGCACACACACACACACACACACACACACACATCACATTCCTTAGTTAAGCCTTACATCTGTACTACAGATCAAGTGTCAGGTAGATCTTTAAACTCTATAGAAGGAATCATAGTTGTCACTGCTCTTCTAGACACAATTGTAGTTTTACTGTTAGCAGTATCAAATACAAGAACAAAGATACTATAAAGTTAATAAGAGCATTGTTCAGAAAAGCTGATAAAGAGTATAGGAGAAACAAATACTATAAAGTTAATAAGAGCATCGTTCAGAAAAGCTGATAAAGAGTATAGGAGAAACAAGTCTATAACCTTGGAGCAGAAGAGAGAAAGCAGGAAAAGCTTTATAAAACTGCATAACTAGCAGAGAAGATATTTTTAAAGTGTCATAAAATGAGTAATTTGTTAATAATTTTCTCCAAAGAGGTTTTCATGAGGCAGAATATATGTGGGTGGGTGGCCATATGTGTGTGTGTGCATGTGTGTGCATGCATGAATGTGTGAATGCATGTGTATACATATGTGTGTGTGCTTATGTGTGTTTGTGATGGTAATACTGTATGGCTAGAATTCAATCTGTGATTACTTAATTAGATTTTGCTTGACAATTAAAGATTGAGAACAGAATACAATAAAATCTACAAGTCAAATTGATTAGAATATTTGGGGATTACTCTAATGATCATGTACCTTCACAGAGCGAAAAAAATTCTCTTAAGAACCTACAGTCCCAAGGTAAGAAAGAGAAAAAGAAAGAGAGAATGCTTGGATATACCCACTCTTCCCCAAACACACAGTCCCTGGATGGGGACATTCCAATCTTCTATATGTACCATTAATGTAATTCTCAATCTGAAAAACATTAATCATAACCAGAGGATTTTTCAAACTCGTCATGAAATTCCCATTGTCAAAGAGATGCCAGTGAGAGAATTCAATACTACATAATACTGTTTGGCCAAAAAGGTATTAATTGGGGAGGGAGGGAGGAGTGAGGGGTTTCCATTCAGGGTAAAAGCTAGAAGAATCCAAATAAAAGTCAAGTAAAAATAACTGATGACAGAAACATTCAATTTAAATGACAGATTAAGGGAGCATACCACATTATAACTGTATCGACTATAATTTGGCAAATTTTTCCTTTTTTTGAAACATTCAGAGTTGAAACTGTTGATCAGTAATGCTGTTTGGGAGAGTAATAGCAACTCCAAATGCAGTTCAGTGAGTAAATGGCATTTCTTATTGACAAAGATTGCATAGAAAGGACTCCTAATGTAAAGTGGGTCAGTGATATTAAAGGAAAGTTTGCTTTGGATTATTGGAAAAGAAGGGAGATTGAAATTGCATATGTTCTTAATGATATGATTGAGCTATTAGGAAAAGAAGCCATCATCACTAGTTATTAGAGAAATGCAAATCAAAACTACAATGAGGTACTACCTCACACTGGTCAGGATGGCCATCATTTAAAAGTCTGCAATAACAAATGCTGCAGAGGGTGTGAAGAAAACAGAACCCTCCTATGCTATTCGTGGGAATACAGCAACTATGAAAAACAGTATGGAGGTTCCTCAAAAAACTAAAAATAGAGTTACCATATGATCCAGCAATCCCACTCTGGGACATCTATTCAGACAAAACTATAATTCAAAAAGGTACATGCAACCCAGTGTTCATTGCAGCACTATTGACAGTAACCAGGACATGAAAGTAATCTAAACCTTTATCCATTCCTGCCACTGACAGAGGAATGGATGAATAAGATGTGGTACATATGTACAATGGAATATTACTCAGCCATAAAAAAATGAAATAATGCCATGGATGCAACTAGACATTATCATACCAAGCTAAGTAAGTAAAAAAGAGAAAGACAAATACCATATGATATCACTTATATGTGGAATCTAAAATATGACACAAATGAAACTATCTATGAAACAGAAACAGCCTCACAGACATAGAGAACAGACTTGTGGTTGCCAAGGGGGAGGAGGGTTTCAGTTATTTGTTATCTAAGTAATCATCGCTGACACAACAGTTGAATTGTTGTTTAAGGTAATAAGAAAAAAATTAGGGTGAAAAAAAGTAGCATCTGTAATCTTTTTCCCCTTGAGTTCTGCAACTAATCACATTTCTTTAAATGTTTAATTCTTCATGTAGTGAGCTAATGCTAGCATAGGGTCAATCTGGTAATGTAAAACCACTGCTGTATTCATTCACATGTTCAGTATTTGACTAAATATTATGAAAGTCTTGATTTTCTTCTTTCTTTATAGTCTAATTATTATCTTTTTCTAGGAGAGAATGGGAAGAGGAAACTATCCAGCAAATCTCCTTGGTACTGACATAACCTGGCCTTATTTTACATGACCCCACAGTATAAAAATCTATATGAAAATCTCATTTTTCTGGTTAGCATGAGAAATTCAAAGATAACAATGACCAGAACCTCAGAAGGAGATGCACAGTAACAGCTTCTGGGAAAAATGGTCAAGGGCAGTAAGAAAACAGCTAAGATGTTGGCAGTTTCTGACTTAATGGTAACACCAGAATACCAACAAGCCCAAAGATGCTCTCCCAAGTCTATTTTGGCCATGAGACTGGTTGTGGTTTTGGCTTTAAACACATTGTAGCATCTCCTTCCCCTAAAGGCTTCATTATGCAGAGCCTAATTTCTCTGTTAGAGCAGGTTTCCCTACTCTGGCAGAAGGTACATATAGCTTAGCTCTCTCTCTCTCTCTTTTTTACTTTTCCACTATCTGTGAATCATAACAGTGCCGATTCATGACACAAATTAAAGGCTCATCTATTGATAAACAAATTGTAAGCAATTCTCATATGAATAGTATTATACGTGACTGATTCTAAAGTTTGGAATGCTATAGTAATAATTTCATTTTGACTGTTACCCTGGTCTCCCACTATGTGCTGAGATCTCTTCTAAACCCGAAATATTTTAGCTTTCATCTCATAGAGAGTAATTAATAAGGGACAATAAAAACATTAGTACTTGTATATAGGAGTTTTAAATTATTAGTCATAGTGCAAAGAACAAAGGAACTAAATTATTCTTAGAAGGAAGCAAAATATTGATTTAATATAGACTTTTTTAAAAGAGTAAATTACCTTTATATTCAGTATTTTTCTCTCAACCTAAAGGGTTGCAGTGCACATAGGTTTAGCTATTTAAAATATTAATAGGGACTGAGTAAAATAATCTTTTGTGATTATGTCAAACATTCAGATAAATTTGAAACATTTTAGTCACTTAGATATTTTAAAGTAGGTACAATCATGGTATCACATCAACTAAATTTTAATTGACTGATGAAATGTTTTACTTTTCAGATATTGAAAAGATTGTTAGTCTATACTAATGGATCAACAAAGTACTTTCTTTTAAAGATCATTCCACTAAAAATGGAAAGTCAGTATGTACGCATGAATATTTCTTATTACAGCTCACAGAGTTTTGATTACTGATTTATAGAAAAATATATGTTTACAATCTAACTTTAAGCCATTTAGAGGCATTTAGAGGATTAACTTGTTAAAAGTATTAAAACTTTACCTGTTAGGAAAATTAATATTTAAAGAAGAATCTGATTTAGGATGCTTCTTATTAGAACAAAGAACATGCCATAAAATAATATTTTTGTTAATGTAGGTTATTGAAGTGACCTATAGGGAACCAAATGAAGTTTGATAAAAATCCAAGATTAAATGTAAATTCAACAGGTATGTGATTTTACCCATGTATTATAGTAATTTTCTTTCATTTCATACTTATTAATAGAGTCATATTAAAATCATCTGTATATTTTATGGGCATATTTGAAGGGGTAAATATCTTTTTTAACAAAGAGAGTTGTAAAATGATGGAATAATTGCTGTTCCACAAGAGTGCAAAAATAACCTGGCTTTATTTTAACCTAATTATGTTGAATACATCCTCAAATATTTTGGAAAATATTAAATTGTAAGTGATTTTATACCAAGTATAGCAAAATATGAACTCCGCGTCAGCTCTAGGGAATGTACCTTACTCAAAAAATTGGCTCCTGAATCCTACTATGGAGATAAAGGAATTTCTAACATAGAGATTGCAATTTCTCTCTGTTCTGCTGCAGCGTGTTTCTACCAACCAGCCATATGTGATTGTTAAATGGGAAATGATGTTAGTGTGACAGGAAAGTTGTGTTGGTTCATCAACATTTTGACTTAGGCGTAGTGGGGAATTATTATTTCCATTGACAATAAAGGAAAAAAATCTTTCAATTGTACTTTAAACACAGACATGAACCCTCTAAGGTAAAACTGAAATAGAAACTCTGGAGCTTGATTTTTATGAAATTAAAAATTAGGGCCTGATATACTAATTTCCAGCTATGATGTGAGATTGTGCTCATCATACAAGAAAACACTGGATAAGCAAACAAAATAACACTTAACTTTAAAGCCTTCCGAGTGTATTGGATGCAACAATATCTAAAGGACACAATTCCAAAGAGAAGTGATCTTTTCCTGAATGAGAAATGACTGCGTGCTACAAGATAAGAGAGAGTAAAGGAGGAGCCATGCCATAGAAAGAGAGACTTTTTCTGGAATAAGGAGAAACAAGACTAAATTTTAAGGAAAGCTTGGGCTTTCATTAAAAAAAGCCCAGGTATGACTGTTTGGAATCTGGAAGAGCCCCAGTGTAAAACTAAATCTCTTGGCCAGACAGTTATAACCCATAAGAATTTGCTAAGTAAGCATCTGTGGGTATAGAGTAGAAAACATAGATATTGCAATGCTATCAGAAATTTAGGTTCAAGGGTGCAGCTGGAATTCAATTCAGAGTTGAATTGAAATTAAATAAAGCTTCAACCCAGTCCCAGCTCAGCTCGACTTATGATTAGCTTCGTCTTAGCTCCCTGCACGAGGAAAGGACAAGCCCCTACTGGGAAAACCAAAACAGAATAAAGGCAAACATACTAAATGCTTCAATATTTATCGCACCTGTATAAAAAAATTGAACATATTAAAAATAAAAATGCATGTAAAGATACAAGAAAGTGTGACCCTGTAATACAGTTAAAATAATAATAGATTCTCAGCTTCAGCTTAGGATATATCAAACTGGAAAGAATGCTGCTTTTATTGTAATGTAAAATCCACATGTTCTATAAAATACGACGTTTCCTGAACACTTCACAGAGCTGAGATCTCAGGACAACCAACTCATCTGAAATCCAAGGAAAGGCAGGTGCTTCCATGGAGAGATGGACCGTGAATGCTTTCTTCCCTGGGACAGGCATTGGGAAAATTACTAATTGATAAGAATTCAGTAATGCTGTAACATATTGCTGAAGGCAATTGCAGGGTAGCATATGGGTATGCAACAGGCACGAGCAAGGGGTGTTTGCATTAGCAGGCTCTTCTCCACAGACTGTCTGGGTCCTCAGGAGATAGGGTCATGTGAGAGCTTGGAAAAGGCTTCCCCCAGGAGAGGGCGGTGTGACTCAGCCACTATTGGAAAGGCATACTGCCCCACCCAGTTCTGTCTCCCCTACAGCACTGCATCCAGTGCTCTTAGTTGGCTTTTTATTTTCTGGGATAGGGCACAAATGAAGACTACTTGCAGCTAGAGGAACAGAATCGAACAACAGCAACAAAAAAATCCTGTATGCCTGGGGGAGAGATAGGAAAACGTCATGTTTCCAGACCATTAAAGATCGCCTACTACTTGGAGGAGAGCAGGATAACTGAACCACCCTCTTTGAGAGCCAGGAACACAGTGCCTCCCTACCGCTGAGGTGAGCCAGACCAGTTTGCTCTCTCAGTCACAAGTCAGGCTAGCACTCTGAGTAACAGTTGACATCAGAATACTACGGGAGTAGGGATAAGAGCGTGGAGAGACCTCTTTGAGGCACAAGTGTAAAGGGAAGTCTTTTAGTTAAGAGGGAGCCGACTGAGAAAATCCCCCCAGCCCACATTCCAGGCTCAAGGTGGCATGAGAAGAATTCAAAGCTTATCATGCACTGAGAGTAAGTGTAAGCAGAGCAGAACTAAAGCACAGCTCAGTTTCTGGCTATGTAGATTCAACTCAGCAACTTGTATCTTTACAATTTCCAAAGGGAAATTGTAGAATTGAAAAAGACATTATCTGAATTGAAAAATTCATCAGACAAACTTAATAGCAGATTGGATACAGCATTTTTCTGTGTCTAGGCCATTGAATGCAAAGACAGGTCAATAGAAAATATCCAAACTGAAGTACAGCAAGAAGGAGAAAGATACCAATAACTAAACAGAGATTTAGCAACTTGAAGGAAAATACCATATGATTAACATATGTGCAGTTAGAGTTCCAGAAGAAGAAAGAGACCAAGGAAGGAGGAATATTTGCAGAGATAGTGGAGAAATTGTTCCAAATAGGAATAAATAAATAAACAGCCCAACACAAAGGAAGCAGAGGTGAAAAAAGTTCAGGAACCTCAGTCAGGATAAACAGTACAAAAATGTATACCTTGGCCCATCATAGTCATACAGCTAAAAACTAAAGAAAAAAAATTCTGTAAAGTTGGCAGAGTAAAAGACAATTCACATTCAGGGGAGCAATGATATCTGCTTCTTATCATAAACAGAGGATGACAAAATAAACATAATGACAACTTCATGATGCAACATCAACCTAGAATCCCATGTTTAATGAATTCCATGTTTATCTTTCAATTTTTAAAAATTATCCTAGGTACATATGCATCATGGCTCAGTTTACAGATGGAATAAAATAAGAGGATATTAAAATACATTTGTTTCAGACATTAAGAATATTATCCCCATTATAGGAGCCCACACGTTAGTCTTTAATATATGCCATTTGAGTAGGTGCTAACAGAAGTTAAATGAAAAGTCAAATATGAGAAAATTTATGAAGATATGCAACGGAGGGTAGTGTTGTTGATGGCCATTATTGCTATACATAATTTTGCAAATACCTCTTAATACACTTGTTTAGCGTTTCCCTGAGCATATACAGAAGTAGAATTCCTAGGGCTATAGGGAATGAGTTTTTTAAACTGTAATAGATGAGGGATGCCGAGTTTTTGTGAAAGTGTTTAATACTCTCATCAATCTAAGTGTCCAGTTTGCTTTAAACCCTTACCACCAATTGATATTGTCAAGTTTTTTGTTTTTTTAAAATTTCTAACAATGTCATGGGTATAAATTATATCTTAAGATTGTATAAACTTATGATTTTTCTGGTTGTCAAGCTGTGCATATTCTTTCACTTAGTTACTTGCATTTTCTCTTCTATGTGGTACTTTTTCAAAACATTTACTTTTTTCTATTAGGTTGTTTATATATTTTAATGCTACCACTAGTGTTTGTAGCCATCGTTTATTTTTATGGACTTAAATCCATTAGGAGTATTATGTGTTACAGATGTCTTCCTCCAGTTTTATCTTGCTGTTCCGCTTGCTTTATTGTATGTTCTGAGGAATAAAAGTTTTTAAAAGTTTTATGTCTTTATCTTTCTCATATAGGTTGGTAATGGTGGAAAGGATTTTGGTGTATGTGTGTTTGGCTTCCAGTTTCTCTTGGATGTCTCAGCATTATTTATTAAATATTAAAAACCTCCTCCATTAAACTGCAATGCTATTTGTATGGTAAAATTTCCATTAAGTTCTATTGATCCTTAATCTATTCTTATTCTAATAGTGTGCTTTCTAAATTATTATGTTTACACAAATTCAGTCTTGTTCTCACATATTGTTTTCATTGGTGCCTTGATTATTCCTTAATCTTTACCATTCCATAAAATTTTAGAACATATTTTTGAAGTTTTAGTCATGCACACACACACACAAACCCACACCATTATTTGCTAGGATTTTATCTGTTTTCATTGAATCTATAGATCAATTTGGGCAAAGATGAGGACTTTAGGTATTGGAACTTCTAATTATGAATATATCTTTATTTGCTTGGCATTCTTTATTATATGAAGTTTTAATAAGGTTTTATACTTTTCCAGAAAGTTGTTCCATATCCTTTGTTAGATTTGTTTCTTTTTTAGTTTTCAATTTTGAAGCTTTTTTAAGTGGTAACATTTCAATATTTATATTAGCATCAAAATGTGAAAGAGAGATAAATCTTTTTTCTTAAACGAAGCAATTTACTGATTCAGTGTTCAAGTAACCATGAGTGGATTGCTTATTTAACGTGTTTACAAGGTTTATGTTAAATAAGGACCCTGGTTTGAACATATTTGATCAGGGTGAAAAGGCATCAAAAAATTTAGCAACATACCTCTTCCAACATTAGGATCATCAAATCTTTAGAACTTACATTTTTGAAGAGAGAGACTTCTCCTTTCATGATGTGTAAACTATTCCTTGTGTTGGCCTTTTTTTTTTTTTTTTACATCTTTATTGGAGTATAATTGTTTTACAATGGTGTGTTAGTTTCGGCTTTATAACAAAGTGAATCAGCTATACATATACAGATATCCCCATATCCCCTCCCTCTTGCATCTCCATCCCACCCTCCCTATCCCACCCCTCTAGGTGGTCACAAAGCATCGAGCTGATCTCCCTGTGCTATGCGGCTGCTTCCCACTAGCTATCTATTTTACATTTGGTAGTGCATATATGTCCATGCCACTCTCTCACTTTGTCCCAGTTTACCCTTCCCCCTTCCGGTGTCCTCAAGTCCATTCTCTACATCGACATTTTTATACCTGTCCTGCCCCTAGGTTCTTCAGAACCTTTTTAGATTCCATATATATGTGTTAGAATACGGTATTTGTTTTTCTCTTTCTGACTTACTTCACAAGAGAGATAAATCTGATAACATATTTCTAAGACCCAAACACTAAAAACTATAAACACTGCTGGGAGAAATTAATGAATAAAATAATGTCTAGATAAATGGTGATATATACTGTGTTTATGTGTCAGAAAAGTCAATATTGTTAAGATGTTAATTCTCCACCAAATTGCCTACAGATGCAGTACGATCTCAATGAAAAAATACAGCAGGCTTTTTTTTTTAGTAGAAGTTTTTTTTTAGTAGAAGTTTGCAAAGTGATTATAATATTTATTTGGAAGTCCAAAAGATTACGTACAATAGCGAATACAACATTGAAAAGAAAAACAAAAGTGAAGGAGTAACACTATCTGATATCAACATTATTATGTAACTAAAACTATAATAATAAAGAGAGAGCGGTATTGGGGTAAAAATACAAAAGCAGACAAATGAGGGCCTTCCCAGGTGGGGAATCCACCTGCCAATGCCAGGGACACGGGTTCAATCCCTGGTCCGGGAAGATCCCACATGCTGTGGAGCAACTAAGCCCATGAGCCACAACTACTGAGCCTGCATGCCACAACTACTGAAGCCTGCACGCCTAGAGCCCGTGCTTTGCAACAAGAGAAGTCACAGTAATGAGAAGCATGCACACCATGAGGAAGAGTAGCCCCTGCTTGCTGCAACTAGAGAGAGCCAGTGCACAGCAATGAAGACCCAACACAGCCAAAAATAAATAAATTTAAAAAATATTTTTAAAAATGTATTAAAAATTATTTTTTAAAAAAAGTAGATGAATGAAACAAAGTCCATAAATCCACACATAAGGGACCACTGATTTTTGACAAAGGTGCAAAGACAATTCAGTGAAAAACAGGGTTAGTCTTTTCAAAAAAGGTTACCATGACCTTTGTATATCTTTATATAAAACAAATAAACAAACAAAAAATACCTTAGTCCATATCTTGCACTAGACACAAAAGTTAACTCAAAATCTATTGTAGAACAAAAAGGACAACCTAAATTATAAAACTTCTAAAAGAAAATATAGGAGACAGTTTTTGTAAACTTAAGTTAGGGACAGACTTTTTAAATATAGGATGCCAAAAGCACTAACCATAAATGAAAGAAAAGGACAAATTGTCAAAATTGTCAAAATTGTCAAAATTCTGAATGTCTTCTCTTTGGTCAAAACTGTTAAGACAATCAAAAGAGAAGTCACAGACTTCTGAAAAATCATCTTTTTGCAAGTCATCTTTCTATTAAAGGAATTGTATCCAGAATATATAAGTAATTCTCAAAACTCAATAATAAACAATTCAATCAAAAAATAAGCAAAGGATTTGAACCGTCACTTCATCAAAGAAGATATATGGATAACAAATAAACATATGTAGACATGCTCAGCATCATCAGTCATTACGGAAATGTAAATTAGTTTCACAATAAGAAACTACTACATATATATTAGAGCAGGTAAAGTTAAAAAGACTGACTGTACCAAGCATTGGCAAGGATGTGGAGGACCTCATGTCTTGTAACAATTATATGATGGTAAAAATATTTTCAGCTATTCCTTTTCAAATGTTCTTATTGTAGTACAATTTTCATTTAAAACATTTTCACTCATTTTTAAAACAGTGATTTTAACTTGACAGTGCTGTAAACTGATTATATGTATATTATTTTTTCTACTAAAAAGGTGCTTGGCACCATTTACCTACAGTCAGTCACTTTTCATCACCAACTATATCAGCAAATTTGGAACAACTGTTTTGAATGGAATACTGAACAGGTGCTGTGCAGTGCAACTGTTTTATGGTTCATCCCCATTTCAGGGAAAGTATTTTCACGATTATATTCCATTCTAAATGTTTTGAGTATGTAAAATCAGTAACACCGATGACAATGTATAATACTCTGAGAATGCTGGCTCAGTTTCTCAGAAGCATCATTTCATTTGTGAATCATTTAGTGAATGAAGCACGTAGTATAAATTCAGTAAATTTATCGCTGAGTCATTATAGTGCCAGTCAAATCAACCAACACATCAATGGTTACATTCTCCCAGTTTTTTCATAAAGCATCCTATTAGTTTTCTAAAAATAATTTATTGTTGAGTACGTATCTTTTATGAATTACCTTCTTTTGACTTATAAAAATTATAGCTTTGGGGCATTTATTTTTTAAACAGATTTGAGAGATTTCCATCATTTTCCTGATGTTTGTCTTCTTTATCTCTCTTAACATCATTCGGTAAGAGAGGGATGCATTTTAGTTTATTCCCGTATTGTTTTGTATATATCATTTTATTCATTTGTGTAGTTGGAATGGGAAATGTTTTCTCAATGGTTTGTGGTTATTAGGTTATAAATGACAATGGAGTTTTTCAAGTATGAATTTTTCAAATATTGTTAAATTTAGTGAAATTTGTGAAATATTGGAATGAGGATTATATTTCTTTAAATATCAATGAACTAAATGGTAGACATGTGGCTTCACATTCTAGTTACTAACCATTAGCACTTATCTCAAAGCATAATATACTACTATTGGGATAAAATTTATTATTAATGATAGTGGATCAAAATAATTACTTCAAATAGTCACTGTACTGATTTTAAATAAATTTTCTGACTTTTTGTCATATCTGATTTTATTATCATTTTTTTGACTCCTTAATGTGACTTATGGTATACTCTTGATAGGATTAAATATCTGGTTTGCCAGTTTTTCATTCTCCTGGAGGTTTATTATTAGTAATATTTCAATATATGCTTTTCGAAGAAATATTAAAAAAACTATTTCCTATTTTTTAGTATTAGTTTAATTGAAGCTAGACATATATTAATAATTATATATTATACATTAAGTATAGAATTATTATTTGTATAAAATATAATGATATGAATAATTATATATTGAATATATATTACATATAAAGTTAAAATGTATTGTATAAGATATAGTAAATATATATATAAAATAATTATATTTATATACTAAATATGTTTTAGATATATAATATATAATAAGTATAAATTTTAACTTCAATTAAACTAATATATATCTAATACCTATTGAAACTAATGAATATTTCTAACTTCAAATACATATAATAATCCACATATTTTATATATATATATGTATATATATATATACACACACACATACACATAACACACATTTTTAACTTCAGTTATTTGGGAACAGGTACACTGCAGAGCACTACAGTTGGATCACCCTGAAGATGAATATTTGCACCAATTTCACATTATGGAATTAACACTCTTCCATCATGGTAACATATGTAGCAATCATTCCTTTGCTTAATGCATTTTTTAGTACTTACGCTCTGCTAGATTCTGTATTGCAGTGAGTAAAATACAATGTCCCTTCCCTAATGAAGCTTACATTTTAGTAGTACATAGACAACATTTTAGTAGTACATAGACAACAAACATATATAATATAATATAAGCTAGTGATAAATGCTGTGAAGTAAAATACAGATAATGAGCACAGGATGAGATATGTGTTAGGTATCTTTAATAAGATAGGTCAGGGAAGGACTTATGAAGTGACATCTGAATTAACTGTGACTTGGTGCCATGCCAATATTTGGGAAAAGAGTGGAAGAAAGAGCAAGCTCAAAACTCTGAAGTAGGTATTTGCTTGGTGGATTCAAAGAATCATAGGGAAAGCAGTCTTGACTGAAATGACAAGAGCAAGGGAAAGAGATAAGCCAGGGAGTTTGAGGGGTACAAGTTCATATGTTGTAGCCATTGTAAGGTTGTCATATATTATCTTATGTGTTACAGAAAACTAATGGAAGTGTTTGATGGAGAAATGGTATGGTAAGAATGATATATTCAAAAGGTCATTCAGAATCTGTGGAGAAGGAGACTATGTATGGGAAAAAGTGGAAACAGGAGATAAGTTGACTGTAACAGTGTCCAGGCAGCAAAGGATATTGACTGGAACCTGTGACTGAAAAGCAAGAGGAACTGCTGATGCATTTGCTATGAGACAAAGAGATGATTCAAGCTTGCTGTAAAGTTTTTTGGGTGAGCATCTGGATAAGAGGAGGCGTCATGTAGAGAAGAGCAGATGTGTAGGTACAAATGTGTATTTTAGCTCTCGCCTAGTAATTCTTGGATACTTGTGTCATCTACATGGTGATGTCAAGCAGGTACTAGGATATATGATTCAGGATTTCAGGAGAGTGATCAGAACTGTAAATAAAATTGAAAGTTATCAAAGTGTGGATGGTATTTAAACTTAAAGGAATGAATGAGATAACCTAGGGAGAGATGTAAAGAGAGAAGTTATCGAGAACAGAGAAAAAAAGGCACAGCAACATTTAGAAATGGGAAAGAAGAAGACCTGGTAAATGAGACTGAACAGGAGCAGAATTGGGTGGGGAACCAGGACAGTGAGGTGGCCCAGAGATCAAGTGCAGAAAGTGTTTAAAGAATTAGTCAGTAGCCAGCTATAATAATTACCACTGAGAACTTGAATATAATGCAGATTGCGAGTTGATCTGTGGAGTCTGGCACTGTGGGATCATCAATGATCTTGTCAAGGACAGTTCAGAAGAATTTGGGGCATAAAAATTTGGAGTATTTTTTAGTTGAGAATAGAATTTAAAGTTGTAGTTTCTTCCTGCACCGCAAGGGATCTTCTTTTCTTTTTTGGCTGCACTGCGCAGCATGTGGGACATTGGTTCCCTGACCAGGGACTGAACCCATATCCCCCGCAGTGGAAGCACAGAGTCCTAACCACTGGACCACTAGAGAATTCCCCACAAGAAAATCATTTTGTGCCATCCTAAAAAATATACTGGCTTGTATTCACTAGGATGTTTTCTTTATGGAAATGGCATCTGTATCTAATGTTGTTCACTACTATATTTCTATTTCCTAGAATTTTACCAGTTACATAAATGTTGCATGAAATTGAGAAGACTATCGGTGTAAGTTCCTTAACTGCCTTTTATTGATTGAGAAATTAGAATATCAGGAAAGTTGATAAGTTTGAATTAAGTAAAAATTTGAACAACTTCATTTTAAATCCAATTTTCCACTATATAGGAAACTATATAATCTCCTTGTCCATTTCTTGAGTATCTTCTAAGAACTAAGAGTGATTTATCTTCCTTCTCAATTGGAATTTCAAGTTAGTAATAAGAATGTAAGTAATATTTATAGCTTCTCTTGCCACTGTGTCAATAGAGATATCAATAAACTTGAATTTATAGCTCTGGTTTAATGACAATTTGTTATTTTTGAAATGAGATGTCAAAAGAGTGGGTTGGTTTTTATAACCTCTAATATAGGAAAGAACTGATTAACAGGACTGCAGTCAGTGCTCTTATAAAGTTTCAGTTTCACAATTACATGTGAAATCCATTATATTACACTGCTTAGACTCTTGTGATAGTTGTGAAACTGAACAGAGAATACATGCATGCCTAAAAACAAAAATCCCTCTGACTTCTACAGATAAAAGAGCATCTTGCTTTGATTCTGTTCCCCTCTAAATTACATTCCTTCTGCACTGAACACCTCACCTGCTTAGAGATTTCCTGACATCATGGATATATTTGGCAGATTTGGATTTTTTGTTTTGTTTTGTTTTGAAGAATTCAGGATTTCTGCCATCAATGTTGTCAGCCAGATTTAAAAATTCAAGTTGGGAGAGAAAACCTATCTATTGTGTTGTTAAAAATACATTTACCTTCAAGGATATTTGTATGTATTTTAATACCCAGATGGAGTTTTCTTTTCTACTGTAACCAGCATATTGGACAAGCATGAATCATGGGATATCAATAAAAAACAACTTATCATTATTTCCCAGTGACATAAAATTCATGTAGTAGAGAAAGTTTTTGTTGTGACAGTGCATGAAAATTGTGAGAAGAATCATGATTTTCAAAAATTTTTTAATTGAAATATAATTGACATACAATATTATATTAGTTTCAGGAGTCCAACATAATGATTTGATATTTGTATGTATTATGAAATGATCACCACAATAAGCCTACTGAACATCCATAATTATACATAGTTACAAATTTTTCTCTTGTCATTAGACCTTTTTATTTTTTAATATCTTTATTGGAGTATAATTGCTTTACAGTGGTGTGTTAGTTTCTGCTTTATAACAAAGTGAATCAGTTATACATATACATATGTCCTCATATCACTTCCCTCTTGGGTATCCCTCCCTCCCACCCCTCTAGGTGGTCACAGAGCACCGAGCTGATCTCCCTGTGCTATGCGGCTACTTCCCACTGCTATCTATTTACATTTGGTAGTGTATATATGTCCATGCCTCTCTCTCACTTTGTCCCAGCTTACCCATCCCCCTCCCCGTGTCCTCAAGTCCATTCTCTAGTAGGTCTGAGTCTTTATTCCCATCTTGCCCCCAGGTTCTTCATGACCATATTTTTTTCTTTTTTCTTTTTATATTCCATATACATGTGTTAGCATACGGTATTTGTTTTTCTCTTTTTGAATTACTTCACTCTGTGTGACAGACTCTAGGTCCATCCACCTCACTACAAATAACTCAATTTTGTTTCTTTTTATGGCTGAATAATATTCCATTGTATATATGTGCCACATCTTCTTTATCCATTCATCTGTTGATGGACACTAAGATTGCTTCCATGTCCTGGCTATTTTATATAGAGCTGAAATGAACATTGTGGTACATGACTCTTTTTGCATTATGGTTTTCTCAGGGTATATGCCCAGTAGTGGGATTGCTGGGTCATATGGTAGTTCTATTTATAGTTTTTTAAGGAACCTCCATACTGTTCTTCATAGTGACTATATCAATTTACATTCCCACCAACAGTGCAAGAGAGTTCCCTTTTCTCCACACCCTCTCCAGCATTTATTGTTTGTAGATTTTTTGATAATGACCATTCTGACCAGTGTGAGATGATATTTCATTGTAGTTTTGATTTACATTTCTCTAATGATTAATGATGTTGAGTGTTCTTTCATGTGTTTGTTGGGAATCTGTATATCTTCTTTGGAGAAATGTCTATTTAGGTCTTCTGGCCATTTTTGGATTGGGTTGTTTGTTTTTTTGATGTTGAGCTGCATGAGCTGCTTGTAAATTTTGGAGAATAATCCTTTGTCAGTTTCTTCATTTGCAAATATTTTCTCCCATTCTGACGGTTGTCTTTTTGTCTTGTTTATAGTCTCCTTTGCTGTGCAAAAGCTTTAAAGTGTCATTAGGTCCCATTTGTTTATTTTTGTTTTTATTTCCATTTCTCTAGGAGGTGGGTCAAAAAGGATCTTGCTGTGTTTTATGTCATGGAGTGTTCTGCCTATGTTTTCCCCTAAGAGTTTGATAGTATCTGGCCTTACATTTAGGTCTTTAATCCATTTTGAGTTTATTTTTGTGTATGGTGTTAGGAAGTGTTCTAATTTCATTCTTTTACATGTAGCTGTCCAGTTTTTCCAGCACCACTTATTGAACAGGCTGTCTTTTCTCCATTGTATATTCTTGCCTCCTTTATCAAAGATAAGGTGACCATATGTGCGTGGGTTTATCTCTGGGCTTTCTATCCTGTTCCATTGATCTATATTTCTGTTTTTGTGCCAGTACCATACTGTCTTGATTACTGTAGCTTTGCAGTATCCTCTGAAGTCAGGGAGCCTGATTCTTTCAGCTCCCTTTTTCTTTCTCAAGATTGCTTTGGCTATTCATGGTCTTTTGTGTTTCCATACAAATTGTGAAATTTTTTGTTCTAGTTCTGTTGAAAATACCAGTGGTAGTTTGATAGGGATTGCACTGAATCTGTAAATTGCTTTGGGTAGTATAGTCATTTTCACAATGTTGATTCTTCTAATCCAAGAACATGGTATATCTCTCCATATGTTTGTATCATCTTTAATTTCTTTCATCACTGTCTTACAGTTTTCTACATACAGGTCTGTTGTCCCCTTAGGTAGGTTTATTCCTAGGTATTTTATTCTTTTTGTTGCAATGGTAAATGGGAGTGTTTTCTTGATTTCACTTTCACATTTTTCATCATTAGTGCATAGGAATGCCAGAGATTTCTGTGCATTAATTTTGAATCCTGCTACTTCACCAGATTCCTTGATTAGCTCTAGTAGTTTGCTGGTAACATCTTTAGGATTCTGTATGTATAGTATCATGTCATCTGCGAACAGTGACAGCTTTACTTCTCCTTTTCTGATTTGGATTCCTTTTATTTCTTTTTCTTTTCTGATTGCTGTGGCTAAAACTTCCAAAACTATGTTGAATAATAGTGGTGAGAGTGGGCAATCTTGTCTTGTTCCTGATCTTAGTGGAAATGGTTTCAGTTTTTCAAATTTGAGGACAACGTTGGCTGTGGGTTTGTCATATATGGCCTTTATTATGTTGAGGTAAGTTCCCTCTATGCCTACTTTCTGGAGGGTTTTTGTCATAAATCCATGTTGAATTTTGTCTAAAGCTTTTTCTGCATCTATTGATATGATCATATGGTTTTTATCCTTTAATTTCTTATTATGGTGTATCACATTGATTGATTTGCGTATGCTGAAAAATCATTGCATTCCTGGGATAAATCCCACTTGATCATGGTGTATGATCTTTTTAATGTGCTGTTGGATTCTGTTTGCTAATATTTTGTTGAGGATTTTTGCATCTATGTTCATCAGTGATATTGGCCTGTCATTTTCTTTCTTTGTGACATTTTTTCTAGTTTTGGCCTCAATGTGATGCTGGTCTCGTAGAATGACTTTGGGAGTGTTCCTCTGTCTGCTATATTTGGAAGAGTTTGAGAAGGATAGGTGTTAGCTGTTCTCTCAATATTTGATAGAGTTCATCTGTGAACCCATCTAGTCCTGGGCTTTTGTTTGTTGGAAGATTTTTAATCACAGTCCCAGTTTCAGTGCTTGTGATTAGTCTGTTTATATTTTCTATTTCTTCCTGGTTCCATTTCGGAAGGTTGTGCTTTTCTAAGAAATTGTTCATTTCTTCCAGGTTTGTTTTTTTTTTCCAGGTTGTCCATTTTATTGGCATATAGTTCCTTCTAGTAATCTCTCATGATCCTTTGTATTTCTGCACAGTCAGTTGTTACTTCTCCTTTTTCATTTCTAATTCTACTCATTTGAGTCTTCTCCCTTTTTTTTCTTGATGAGTCTGGCTAATGGTTTATCAATTTTGTTTATCTTCTCAAAGAACCAGCTTTTAGTTTTATTGATATTTGCTATTGTTTCCTTCATTTCTTTTTAATTTGTTTCTGATCTGCTCTTTATGATTTCTTTCCTTCTGCTAACTTTGGGGTTTTTTTGTTCTTCTTTCTCTAATTGCTTTGGTGTAAGGTTAGGTTGTTTATTTGAGATGTTTCTTGTTTCTTAAAGTAGGATTTTTTTGCTATAAACTTGCCTCTTAGAACTGCTTTTGCTGCATCCCATATGTTTTGGGTCGTCATGTTTTCATTGTCATTTGTTTCTAGGTATTTTTTGATTTCCTCTTTGATTTCTTCAGTGATCTCTTGGTTATTAAGGATTGTATTCTTTAGCCTCCATGTGTTTGTATTTCTTACAGATTTTTTCCTGTAATTGATATCTATTCTCATAGTGTTGTGGTCAGAGAAGATAGTTGTTACAATTTCAATTTTCTTAAATTTTTCAAGGCTTGATTTGTGACCCAAGATATGATCTACACTGGAGATTGTTCTATGAGCACTTGAGAAAAAAACGTATTCTGTTGTTTTTGGATGGAATGTCCTATAAATATCAATTAATCCATCTTGTTTAATGTATCATTTAAAGCTTGCATTTCCTTATTTATTTTCAGTTTGGATGATCTGTCCATTAGTGAAAGTGGGGTGTTAAAGTCCCCTAGTATGATCTTGTTACTGTCAATTTCCCCTTTTATGGCTCTTAGTATTTGCCTTATGTATTGAGGTGCTCCTATGTTGCGTGTATAAATATTTACAATTGTTAGATCTTCGTCTTGTATTGATCCCTTGACCACTATATAGTGTCCTTCTTTGTCTGCTGTAATAGTCTTTGTTTTAAAGTCTATTTTGTCTGATATGAGAATTGCTACTCCAGCTTTCTTTTGATTTCCATTTCATGGAATATCTTTTTCCATCTCCTCACTTTCAGTCTGTATGTGTCCCTAGGTCTGAATTTGGTCTCTTGTAGACAGCATATATATGGATCTTTTTTTTGTATCCATTCTGCCAGTCTATGTCTTTTGGTTGGAGTATTTAATCCATTTACATCGAAGGTAATTATCGATATGTATGTTCCTATTACCATTTTCTTAATTGCTTTGGGTTTGTTATTGTAGGTCTTTTCCTTCTCTTGTGTTTCCTGCCTAGAGAAGTTTCTTAGCGTTTGTTATAAATCTGGTGTGTTGGTGCTTAATTTTCTTAGCTTTTGCTTTTCTGTAAAGGTTTTAATTTCTCTGTCGAATCTGAATGAGTTCCTTACTGGGTAGAGTAATCTTGGTTGTAGGTTTTTCCCTTTCATCACTTTAAATATGTCCTGCCACTCCCTTCTGGCTTGCAGTTTCTGCTGAAAGATCAGCTGTTAACCTTATGGGGATTCCCTTGTATGTTATTTGTTGTTTTTCCCTTGCTGCTTTTAAAATTTTTTCTTTGTATTTACTTTTTGACAGTTTGATTAATATGTGTCTTGGCATGTTTCTCCTTGAATTTATCCTCTATGGGACTCTCTGTCCTTCCTGGACTTGATTAACTATTTCCATTCCCATATTAGGGAAGTTTTCACCTGTAATCTCTTCAAATATTTTCTCAGTCCCTTTCTTTTTCTCTTCTTCTTCTGGGACCCCTATATTTCGAATGTTGGTGTGTTTAATGTTGTCCCAGAGGTCTCTGAGACTGTTCTCAATTCTTTTCATTCTTTTTTCTTTATTCTGCTCTGCCGTAGTTATTTCCACTATTTTATATTCCAGGTCACTTATCCATTCTTCTGCCTTAATTATTCTGCTATTGATCTCTTCTAGAGAATTTTTAATTTCATTTATTGTGTTGTTCATTATTGTTGTTTGCTCTTTAGTTCTTCTAGGTCCTTGTTAAACGTTTCTTTTATTTTCTCCATTGTATTTCCAATATTTTTGATCATTTTTACTATCATTATTCTGAATTCTTTTTCAGGTAGACTGCCTATTTCCTCTTCATTTGTTAGGCCTGGTGGGTTTTTACCTTGCTCCTTCATGTGCTGTGTGTTTCTCTGTCTTCTCATTTTGCTTAACTTACTGTGTTTGGGGTCTCCTTTTCGCAAGCTGCAGGTTTGTACTTCCTGTTGTTTTCCGTGTCTCTCCCAAGTGGCTAAGGTTGGTTCTGTGGGTTGTGTAGGCTTCCTGCTGGACAGGACTAATGCCTATGTTCTGCTGGATGAGGCTGGATCTTGTCTTTCTGGTAGGCAGGTCCACGTCTGGTGGTGTGTTTTGGGGTGTCTGTGGCCTTACTATGATTTTAGGCAGCGTCTCTGCTAATGGGTGGTTTTGTGTTCCTGTCTTGCTAGTTGTTTGGCATAGGGTGTCCAGAACTGTAGCTTGCTAGTCGTTGGGTGGAGCTGGGTCTTGGCATTGAGATGGAGATATCTGGGAGATTTTCAACATTTGATAGTACATGGTGCTATGGGGCCTGTGGTGGACCAATGTCCTGAAATTGGCTCTCCTACCTCAGAGGCACAGCCCTGAATCTTGGCTGGAGCACAAAGAGCCTGTTTTCCACACAACTCAGAATAAATGGGTGAAAAAAGGAAAGAAAGAAAGGAAAAGATAAAATAAAATGTTATTAAAATAAAAGATCAAAAATAATTAAGTAATAAACAGAAAAAGAAAGAAAGAAAGACAAGAAGAACCAAACCAAAAAACAAATCCACCAATGATAGCAAGTGCTAAAAACTATACTAAAAGAAAAACAAACAAACGTACAGAGAGAACCCTAGGACTAATGGTAAAAGCAAAGGTATACAGACAAAATCACACAGAAGCATACACATACACACTCACAAAAAGAGAAAAGGGAAAAAAATATATATATCATTGCTCCTATAGTCCACCTCCTCAATTTGAGATGATTCGTTGTCTATTCAGGTATTCCACAGATGTAGGGTGCATCAAGTTGATTGTGGAGATTTAATCCACTGCTCCTGAGGCTGCTGGGAGAGATTTCCCTTTCTCTTCTTTGTTTGCACATCTCCTGGGGTTCAGCTTTGGATTTGGACCCGCTTCTGCATGTAGGTTGCCTGAGGGCGTCCATTCTTCACTCAGACAGGATGGGGTTAAAGGAGAACCTGATTAGGGGGCTCTGGCTCACTCAGGCCAGGGGGAGGGAGGGGTACGGATGAGGGGTGAGCCTTCAGTGGCAGGGGCCAGCATGATGTTGCACCAGCCTGAGGCATGCCGTGTATTCTCCTGGGGAAATTGTCTCTGGATCACGGGACCCTGGCAGTGACGGGCTGCACAGGCTTCCAGGAGGGGAGGTGTGGATAGTGACCTGTGCTTGCACACAGGCTTCTTGGTGGTGACAGCAGCAGCCTTAGTGTCTCATGCCCATCTCTGGGGTCCGTGCTGATAGCCGCTGCTTGCGCCCGTCTCTGGGGCTCCTTTAAGCGGTGCTCTGAATTCCCTCTCCTCGTGCACCAGAAAACAAAGAGGCAAGAAAAAGTCTCTTCCCTCTTTGGCAGCTCCAGACCTTTTCCCAGACTCCCTCCTGGCTAGCTATGGCGCACTAGCCTCCTTCAGGCTGTGTTCACAACCGACCAAAGCCCGAGCCTCAGCTCCCAGCCCCTCCCATCCCGGTGGATGAGCAGCAAGCCTCTCGGGCTGGTGAGTGGTGGTCGGCACCGATCCTCCATGTGGGAATCCCCACACTTTGCCCTCCGCACCCCTGTTGCTATGCTCTCCTCTGTGGCTCTGAAGCTTCCCCCCTCCACCCCCCGCAGTCTCTGCCTGCAAAGGGGCTTCCTAGTGTGTGGAAACCTTTCCTCCTTCACAAGTCCCTGCCACTGGTGCAAGTCCCATCCCTATTCTTTTGTCTCTGTTTTTTTCTTTTTTCTTTTGTTGTACCCAGGTTTGTGGGGAGTTTTGGGAGGTCTGAGGTCTTCTGCCAGCGTTCAGTAGGTGTTCTGTAGGGGTTGTTCCACATGCAGATGTATTTCTGATGTATTTATGTGAAGGAAGGTCATCTCCATATCTTATTCTTCCACCATCTTGAATCCCCTCATCATTAGACCTTTTAAGATCTACTTTCTTAGCAGCGTTCAAACATAAAATGTAGTATTATTAACTATTGTCACCATACTGTACAGAATCATGACTTTATGGTTACTCTCAAGTAATGAAAACAAGTTGCAATTAAGTAATTAAATTCCTAATTTCATCAACTAATCATAACTACAATCTTGGTTGAGAGTTAAATCTTCTCCACGTTCACTAATGGGTCATATTTATGGAGGACATATTTTCTGCTAAAGTGTGTTGTGATGAAGGGTGTAGACAGTTTCCTCTTCCTCTGGCTTACTTATCATGAATTTTGACCCCTGTAGGGTTAAGAATATGGGTAGAAAATAAGGGGAAGTAAAGACTTCTTTGACTTTATAATAACTTAAGATGGCCTCAAACACTCTGGTCTAGGCAAGGGTTTAAACCTGATTCTCATGTAGGGCATTTTATGGGTTTGTAAACTCCTTACAACTTCCATTTCACAGGCAATAAAGATTTTGTTACTCTAGCTGCTGCTCTTTCCTCAGTTCCTTAGGAGTTTCCACATTCTTCCTTGTCATCTGAAGATCTTAGGGGACTAAATATAATATCTTTCTTAAATGACCCATCTCAGTCCTTGGGAAATACAGTTTGTCATGCTGTTGACAATACTACTTCCTAAAACATTCTCTGTCTCTGTCTTTCTCTCTCTTCCTCTCTCTTTCTGTCTCCCTCTCTGTCTCTCTCTCCCTCTCTCTCCTTCTCCTCACCTGCTTCCATATTACCACATGCCAATAGGGATAGAATCTAGTCTTAAATTCTTCAGGCATGTATATCAAACACAAGCCCAAAGGGACCCATTAAATAGAGACAAGTACCACTCTTTCTGAGTTGTCTCACTGTTGCTGTTCTCAGGTTTGAGGCGAGGGCCACACACCCCTCTCTCTCCTTCTTGTGAATGTTGAAACTCAAAACAAAGTAGCAACTCTTCCTTAAAATACATTTTCCATTCATTTTCTCCCACCAAATCTCTTTTTAATGCTTTGTATATGCTTAAAGTTAGTGAGAGATTTCAAGAGTCATCTAAAGAGTTCTAATTTATTTCCTTTATAAATGTGCATATTGGTTTACCTCCCGTCTCACTGATACCTCATATATAATGCGTCTCAGGCATCAATCAAAACTTTCAATTTGAGATCTTATAACACTATGATGATAATTCATATGTTTATGGTGTGCTTAACCAATCTTTTGAAGTCATAGAAAATCACTCTGTTGTGCTTGATTGCAATTCATGCCACCACCTTATATGTCTTCTATTTATTACATTTTAAAGTAAGTTGTCTTATCTTTAACTTAATTTTATTTTATAAATTTTAATCATTTAAACATTTTGGTGTAAATATGGACATTTTAGGTCATTAAACAACTAGGAATTACTGATATTAGATTTATAAGCAAGAGCATAAACTCATGATAGTCCAAGAAATGATTATAATTTTCCTTCATTAATTCCAATATTATTCATTAATACATATGACACATTATGCGTTTAAATTCTGGTGTTTCTGCTACTAAGCAGGAGGGTCTGACTCTTTCCCAGGAAGCTTTTTCCATGATGCAATAGATGCTAGACCACTTTGAAAATATATGATTTAATGTGTTGCAGTGGGAAAAGATAGTTCTGGTGATGCTTCCATCATTTTGTGAACATTACTTAATGGTATAAAAATATGAATAGAATCTCATAGTGAAGGGAAAAAAGAACCAAGGAGAATATTAAATATTTTTCCATCTTTATGTGGATATTACTCATTCTCAAAAAATTTTCACTTCTATGGGGCTGCGGATTTGATAATAAACACTTCTTACTTGAGATAAGAACAAGTTTGGGCATTACCCTTGGATAAAGTTGATCAGCCTGTTTGTCATTGTTACTGGTTTGATTTCTTCCTACTTTTAGACAAAATAGTTTCTGTTTTTCTAAAATATATTTTATGAGTGAAGGTAACTCTAACAAACTAAATCTGTACTTTGCCGGAGAAGAATTCCCTAGTTTACATAAAGCATTATTTCCTCTATGGCATGAAAATAAACTGAGATCCACCCCCACGTAGGAGGTGTAGATATTCCAAATAGAAGAATTTTTTTTTCTGCAGAAGAACGGATTTATTAGTGTACTTTTCTTAATGTAAAAATTTGACTAAAATATGAAATTATGATATTCTGACATTCTTTACATATAAAAAATAAACAATGTGAGGAGTTTATTTTTGTGGGTGGGATTCTTTAAAGCAATTTCAAGTTTATTAAACAATGACATGTAGCAGGTATGAATATTTAGGTTTGTGAAAATAAATTGGGGTAGTTTAAAATTTATGAACAAGAAAGTTACATTCACTTTAGATTATAAAGAAGAAAAATGAAGTAGTACCTGAATGAAGTGGTGTCTAAAATGATGCTTTTAACAAGATTAGAAAATTATTGAATTATGAAACATGTGTGGCCATAGTCATTAATCTTAAAGTGCTATCAATCTGTGACCAAATGAATCATTTTAAAAAATGGAAATTCTATACTTTTGAAAGGATCATTTAACTTATATATGCTTTAGCAAGCTAACGCACTTAAAACTTTTAAGGAATTAAATATAAAAGTGTAATTATTTATAAGTGGTTAGATTTGGCAACTTTTGAATTCTTACAGAATATGAATCATATTAATTAATGGTTTTGTTTTTGAAATGTAAAACCTATTTTTGTTAATTTTGACTTCATTCTGAAAGAAAAATTATAAATGGTGAGCTTTTCTTTCAGGTATCCGCTTCAATTTGTTGATCACTGATTTCTTTCCCTAGTATTAGGTGCTAAATACATTTTAGGCAATAGTTAATGAGATCCTCCTATCCGACCAGCTATCTGAAATATTGAAGATATAAAAGTGAGTGGGTAGATTTCATCAGTGAGGGGAAACTGCTTAATCACTTGCTGTCAGTCAAAGTTACAATTAGGTCAATGGAGATTTGTGTTTGGTGTTATGGATGCAAAGACAAGGGAATGCAAACATACCTTTGGGTACCCTCTCATTCCTGAACACTTATCACTTTGCCTAATTTTATGTAGCTGTATAGTTCTTTCCTCTTATATCAAATGTATCAATTGATGTTCATAAGTGCTTACTGAAGAAAAATGCACAACCTGAAAGTTGCTAGTTAAGTTTTATTTGGGGATCTTCTTGACAGCTGTAGCCCGGGGTGGGGGGGAACCTAGTTGAACATCAAAAGGTTACTGCTACTCACCATGAACAGACATCTTAAGTTAATGATTTTAGTGTTTTTCTGTGTATGGGAAGAGGCAAGGATCTGGGTTCATTGAAATTATTCCTTAGATATGCATCGCAACTATCTAGGGCCAGTATCCAGTGCACAGAATGCTTCCTGATTTTCTCCACACTCAGGGTCCACTGTAAGTAGGCAGCTGCAGTGGCTAATGACTTGATCCTTGTAGAACTGGGATGGTAGGCAACATTTTTTGTTTTCTGGAATGGCAGGCAATATTCCCTGTCCACGTAAGAAATTTTTAATAAATAGCAAATATTGCTACTTCATTATTTTAAAGGAAACACGTAATTCAAGTAATGAAATTTATAAAAAATATACTTTTTATTTCAAAGAAATTAAGCAGAATAGTCTGATATTCAAAGTTACCAATTTCAGCAATTTTACTTGGCACCTGTCGTCAAGGAGTTGAATCATTTTGTTACTGCAGGAAGTAACTTATTCCTCTTTCAAATTCGTGAGGAATTTCAGAGGAGAGCTCTAAAATCCAACCTTGCATATAATGATCCAGTGTTAACACATTGTTAACACTTAGTCTCAAGATTCTTTCAAGTTCTAGTAAATTGTCCTTCAAGTAAAAGATGAAGCTTGATTCTTCATGCATGTAGGCTTCATAATTATCTTCCTCATATGTTTCAGTTTTTATAAATACTTTCAGTTGTTCCCAATGGCCACATACCTCTAGATGCCCAATTAAACTGCTAAAGGAATTTACATACAGGAGCTCTTGGTAGACCTCTGCTGTAAAACTTTCTTAGATTTATATTTCAGTCTAGAATAAATTATTTCCTTTTCAATACACAGGCAGCTTTAGGGTGTAAGAGTGTTGGGAAAAGAAAAAGGAGACATTTTCTCTGTATCTTCCTTACTTGTGACAGTCAAGACTTACTCATTTTTGGTTTATTTGTTTGTTCTAAAATGTTATATAACAGCTGAATTGGATTTAATTCCTTATTTATCTTCCAATTGAATTTAAACTTAATATCCCTAGAATAGAAAACAATCAGTATGAAAAAGTGATAAATTAATTATCTAAACTCTTCAGAGATAGCCTGATTTAAATTCATATCATAGTGCAATTTACAGTAGTCTAAATTATAGGATGTTCTGGGGAGAAGTTTTGAAGTGTTGCAAGTTCCCTTCCTCAAGATCGACCTTGATGAAACTAAGTAAATGAGAGAGAAAGTATGCAAGAGGTAATTAACAAAAAGGACAAAATATTAGAAACTGTTGGGGAACTAAATGTTCTTGTGAACTTCTGTGTGTGTGTGTGCAGGGGAGAGAGGGGAATGTTCATGGTTGCAGCCTGGGGTGAAAGACACCTAGGGGCAGCACTGAGAGTACCGAGTGAAGGTAATTTTTAAAGATTGGTTCTGGCCATGTCCCCATTCCATCATTGTCATCTAATAATAATTTTTCGCCTCTTCACCACAGAAATTGGTAACAGCAGTCCAGTTCTCCCATATAGAACTTACCAGGCAGGGTAAAACCACATTGGAATGCACAATTTTTAAAACCATTTGAAGACTGATCAAACTGACTTGAGTTCTTATTCCACAAATGCATTATCTCTCCTTCACCTTCAGGGACACTGGTTTAGAATCTAAGGTAACTGTTTCCTTCCAATTCTTCATATTTCTAAGAATTTAATAATGAACAGAGAAATTGTCTATTGGAATAAAAGCAAAGGAATATGATCCTCACTGCATCTGTGGTGGTTGGGATCCTCATCCTAAGACTGATTTCCTCTCCTCTCCAACTCAACTGGAAGGGTAAGATGTGTTCCTAGCTTTATCCCTTCCTCAATATATTCTATATGTAAGAGTAGCTGATCTGGTGGTGTGTTGGAATCAGTTTGTACCTATTACGGATAGCCAACTGTGAACCTCTCTTCCCAACTCTGAATTCAGTGACAACACTTTGGTAGTTTGTTACTGGACATGGTAGAAATATTTAAGAAAAAAAATCAGAAAACACTTCAAATCATACTTTTTTTAAAAAAGACTTCTGGCTTACCAGGTTACTGCCTCTGACAATGAACTCACAGGTAAAAAATTATAATCAACTGAAGAATGCAAATATAATAAAGCAAAAACAACACACTGGACATAACAGATAGCCTAAAAACAAAATCGATATGAGCCTCCTGGAGGAAGGAAGACAATGGATTAATATTTTTAAATATTTAAAGAAAATATAAAAACAGACAATTAGAAATATTTTAGAACTACAATTTTGCATTCAGCCAAGATATTATTAAAATTCTAGAGTAATATAAGAATATTCTCAGACAAGGAATGCCTTAGATTGTCATACAATCATAGTTTGAAAATACTCCTGGAGGAGCTATTCAAAGAAGAAGAGAAATAAATTCAAGAAGAGGGTAGCAGAAATTAAGTAAAGATAATTATATACATTATGTATACTTAGTAGCAGTTTACTTTTAATGTGTTTTATGGATGACAAAACTAGATCTAGTAAAGAATGATAAAAGAAAATGTCTCTAAGAACTCACTGTCAACATTTCCATGAGAAAAGAGAGAAAAAGGAGCTATAATGATTGAAAGGTAGAGATCAGTTTCTCATTATTTACAAGTGATATAATCAACTACCTGAAAAAAAGAAACCCAGTAAAATTAATAGTAAAAGCTACTTGAAATAATTATGTCATTCAGGAATATTGACAAATACATGATCAAATAAAAATAGTATTTTTATATGTCAGCAATAACCAACTAAAAAAATCAAATGATACACAATTTGCAATGCGAACAAGAGAACAATTTAAAATGAATAAATAATATGTACAATGATCTGGATAGTTGGCAAGAGGCACTGCAAGTAGACTGAAAATCAGCAGGGATATGGAAGACTTGTATAATACTATCAATTAACTTTTTGACTCATAGACCGCTTCACCAAAAATAGCAGAACACCCATTCTTTTCAAATGCACATGAAAATTTTACTAAGAAAAACTATATTCTGGGAATCAAAAGAAGCTTCAATAAATTAAAAATAGAGTCACACACAAAGTATGTTTACTGACCACAATAGAATTGCATTAGGAATTAATAACAGTAAGATCTTTAGAAAATTTGTTGAGTATTTGCAAACTAGAGTACACATTTCTAAATAAGTCATGTGTCAAAGAAGAAACCAAAAGGGAAATTAGAAATACATATTAATCTGAATGAAACTGGAAACCAAAAGGGAAATTAGAATACATATTAATCTGAATGAAAATGGAAACACAACTTATCAGAATGTATGGGATGCTGCTAAGACAGTACTTAAGAGAAAATTTATAGCTCTAAGTGCCTGTATTTCGAGACAGAAAGGTGTGGAATTATTGACCTCAATTTCTATCTTAAGAACCTAGAAAAAGAAGAGCAAAATGAAATGCAAAGTACGGAAGACAAGAAAGATCAAAGTTTGGAAATCAGTGAAATAGAAATCAGAAAACAATAGAGAAACCCAATGAAATAAACAGCAAATTATTTGCAGACCACACTAAAATTGATAAACCTCAAGCCCCTAAAAATTACTGCAATACATTTCATAACCTAGATGAAATGGACCTATTCGTTGAAAGAAACAAACTATCAAAACTTACTCAAGAAGACACAGATAACTGTGTCTACTGATATAGTAACCCTATATCTTACAAAGGAGTTAATGTTTTAGTTAAAAGCCTTCCCCCAAGGAAACTCAAGACCATATATGTCTTCACTTAAGCATTCATCAATATTTAAGGAAGAAATAATAGTGAAACACCTATACACAAAGATACTAAAGAGAACACTAAATCTTAGTATCTCTATAAGCATAGATGCAAATATTATCTTAAAATTTTAACAAAATCCTGCAATATATACAAAGGGCAATACATAATGATTTATCGGCATCTATCCCAGGAATGTAAGGTTGGTTAACATTTAAAAAATCAAGTAATATAATTCATCATATTTACAGACTAAAAAAGAGAATAGTCATATGATCATATAAATGACAAATGCAGAAAAAGCATGGATAAAACCCAACATCTATTCTTGGTAAAGCCTCAGTAAACTAGAAAGTGAAGGGAATTTCTTCAGACTGGTAAAGGCATCTGCAGGCTTTCTCCTGAGATCAGGAACAACGAAAGAATGCCAGTACTCACTGCTTCTGTTTGCCATTGTGGTGGAGTTTCTAGCCATTCTAATAAGTGAAAAAATAACTAAATGAAAGCGACCAGCTAAGAAAGGGAAAATTTCAAAAAGGACATGAAAAAAACTTTTAGGTGTGATGGCTATTTTCACTATCTTAATTGTGATGATAGGTTCATGTGTCAAAACCTATCACATAAGCCATTAAAAACCAATAAACTATAAAATAAATGAACCCATGGAGGAGCCACAGCACCCTGCCCACCCTGAGCATGGCACGTAGGCACCCAGCCCTGCACCTCCCAGAAGGAAGTGGAGGGGACATTGCTGTTCCCCAGAATCCCACTCTGTCCCCACCTTATTTTTTTAAAAAAAGGTGGTGGGTGGGGGGAATTCCCCGGCAGTCCAGCGGTCAGGATTCTGCACTTTCACTGCTGAGGGCCTGGGTTTGATCCTTGGTTGGGGTATGCAATTTAAATATATTCTGTTTCTTGTATGTCAGTTAGATATCAATAAAACTGCTGAAAAACATTTAAGTATCACCTTATGCCTACTAGCCTGACAAAAAGTTAGAAAGCTGAATAATGCAAACTTTTGTTTTGGAACCAGGGACATAGTAAGTCTCATGCACTGCTCTTTTCTGGAGCAAAAACTGGTAGTTCTTCATTAAATAAAGTGCACATACTCCTCATAACAGAGCAACTCCTCTGCTAGGTATACATCCCAAATAAGTCGTCACAGATAACATAGGAGGATATGAACAAGAATACTGATTGCAGTGATGTATGTTGTGACAGAAAGTTGGATGTAACGCAGGGGACCCTCAGTGTGACGTTACTTAGGAAACTGTGGCTGATGCACTGAATTGAATACCACATGACAACTGGACATATGTTAATATAGAATGAAGTGAAACAAAGTAAAACCAAAGCCACAGACAAGGTGAACTTAGCAATACAGTGTAGACTGAAACAAGTAAACAAAAAATTTTGCAAATTATTATACAGGACCATTTGTGTTAGTAAAAAATTTATTAAACTAAAAAAGGACCTGTTTTAGCATGACACATACCAACAGAAGGATACACAATCAACACATTAGATGGTTGCCTTTGGGGGTGGTTAGAGATCAGGGAAGTCGTAAATGGAGAGAAAAGTGCTCCCTGGTGGCGCAGTGGTTGAGAGTCCGCCTGCCGATGCAGGGGACGTGGGTTCGTGCCCCGGTCCAGGAAGATCCCACATGCCACGGAGCAGCTGGGCCCGTGAGCCATGGCCGCTGAGCCTGTGCGTCCGGAGCCTGTGCTCCGCAACGGGAGAGGCCACAACAGTGAGAGGCCCGCGTACCGCAAAAAAAAAAAAAAAAAAAAAAAGATGAATAGATAAATGAAATTGAAAACACAAAAATGACGTAGGTCTTGAACAGATTAATAATTATAATATTCCATGAACTATATAATTAAGTCAATCCTTTATAGGTACATTAAAAAATAATAATTAAAACATAGACATGTATCCATTCTTTTTCAAATTCTTTTCCCATTTAGGTTGTTACATAATACTGAGCAGAGTTCCCTGTGCTATACAGTAGGTCCTTGCTGGTTATCCATTTTAAATATAGCCGTGTGTACATGTCAGTCCCAAACTAGATACCTGTATATGTGTAACTGAATTACTTTGCTGTACACCCGAAACTATCACAACATTGTTAATCAACTCTACTCCAATATGGAATTTAAAAAAAAACAAAATAAAATAGGAAGTTTGTCGGCAATTGCAAATTAAAATACTGACTAGGTATTTGATGATATTAAAGAATTATTTTTAATTTTTTAAGATATGACAATAGTACTGTGTACTTTTATTTAGAGGCTTTATTTTTCTGAGATACATGCTTAATTATTTATGGATGAAATAGTATGAGGCCTGAGATTTGCTTCAAAATAATATGGGAGGGGGGAATGGAGGATTTAGATGAAATAAGAGTGTTCATGGGTTGAAGCTGAGTGGTGATGGGTACCTGGGAGTTCATTATACTATTCTATTTGTATTTGTTTGAAAATCTTCCTTAATAAATAGGGCTTTTTAAAATAAAAAATAATAATTAAAACAATAAATTATTGCCACTGCATGTTCAGGAACTACTGAGATATTACAGATTTGGTCATAGCCATTATAAATAAGTTGATTGTGGACTGGCCGTGTTTCACTGGTATCCCATGTCATTTTCTGGTTGCTTGAAAACCCCAGGATTGGCAGGGCAGGTGAGCTCACAGCTTGGAGCAGTAAGTAGAGTGTAGTCCCTAAGGGGACTTCCTCGAATAGCTCAGTCGACCCTCTGCTAGGGAAACATGCTAGGATCAGACAGGGTCTTCTACAGTTACCATTAATGAGATTAATGATCCATGCTGGAATTTTTCAAAATATTCCTACACCCAGTCCAATACACATTTCTTTTACTGAAGATCCAGATGCAGGAGAGGAAATCTTGATATTAAAACAAGAATCTTTTTTTGTTTCAAACAAGAATTGTCCCTAGAGAAGGGGATACAGATCAAGAAAGGTGGGGAATCCAGAAAAAAAAGGTCTTTCTGAAGTTTCCCTCCTACTGACTGCCAGGAGAGTAGGGAAATTAACAAGAGCCAGGTAAGACTTCTGACTCAGTTGAGTTGTGTCAAGCTTGCAAAAAGGCCCGAGGAAACAGGAGAAAGGGCTCTTTGTCTTTTCCCATTGGCTGGTTGAACTTGAGTTATGTGAGAACTCTAACAATTGGATGTAGATTTTTCTATTTACTGTGTCACAGCTACCATTGAATAGTCTTAGTGAAATCCCAAGGGACAAAACTGAGCTGTACAGGAACAGTAATGGTCGGCAGCATGGGGCTTTCACAACTTCTGGCAGAGTGTTCCTCTTTTCACCTCCTTCCCTACAACCTCCTTGAAAACGAGGATAAAGGACCAGCTTCTTTACAAAAGACTCTCCCCTTTGGGAATTTTGCTGAATGTAAAATCTTGTGTATTGTCAGTGATATCTACAAAAACAAAGAATGTGGAATAGATGCCAAAGGCTTTAGAAGTAGAAGGAGGATGGTAGTGGGGGAGGGTGATAGTGGAGTTAAGAAACAATGTCTGTCTTTGCTGAGTTTCCCTGAAAATTTAGCTAAAATATAATGTGGAGTATGGGAAAATTATAAAAAGGAATATAAGCCAGAGTGTTAGGCTTGTCTCACTCAAGTTGTTAAATGGTTAGTAAATATGCTGTGAAATGCATGCACTAAATCTGTTTCCTTGCAAGCAACAGTATCCTAAAGACTTCAAAATGTATGAAAGTTTTGAGAGCTGATTTGTGTAAAATTATCATTGAGAGAGATCAGAGAGCACAGAGTACTTAGGTGTGAACAAGACTTAGTAACACAAAATTCCTGTTGTAAAAATTAAGCAAATTCCTTTATAAATATTCACTTAAAACATATAACTCAAATAAAGTGGGATATTTGATAAGGACATTTGAGAAATCTAAATACCTTAAACTGTGCCATTTCCAAGTTGCTATTATACTATAGTAAAATGGTTTTAGAACAAGTCAGTTATATTATTATATATATTAGGTTGTTATAGGTCACTTATTTTTGTGTTCAGGCAAATATTTGTTTTAGATGCACCCAATCTTGCTTGATTAAAACTAACAGATGTAAGTGATTGGATTTGAGACTAACAGGAATACCTAAATGACAATCTGAAATCTGCAGAGAATAGTGAATTTCTATGAATTTTTATCCAAAATTCAAGTTATGGGGAATGATATTTTGATTCACCTTGATTTGAGGCTACAGATTCTGAGCTGAGGTGGCAAACTAGACAAATTTCTCCTCCCTTCTTGGGCAGTTTTACTTGGATGTATGTATTTTAATGTAATTTCCTTTCTGGGCATAAATACAAAACATTGAATTTATAACACATATTTTAACCCATTTTCAGATTTAAGAGGGAAGCATGAGAAGGTTAAGAATTCTCTTTTCCCTTAAGTGTCTTTGATATCCTATTGGTACTCCTACTACTTTCGTTCATTCCCTTTCTTTTTGGACATTAGGATTACATTGCCTCCTCTAAACCTTGACATAGAGGTTATTTCTGTTTTCTGAATAACATGTTACAGTCCACACTCTACAAACATTACTTTTCCCTCTTTCACATGAACTGACAAAGATGGACTTTACATATCTATATATGTATAAAACTATTATTTCAGCAACAATAATTTAAAACATTTGATTGTTCAAATGTGAATAAAAAGTTATTTGAAAAAACAATTCTCCTTTATGCCAAAAAGACAGTGATGCTTAATTTGTAGTTTTGGTCATATATTTTTAGGAATTTTTATTATGGGTCTTAAGAAAATAAATTGAATTGCTAATCATCAAGTTTTAGCCTAGATCTTCAGTTAATAGATGAATATTTTAACTTTTCAATAGGACTAGGATACAAGTACTTGAGGATCTTAAACACACTTATGGGAAGAAAAATGTTTTTTTATATTTCTTTGGAATCATTTAAGGCACGTTGCCCCAGGAATAGAAGAGTAAACTCATCCATTTGACAGATCTTTATATAAACACATTAATTATTTTGGCTAGGTGACTTTCTGTGCCACCATCTAAGGATATCAACATAATTTAGGTTAGATCTGCAACTAGTTCACTACATTTTCTTCCTCTGTTTCTATTTGATGGGTTTTTCATACTTTAAATATCCATGAAATTTCTCTGTGGATTATGAGTATGATTACATCTAACCACCTCTGTTTAGTGATTCTGATAAGATTATTTCTTGTGTCTGCATATAATAGTAGACCCAGTGTATCATGAGCAATGTTTTGAAGTTTCAGTTTAAAGTATACTCTAATTACCTTGTAATTATTTTACATGACATTAAGGCAATTAATATTTTTTAAAAGCATATAAAACTATCAATTGCTATGTAAGAGATTTTTTTTAAATAATGCCTCTAGCTGGTATTACACCGTGTACATATGTATACATATGTACATACATACATATGTAAATATAGGTAGATAGATAGATATAGATGCACAGTCTTTATTCCTTTTCTTCTAAGGAAATTGGGCTTTTTATTGTTATTGTTTTATTCCCTGCTATATTCCCACATTATAAACAATTCCTAGCATTCAATAATATGTTGTATTAATGGATACTGAATCAATTATTGAACTAACCATGGCTATCTGCTAGCATGCTTCAGCTATAGTTAGGGGAATAGGAAAATCAAGTTTGATGGTAGCAAAACAGGAGGTACTAGCTTAGTTTCCCCAAACTAACGTGGCTGAAATATCCATGCTGAACTGAAGAGGAGTAGGAGGAGGAATAGGAGGAACAGAACAAATAAGCAGTGGGGGAGAGCTTTTCTATAAGAGGAATAATAGACCCTTAAGGTGTCTGTCTCTGTTTCAGACTTACCCACTTCCCTCTTCCAAGGAAAACTTGATATCATAGTCACCAAATATGTTCATATGTGAGCTCTGCCTGACCCATGCTATATAACTTTGGGCACATTTCTTAACTTCTATAAGCCTTACTTTTCTCGGTTGCAAAATAAGGATAATGATAGGTCCTACCCCCTAAACGCTACCATGAGGATTAAATAAGAGAGAAAAGCACTTAGCACAGTGGTTGTCATGGGGAGAGTGCTCAAAAAAAGACTGTAGATAGATCGATAGGTTTACTTGGCAGCATAAAATACTTGATAGACCAGTAAATCATGCAAATCAGAAAACATGTGGGAGATTAAAATAGGGGTAATAGAATTCCTAAAAGACAGGAAGAACTTGATGACAGTGTAATAGAGATTCAGGAAGCATTTAGTGAGCAATCGTGCATATCATTAGCACCATAGTGGAGCCTGGCCTACCCATTTAGAGTTAAAGGAAAATATTACATCTCTCAAGAAAGTAGGCCATCACCTGGGCAGTGATTTTGGCCCAGAGTGAATTGAAACGAACCAAGTGGAGACTAGAGTTATATATTTATGTTTTAAATTTATGAATATGAATGTGCCAGACTTGATTCTAAGCAGTTTACAACTAAGAATCCATTTCATTTTTATATAACCCTGTAAGGTTAGCATTATTATTAGTATCCCTAGATTACAAATGAGAAAGCCTGGGTAGAGGGGATTAAGTGACTTGTTCAGAGCCACACAGCTAGTGACAGGAGGAACTGGGGTCTGAAATCTGGCTATTTAGCTGTAGAGTCCAGAATCTCTGTCACCCTGCTGTTCTGCTTCTTTTGTTGAGTTCCAAATACCACAACTGGATTTCTAGACCAGCAACAATTGCACTAGGTAACAAATTACATTGTGTTGGCTCAAAATTTATTTTGCCTCTCTTCATAACTGAGTTTAGAGGTAGTGGACAGAGGCTACTGCAAGTTAAAGGCCAGGTGTCTCAGATGTGTAGAGAGTATGTTTCAAGAATCTGTAAACACTGCAGGACCAGAGAAATATATGTCAGGCCATTGAGAAATATTATTTCATTGCATAAGTAATTCTATATTGTAGTTTTTAAAATAACTGTACATAATATGTGTACTTTCCACATTAGCAAGTATTGAGTTTTTTTTTTTAAACTGAGAATATTTTCTATAACAAATAATTTTATTAACAGGCACAGTTTATGAACTTATCGCCTTTCATAAGCTGCGGACATTTGCATGAAAGCCATATATTTAATTCCAAAACAGAATTAAATGTATTAAAATTTACAAATAAGGTCAGCTATATAGCATCAGCATGAAATTGATGCCTACTGTCATTCATTTAAAACTATTCTGTTTTCTCTGCATTCATGCTTGTATAATAAGCCATAATAGAAGTCAGTTTTCAAAACCCCCAAATGCTCACATTACCATGAGTTCCATGGTTAACTAGAAGTAGAAAATGCCATCTTTGGTGGCCCATTATATTTCCCTCTACCTGATAGGGACAGAGTAAAGGGACAAAGTAGGTGATTAAATAGTTAATCCCACTAGGGGATTGTAAGTAAAGAAAAAAGTATGGGAGACCCCTGTAAGTTAATGATCACTCAAGAAAGCAGGTTGGCTTAACCACAAAACCAAGCAGGCCTGCTTAGCAGCAAAACCATGCCATAGAAGCAGGAGATGTGCCCCAAAACAATAAAACAATGGTGGCATAAGACCCACATCCTGCCCAGTAAGCTCAGTAAGTTAATGACCCCTAGGACATGTTCTCTGTACACATAAAAACCAATAATTTATGGAAAGGTGACATTTCAAAGTGAAAGATCCTCACTGTACTGAGACCTAAAATAATTTTTCCACAGTGCCATGACAGTCCTAGCTTGACCATGCAGGGGAAAGAAAACTCCCCTGCCCAACCTGGAGGAGGAGCTGATGATGGAAGCGTGACGTCTACTCAAGAATGAGGAAGAAGGTGGTCTTCTCCCCCTCCCCACTTTTCCTTTGATTATAAATCTGTAGCCCGCTAAGTTCTCGGCCTGGCACCTTCTCTCCTGCCCACTTGTAAGCCTCACAAGCACCCTACTCTAATAAATCACTTCTTATCTATCACCTTGCCTCTCACTGAATTCTTTCTGCATTGAGACATAAAGGACCCGAGCTCCTCAGAGCCCCCCGAAACGACATCTGTCAGTTTTATGCCCAGACTCTTGGAAATGTCTAAGATGAAGATTTCTGAAAACTCCCTGACCCTTAAGAATGTAGCAATAAAAGTTTGATAGTGTTTGCCATAAGTAAACTGAAAGCTACTAAATGATACAGGGAAGCTGAAAATCTGTACCTAAGTCTGAGTTTAGGAATGCCTTTTGTTCCACTTAAGTTACTGTAACCCCTGTGTAGCTTCAGTTTGTCTCCTCCACTCCTTGCATTTTAAACTCTTGTCCTTTCACATTCTCCAGGGACTTGATTATCTGAGTCAACTTCAGATCAAGTGAAATAAGGAAAACTTTGCTTCTCTGGTCCACTCTAAAAGTTATATCCTGTCCCTGTAAATTAATGGGAAAAAGAAAAAACAAAAACCCTACCAAAACACAAAAACAAGTAATAGTGGATGTTTTATTGCATGAAATCATTTCCTTTGTAATGCAATATCATTTCTTTTTCACTTCCCCATTTTGTGGACAAAGAATCACTTCCACTTTTGTGCTAGGCTTAATTAACTAGTTATTTATTCCCCATTCATTTGCCTTTGAATTTTAGACTCATGTGAATGAAAATATAACCTGGATTAAAGCAGTTTCCTAAATCAGACATTTTATTTAGGACAAAACCAGAGGGCATTAATTTATCAGATCCATGGCTTTGTCATGAATAAAAACTCTAATTTTATTATATCTGTTAAAAAGTAGCATTGTAATTAAAAAGATATTGCATTTTTCTCTCTCCTGATGTTCTTGGTCCATGAACCAGGAAAGACTGAGGAAATGTGTTCCCAATCCAAGGGGAGGTCACTCCAACTTCAATATATAGTTCTCAGTTATTCTGAATCGAATGCATTCAATTTCCACTTATGTTTAGAAATGAGGTATTTATTTTTAAGCATGCATTTAAAATACAGTCACAAAGATCTTGAATTCAACCTTTTAAGTCATGTGAATTTTTACCCCTACTCTTTTCTCTATAGCAAACGTGATGCTTTTCTAGGAATCATTGTCTAAGAGCTGATTCTACTGCTTTCAAACTCTACATCCTAAACAAAGATTTCAATGTGGCTCCTTTTCCAATCTGTAGAATATGAATATAGTTTTTTATTCCATCTAACATAATTCTTTTTTTTAAAGTAAAATTCTATGGAACACATACAGAAAAATACACAAATCACAAATGGTCAGCTCAATGGGTTTTCTCAAAATGAATGTACCCTGGAACCACAAGCTTGATAAGAAATAGATAGTTACTGTACCCAGATGCTCCTTTCTTGCATCCTTCCAGTCAACCCTCTTCCCTAAGAACCCAACATCCTGAATTCTATCACCATTGTTTAGATTTACCAGTTTTACATCGTTTATCTGTCTGGCTGTTTTTAGTTAAACTTATTTTTGTGAGATTCACCTATGTCACTCGTTGATTGTGAAAAAGTCCACTCATTTATTCTTATTAATGTACATAATTCCATTCCCTTAGTATAACAATGTTACTTAAATCACTCTGCTTGACATTGTTAATTTTTAAAAATTTTCATCATTCTGGTGGGTGTGTTATACTGTCTCATGTGACCACTGAGTTGCTTTGGAAATTTTATATAACTTCACTAAAGCAAAGCCTAGTTGCTTTAACTTGGATATGATTCCAGCAGGCTTCATATGTCAAATATTTATTGTGCTCTTAAAATTAGATAAATATCACTCCTAATACACCCATTAATTGGACCAGGAAGAAAATGAGAATATTCTTTCTGCTGAAACTGAAATCTTTGAATTTTCCTTTTGTCTTGTTAGCGTTTTCAGACTAAGAAAAACTCAGATGTATCTGCTCTGTAATATTTAATTGAATTTCAGACTTTAATGTAAAATATGGCTAAGATGTCTACATCATATTTTCTTTTTTTTTTATTGAAGTAAAATTGCTTAACAATGTTGTGTTACTTTCTGCTGTACAATGAAGTTAATCAGCTATATGTATAGCTATAACCCCTCCTTCTTGGGCCTCCCTCTCACCCCCCTATCCCACCCATCTAGGTCGTCACAGAGTACTGAGCTGAGTTCCCTGTGCTATACAGCAGGTTCCCACTAGCTATCTAGTTTACACATGGTAGTGTATTTATGTCAAACCTAATTTCCCAATTAGTCCCACCCTTCCCTTCCTGCCCTGTGTCCTCATGTCCATTCTCTACGTCTATGTCTCTATTCCTGCCCTACAAATATGTTCATCTGTAACATTTTTCTAGATTCCGCATATATGCTTTAATATATGGTATTTGTTTTTCACTTTCTGGCTTACTTCACTCTGTATGACAGTCTCTAGGGCCATCCATGTCTCTACAAATGACCAAATTTCGTTCCTTTTTTATGGCTGAGTAATATTCCATTGTATATGTATACCACATCTTCTTTATCCATTCATCTGTCATTGGACATTTAGGTTATTTCCATGTCCTGGCTATTACAATGAACGCTGGGGTACATGTGTCCTTTTGACTTATGGTTTTCTCAGAATATATGCCCAGTAGTGGGATTGCTGGGTCATATGGTAGTTCTATTTTTAGCTTGCTAAGGAACCTCCATACTGTTTTCCATAGTGGTTGTATCAATTTACATTCCCACCAGTAGTACAAGAGGGTTCCCTTTTCTCCACACCCTCTCCACCATTTATTATTTGTAGATTTTTTTGATGATGGCCATTCTGACCAGTGTGAGGTGATACCTCAGAGTTTTGATTTGCATTTCTCTAATATTTAGTGATGTTGAACATCTTTTCATGTGCCTCTTGGCCATCTTTATGTCTTCTTTGGTGAAATGTCTATTTAGGGCTTCTGCCTATTTTTTAATTGGGTTGTTTGGGTTTTTTTGATATTAAGCTCCATGAGCTGTTTGTATATTTTGGAGATTAATCCTTTGTCAGTTGCTTCACTTGCAAATATTTTCTCCCATTCTGAGGGTTCTCTTTTCATCTTATTTATGGTTTCCTTTGCTGTGCAAAAGCTGTTACGTTTAATTAGATCCCATTTGTTTATTTTTGTTTTATTTTCATTGCTCTAGGAGGTGGGTCGAAAAAGATCTTGCTGTGATTTATGTCAAAGAGTGTTTTTCCTGCGTTTCCCTCTAAGAGTTTTATAGTGTCTGGTCTTACATTTAGGTCTTTAATCCATTTTGAGTTTATTTTTGTATATGGTGTTAGGACGTGTTCTAATTTCATTCTTTTACATGTAGCTGTCCAGTTTTCCCAGCATCACTTATTGAAGAGGCTGTCTTTTCTCCATTTTATGTTCTTGCCTCCTTTGTCATAAATTAGATGACCATATGTGTGTGGGTTGACCTTTGGGCTTTCTATCCTGTACCATTGATCTCTATTTCTGTTTTTGTGCCAGTACCATACTGCCTTGATTACTGTAGCTTTGTAGTATAGTTTGAAGTCAGGGAGCCTGATTCCTCCAGCTCCATTTTTCTTTCTCAAGATTGCTTTGGCTATTCAAGGTCTTTTGTGTTTCCATACAAATTGTAAAATTTTTTGTTCTAATTCTGTGAGGAATGCCATTGGTAGTTGGATAGGGATTGCATTGAGTCTGTGGATTGCTTTGGGTGGTATAGTTATTTTCACAATATTGATTCTTCCAATCCAAGAACATGGTTTAATTCTCCATCTATTTATGTCATCTTTGATTTCTTTCATTAGCGTTTTATAGTTTTCTGAGTACAAGTCTTGCCTCCTTAGGTAGGTTTATTCCTAGGTATTTTATTCTTTTTGTTGCTATGGTAAATGGGATTGTTTCCTTAATTTCTCTTTCTGACTTTTTGTTGTTAGTATATAGGAATGCCAGAGATTTCTGTGCATTAATTTTGTATCCTGCAGCCTTACTAAATTAATTGATTAGTTCTAGTAGTTTTCTGGTGGCATCTTTAGGATTTTCTATGTATAGTATCATGTCATCTGCAAACAATGACTGTTTTACTTCTTTTCCAATTTGTATTCCTTTTATTTCCTTTTCTTCTCTGATTGCCATAGCTAGGACTTCCAAAACTATGTTGAATAAGAGTGGCGAGAGTGGACATCCTTGTATTGTTCCTGATCATAGTGGAAATGCTTTCAGTGCTTCACCATTGAGTATGATGTTTGCTGTGGGTTTGTCATATATGGCCTTTATTATGTTGAGGTAGGTTCCCTCTATGCCCACTTTCTGGAGAGTTTTTATCATAAATGGGTGTTGAATTTTGTCTAAAGCTTTTTCTGCATCTATTGAGATGATCATAAGGTTTTGTTTTTTGTTTTTTTGTTTTGTGGTATGTGGGCCTCTCACTGTTGTGGCCTCTCCCATTGCGGAGCACAGGCTCTGGATGCACAGGCTTAGCGGCCGTGGCTCATGGGCCCAGCCGCTCTGTGGCATGTGGGATCTTCCCGGACCGGGGCACAAACCCATGTCCCCTGCATCAGCAGGCAGACTCTCAACCACTCCGCCACCAGGGAAGCCCCGATCATATGGTTTTTATTCCTTAATTTGTTAATATGGTGCATCACATTGATTGATTTGTGTATATTGAAGAATCCTTGTATTCCTGGAATAAATCCCACTTGATCATGGTGTATGATCCTTTTAAGGTGTTGTTGGAGTCTGTTTGCTAGTATTTTGTTCAGGATTTTTGCATCTATGTTCATCAGCGATATTGGTCTATAATTTTCTTTTTTTGTGATATCTTTTTCTGGTTTTGGTATCAGGGTGATGGTGGCTTCATAGAACGAATTTGGCAGTGTTCCTCCCTCTGCAACTTTTTGGAAGAGTTTGAGAAGGATCAATTTTAGCTCTTTTCTAAATGTTGGATAGAATCTGCCTGTGAAGCCCTCTGGTCCTGGACTTTTGTTTGTTGGAAGATTTTTAATTACAGTTTCAATTTCATTACTTGTGATAGGTCTTTTATATTTTCTAAATCTTCTTGGTTCAGTCTTGGAAAATTGTACCTTTCCAAGAATTTGTCCATTTCTTCATGGTTGTCCATTTTATTGGCATAAGTTGTTTGTAGTAGTCTCATAATCCTATGTATTTCTGCGATGTCAGTTGTGATTTCTCCCTTTTCATTTCAGATTATATTGATTTGCATCTTCTCCCTTTTTTTCTTGATGAATCTGACGAAAGCGTTATCAATTTTATTTCCCAAAGAATCAACTTTTAGTTTTATTGATTTTGCTATTGTTTTCTTCATTTCTGTTTCACTTATTTCTGCTCTGATCTTTATGATTCCTTTCCTTCTACTGACTTTGGGTTTTCTTTGTTCTTCTTTCTCTAGTTGCTTTAGGTGTAAGGTTAGATTGTGATTTTTCCTGTTTCTTGAGGTGAGTTTGGATTGCTATTAACTTCCCTCCTAGAACTACTTTTTCTGTGTCCCATAGCTTTTGGGACGTGTTTTCATTATCATTTGTTTCCATGTATTTTTTAATTTCTTCTATGATTTCTTCAGTTATCTCTTGGTTATTTAGTAGTGCACTGTTTAGTCTCCGTGTATTTGTGTTTTATACAGTTTTTTTCCTGTAATTGATTTCCACTCTCATAGAATTGTTGTCAGAAAAGATGCCTGATACAATTTCAGTTTTCTTAAATTTTCTGAGGCTTGATTTGTGACCCAAGATGTGATCTATCCTGGAGAATGTTCTGTGTGCACTTGAGAAGAAAGTGTATTCTGCCACTTCCAGGTGGAATGTCCTATAAGTATCAATTAAATCTATCTGGTCTATTGTGTCCTTTAAAGCTTGTGTTTCCTTATTTATTTTCATTTTGGATGATCTGTCCATTGGTGTAAGTAGGGTGTTAAAGTTCCCAACTATTATTGTGTTACTGTTGAGTTCCCCTTTTATGGCTGTTAGCATTTGCCTTATGTATTGAGGTGCTCCTATATTGGGTGCATAAATATTTATAATTGTTATATATTCTTCTTAGACTGATCCCTTGATCATTACATACTGTCCTGCCTTATCTCTTGTAATAGTCTTTATTTTGAAGTCTATTTTGTCTGATATGAGTATTGCTACTCCAGCTGTCTTTTGATTTCCATTTGCATGGAATACCTTTTTCCATCTTTTCACTTTCAGTCTGCATGTGTTCCTAGGTCTGAAGTGGGTCTCTTGCAGACAGCAGATATATGGGTCTTGTTTCTGTATCCATTTGGCCAGTCTGTGTCTTTTAGTTGGAGCATTTAATCCATTTACATTCAAGTTTATTATCAATATGTATGTTCCTATTACCATTTTCTTAATTGTTTTGGGTTTGTTTTTGTGGATCGTTTTCTTCTCTTGTGTTTCCTGCCTAAAGAAGTTCCTTTAGTGTTTGTTGTAAAGCTGGTTTGGTGGTGCTGAATTCTCTTAGCTTTTGCTGTCTGAAAAGCTTTTGATTTCTTTGTCAAATCTGAATGAGATCCTTGCTGGGTAGAGTAATCTTGGTTGTAGCTTTTTCTCTTTCATCACTTTAAGTATATCTTGCCACTCCCTTCTGGCCTGCAGAGTTTCTGCTGAAAAATCAGCCAATAACCTTGTGGGGATTCCTTTGTATATTATTTTTTGCTTTTTCCTTGCTGCTTTTAATATTTTTTCTTTGAATTTAATTTTTGTTAGTTTGATTAATGTGTGTCTTGGTGTGTTTCTCCTAGGGTTTATCCTGTATGGGACTCTCTGTGCTTCCTGGACTAGGGTGATTATTTCCTTTCCCATGTTAGGTAAGTTTCCCTCTATAATCTCTTCAAATATTTTCTCAGACCCTTTCTTTTTCTCTTCTTCTTCTGGGACCCCTATAATTTGAATGTTGGTGCGTTTAGTGTTGTCCCAGAGGTCTCTGAGGTTGCCTTTAATTCTTTTCATTCTTTTTCCTTTATTCTGCTCCTTGGCAGTTATTTCTACCATTCTGTCTTCCAGCTCACTTATTTCTTCTTCTGCCTCAGTTATTCTGTTATTGATTCCTTCTAGTGTATTTTTTAGTTCAGTTATTGTGTTGTTCATCTCTGTTTGTTTGTTCTTTAGTTCTTCTAGATCTTTGTTAAACATTTCTCGTATTTTCTCAATCCATGCCTCCATTCTATTTCTGAGATTCTGGATCATCTTTACTATCATTACTGTGAATTCTTTTTCAGGTAGACCACCTAATTCCTCTTCTTTTATTTCGTCTTGTAGGTTTTTACCTTGCTTCTTCATCTATGACATTTTTTCGTCATCATTTTTTTTTTTGATGGGTGAGATTGTGTTCCTGTCTTACTGGTTTTTTGGCCTGAAGCTTCCAGCACAGGAGTTTGTAAGCTGTTGAGTAGGCTGTTGGGTCTTGGTGCCAAGATGAGGACCTGCAGGAGGCCTCACTCTGATGAATATTCCCTGGGGTCTGAGGTCCTCTGTTAGTCCAATGGTTCAGACTTGGAGCTCCCACCCCAGGAGTTCTGGCCTGACCCCTGGCTCGTGAACCAAGATCCCATAAGCCATGTGGGTAGCAAGAAAAAAAAAGGAAAAAGAGAAGAAATAAAAAAGGGGCAGCGCAATAACAAAGAGTATAAAATAAAATTAGAAAACTAAGAGATATGTTAGAAAGAATTTAAAAAAATAAAAATATAGATGAAAAAACAACCAGGAGGTAGAACAGAACCACAATAGTGAAACAGAAGAGGAAAAAAAAAAATGCTGAAAAAGGCCTTGGCTGTGGGGGTCAGGGCTTAGGCTGGGCCGGGGTTTCGATGGTGGGCAAGGCCTATGCTTAGGACCCACGGGTCTGGAAAAGGCCCTGGGGGGTTGGGTTGGGTGGTGGGGCTTAGGCTCAACAGGAGCAAAAAGGGGCCCAGGCATGCCTTTGGCCTTGGAAGGCAGGAGACCTGGCCTGGGAGCCCAGCAGGCTTCCCAGGGCTGAGTGTTAAGGGGAAACTCCCACCATGCCTCCCCTGATCCTCTGATCCTGGAGAACCCCTCCCAGTCTGCCTCTCCTATTCTCCCCCCACCTCCCTCCTATGCCCCTAGGACCATCATGGCCCAGAGGGGACTTCGGAGGGTGGAGGACCAGGCCCGGGAGCCCCACAGCCTTCCCGGGCCTGATTTGGCAGGGAAAACTCTCAGCATGCTCCCCCCTGTACCTCTGAGCCCCTGAGGGTCCCTCCAGTTGTGGGAAAACATCCCCCCTCCAAGACACCCCTCAGGGGCGCCAGTCCTGTCCAGCCTCCACTTCTCCTCTCCCTCATGCCCCCCACATCCTACTCGGTCGCTTGGGTGTTCCTCCCATCTCCTTGGGCATCGAGGTCCCACACCATCATCCAGCAGGCGCCCTAGCTGTGAGGATACGTGAACTCTGCGTCCTCCCCCGCCACCATCTTGACTCTGCCCCTCCATATTTTCTTATCTTTATAATTTTTCACTTATATTAGCTTGTTTCTCAGATCCAGAGATTCTTTTTCCTCCAACATTTTGAGCCCGTTTTCCTCAAGTGTCTTTACCTACAACCTAAATATTTTAAATAAATAATCCCAATGATCAAGTGCTAATGGCTCACCATAATATTTATATATGTTTTTGTGTGTTTGTGTATATATGTGCCCTATTGGATCAATTGTATAATAGTTTCCAAATCTTTATATTAATATTTCATTCATAAACATTATTTTCAGTTTTTGAGCATCTCAAGTAATTTTGCTAATTCATCTGATGTTTTCACCAACTTAATTTTACATTCTAATACACAATGAACAAATGCAAAGTAATATAAAAGATACTTTAAAAGGCAGATTGAGGCTCTATTTTATATATTTGCACTTTAAAGTATTGGGTGGGCCAAAAGGTTCGTTCGTTTTTTTCCATAAGATGGCTCTAGTAGCACTTAGTTGTCTTTAACTTCATTCGAGACAGTTTTGTTAGATTGTATGTGATAGCTGTCATATCAGCGTGCATTTAAAAAAAAGACATCAAAATTGGTGAATTTGGGGGTAGCCATTTTAATATTGAAGACGGAAGAAAAATAACATTTTTTGGCATATTATGCTTTATTATCTCAAGAAAGGTAACAACGCACCTGAAACGCAAAAAAAGATTTGTGCAGTGTATGGAGAAGATGCTGTGACTGATCGAATGTGTCAAAAGTGGTTTGTGAAGTTTTGTGCTGGAGTTTTCTCGCTGGACAATACTCCATGGTTGGGTAGACCAGTTGAAGTTGATAATGATCAAATCAAGACATTAATTGAGAACAATCAACATTGTACCACACAGGAGATAGATGACATACTCAAAATATCCAAATCAAGTGCTGAAAATCATTTGCACCAGCTTGGTTATGTTCATTGCTTCTATGTTTGGGTTCCACATAAGTTAAGCAACAAAAACCTTGACCATACTTCCACATGCAATTCTCTACTGAAACGTAATGAAAATGTTCCATTTTTAAAACAAATTGTGATGACCTATGAAAAGTGGATACTGTCCAGCAATGTGGAACAGAACAGATCATGAGGCAAGCAAAAAAAACCTCCACCAACCACACCAAAGGCTGATCTTCATCCAAAGAAGGTGATGTTGTGTATATGGTGGGATTGGAAAGAAGTCCTCTATTATGAGCTCCTTCCAGAAAACAAATGATTAATTCCAACAAATACTGCTCCCAATTAGACCAACTGAAAGCGTCACTCGATAAAAAGTGTCCAGAATTAGTCAACAGAAAATGCAAAACCTTCCATCAGGATAACACAAAACAGCATGTTTATTTGATGACCAGGCAAAAACTGTTACAGCTTGTCTGGGAAGTTCTGATTCATCTGCCATGTTCACCAGACATTGCACCTTCAGATTTCCATTCATCTCAGTCTTTACAAAATTCTCTTAATGGAAAAAATTTCAATTCCTTGGAAGACTATAAAAGGCACATGGAACAGTTCTTTGCTCAAAAAGATAAAAAGTTTTGGGAAGATGGAATTATGAAGTTGCCTGAAAAATGGCAGAAGGTAGTGGAACAAAAAGGTAAATATATTGTTCAATAAAGTTCTTGGTGAAAATGAAAAATGTGTCTTTTATTTTTACTTAAAAAATTGAAGGCACTTTTAGGCCCACCCAGTATCTTTCTCTGTTTGGCCCAATTTTGGTCATGTTAAGAATATACAGATAATTAACTTAAAGATATATACTTTTACCTTCATATTCCCAATAATATCTACTATATTTGTTGTACCTATGAATTTAATTACATTAATATTTTCTATTTTCACTGTTTAGGTACTCATGTTTTTCATTTAGTATACATTTTGATTATATACGGATTTTGATAAAACTTGTGTATATTATAAGTTATAATATTTAAAATATGCACTTTATGTTTCATTAATGCCATTTACTATACTACTGTATCTAAAATTGATACATAACTATCACTGGACTAATTTTAAAAGGTTTTATGATTTATATTTAAAGTATTATCTTTCATGTGCTTGCAAATAAATTGCTGCTGAGCTTAAAAAGCATAATCTCCTTATCAAATAAAATTTAGCAAATGTAGACATACAGCAAAACAAAGAAATATCCATCAGTTCCTCAACTAGTTACAATCACTTTTAAATATTGGTGTATTTACTTCACTTATTCGGTGCTCCTTAAAATTTTGACTAATAAAACATTTGTTTAAAATAAGATTTTGGGCTTCGCTGGTGGCGCAGTGGTTGAGAGTCCGCCTGCCGATGCAGGGGACACGGGTTCGTGCCCCGGTCCACGAAGATCCCACATGCTGCGGAGCGGCTGGACCCATGAGCCATGGCCGCTGAGCCTGCGCGTCCGGAGCCTGTGCTCTGCAACGGGAGAGGCCACAACAGGGAGAGGCCCGCGTACCGCAAAAAATATATATATATTAAAATAAGATTTCTTTTTCCTAAAGCACTCAAATGTCTAAGAACCTCCTGAGGCTGTCAACTGTTTCTCTTTTGGAGCTTTAGCTTTGAAAATAACCTCAAATAACCCCAAGGGTATGAGTTAATGAGATTTGAAAGTATTCATCCAAATTGCTTTATATGTAGCTCTAATCTGCCTTAAGACACAGTTTTATCTTACTTTTATATGTAATATATGATTTGAATTTTTCCTTATGTAGCTCAATAATAATATCATCTAAAAAACCGATATTTAAAGTGGTTTATACATTTTTGTTTAATTAGGTTGGGTATTTATGATATTTTTAACTTTCAGTCCTGAAAATTTTGGATGATTGTGTTTTATCTGATTTTTAATTTTTTAAATTGGGTTGCAATTGATAAAATCATGCTGCAATCTATTTTCTTTTATTGCAGACATTTATAGCAAAAATGAATCGAGCATCTATTATGTGACTGACATTCATCTAAATACTACAAAAAATTAATGAAACAGTAAAAAACAACACTCAATTCAATTGTATCAAGTGTGGGTATTTGGGATAAGAGAATGGACCTAATGAGATCTTTCACAAAAGTTCTTTTATTAAAAACAAAAAAAGAACAACAAAAAACCTAAAAGCATGCTATGGGTATCATAAAAACAATTTCAAATATTTACAAAGAAAATGGAGAACAAAATATTGTAAGAGAAGCATGAAGGAGACTTAGGAGGCAGAAAAAGGGGAAAAATACTGAAAGAAAATCACCAGTGTTTGAAAAAGAATGAAACATTTCATTTCTGCAGTTTCTGATGGGCAGATGAATCATATGTTCCAGCATGATTTGTTCAAAAGCTAAAGTGATTTAGCCTACCTAAATAATGGTAGTTTCATTGCAACTCTGCACTATCAGCCTACTGGAACATTAGTGTTAAGTTCTGCATACCATCTTTTAGTATTCACCTAGGTAAAAATGCACGTGAATGGTTAGTGTGACCCAGAGAAGGTAGGATCTAGATTAAATAATGTATGAAAAACTGTTAAAAAGAGATGAATATTTAGTCTAAAAAGTAGTTAAATGGAACACAAGTTCTCTGAAATCTAAAATGTCTATTCTTTCAGTGAAGAAAATCTTGTTATAATAATAATTATTATTATTATAAGTATTTTTCTGAAGGCAGAATTATATTCTTTAAAGAAAATTATATATTCTTTTTTAAAGGATGTGTGACTTTGAATGAATAAAAGGAACCCCACAGACATACTCTCAGTGAGTCTGATGCAAGTAATCACAGAAAATCATGCTGAATGACATTTGTAGATCCCTCAATAATTTTTGGAAAATTATTTTTGAATGTTTAAATTTCCTGCAGGGAGAATCTACAAAGAAGAGTAATAACACTGGAAAGAATTTTAAAACAAATTTAAAAGTTTCTAAAGAAGAAGGAGAAGAAAAAGAACAACAATATTGCTGTTCTATTAAAACAGAAAATAATTATTTTTAATCTAAAAGGTTGTGATAGTTCAAAGAAGTACGTTCGCCCTTCAGTAGATTCAAATTGAAGAGCTAAACCTAAACATAAGCTGCATTTTTATCATTAGTTCAGAAACACCACATCAAGATAAGGTAACAAAAGCCCTGGAAGGATATTGATTTAGACCCTACACATTAATTTAAAGGTAAGATTGATAAAAAAGAGAACTTGAAAAAATAAGATAAACCAGAGAAATTGTAGTTTGACCTTTATTTGTCCTTCTGAATTTAAAACTGTAGAGCATTAAAATCTATATCTGTACACATATATATAAAATATGAAAATAAATGTGATTTATCTCTTTAAATTGTATACATGTAAGATAAATGTAAATATGCAAACAACCCACACATGTTGAGCACACAGTATATGTCATTTTATAGCCTCTTTGTTAAATTAGTTCATATTTTAAGAGAGGAAACCTTTGGTTACAAAATTTATTTTCTTTATTATTAATGCCAAATGTTTATAAAAGGACTTAAGCAGTAATTTTAAATCATATCCGACTAAATGTTATCTTCATCAAAGCTCTTTTAATCAATACTTGAAAGATAAAAATCCTATATAGAAAATTATCCACTTATAGGGCTCCTCAGAAGTGAAGTTTGTCAGATGAATGTAAAATTTATCAGACAAATCAAAGCCCATCTATATCAATATTGTTTGTTTCTCTACTAACCATAGTTATTTTCAACTGAGAAAAGAATTTTAAAGTACTTATTTAATGTGTTCATTTGTTATTCAGAGCCTATGTAAGTTATAGAACACCTATGTGCCAGTGCTTTTGATAGAGATGTAAAGGCATTCACAACCATCAGGAAACTAAATTCTAATAAAAGCAATGGATTGATAAAGTAAAATTATACAACATGACATTTTTTTTTAATTATATAATTTATTTATTTTATTTTTGGCTGTTGTTGGGTCTTTGTTGCTGTGCACAGACTTTCTCTAGCTGCGGCGAGCGGGAGCTACTCTTCGTTGCGGTGCCCGGGCTTCTCATTGCGGTGGCTTCTCTTGTTGCGGAGTACAGGCTCTAGGCATGCGGGCTTCAGTAGCTGTGGCTCATGGGCTCTAGAGCACAGTCTCAGTAGTTGTGGCACACGGGCTTAGTTGCTCCACGGCGTGTGGGATCTTCGCGGACCAGGGCTCGAACCCGTGTCCCCTGCATTGGCAGGCGGATTCTTAACCACTGCGCCACCAGGCAATTCCAACAATGTCTTTTGACATATGCACAGAGAGTTGTGGCAGCAGAGAGTGGGAGCACTCAACTCAGTTTTGGAAATCGGCGAGGATTTAATTCAAAAAGGCATCAGAGAAAAAGTGTGGTTTTAGCTGAATCTGGGAAGAAAAATTTACAAGACAAAGAATAATGTTTCAGGAAGAGAAATCAATGCAAACATACAAGGTTGAGGGGAAGCAGACATTTAGGGAAGAAGAAACAGTGAGCCAGGCTGAAGTCCAGTGTATACAAGATTGAATAAAATGTGTTGCGATTGAAAAAGTACACCATGACTTAAAAATAGAAGACTTGGCATGCAGTGTAAAGGATATAAACCTTATTCTGTAATTGTTCGGTGATCACTAAGGGAATAAAGAAAGAGACAATCTATTTTGCACTAAAGCTCTTTCCGGTTGTGTGGGGTATGTACTTGAAGGTACAGGACTAGAAAAGATGACCTCCCTTAGGAGGTCTCTCTTTGACCTCATGTAGAAATGATAGACTATAATGAGGCAGAATCAATGAAGATGATAAAACTAGATGCATTTTTTATATAATTAGAGGTACAACTGAAAATATTTAAGGGGTGATGTATGGAAGGATAGCATATAGGTTTTTCTGAGCAGACTTTGAGACAGTTTAGTGTTCAGGGTGTTTATAACGGTTGATGATGTTATCAATACCTTTAGAAAGGGGAAAGAAGAAGTAAGGGATGGGCAGAGAGAGAAATCCAGCTGTGATATAGTCCAAACAGTCTCAGCAGACCTAACGGGGATCCTGAGGCTGAAATTCCTGGTCAGAGATGTCCTGCTCTGGGCTAAAATTAGTGGGTTTCTATAATCCCTGTAAAATTAATCATTGGATGTAGGCCACACTCCCAACAGCATGACTTTGACTGAGGCAGTTCATTGAAGCCAAGGCAACCCCTGAAGGGGCCAACTGCCAAAGACTGTCTGGTGACAGCCTTTGTTAGTATCTGGGAAACAAGAGCATCTTTGCAGGGAGATTTGGGAGGTGGCACATCTCTGAGTCCATCATAGTAGGTATAAGGGAGGAAGAGCACCCAAGGTTGATTCCAACGTTTACAGTTTGAGGAAAGGATTCTGGAGTGATTCAACGAAAGAGGTTTACCGAAAGAATGACAGTGTGTTGGTGGGGAATTGTGTCTGGCTTAGAGAACTCAGTTTCTGATCCACTGAGTTTGACCCAATATTTGTAGGTAACTACTGTAGTGTTTATAACACCATCATCATGGTTCACACCTCTGCATATGCCTGTTAGTTTAATTTTGTTAAATAAATCTCAGTTCTATAAATAAATGTATTTAGTAATATATGGGTCAGGGAAAGTGACTGAAACTGAAATGCATCTTGTTTACTGGAAAAACAAAGCTAAATACATGCCCTATCTGGGAAGGAGTCAATGACTTCTTCCTTATTAAAAAATAACAGGTTAGTTTCCATGAACACTGACATTACTGGAAGTCTTCCAAATAAATGTTAAATGTAAAAACACAAAATAATAAAAAATGCCCTGTATTAAGAAATTAAATAAAATGAACAAAGTGTTTTTTCCCCCCTAAAAATAGCTGTAGTTCACTGGAGAGTTTTAATACTACAGAATCATCTTCAGGAGCTTCATGCAGAAAGTGACCATTTTTTAGTGCTTTGTCATGACATTTCATGAGATTTGGCATGATACCTTGTAATAACTTCATTTTCCTTACAAGAAAAAAAAATGAGGCTACTGCACAGGAAGAATTTGCAGTAAATCTTGCAAGAATTCAGTAGCTTGGCATTTATTGCCCATCGCTTCCTTTTGATTTAGCAGATCTGCCCTTCAGTATTTCTTTTCTCCAAATACTTGCCCAACTCCGTTTTTAAAACAATTTATGCTTGTGGCACATTTTACAGCCTTTGGCAGTTTGTGGCATATGTTTTTGTGTCAGAATGGTCCCACTCTAGTATATTTAGAAAAACTTTTGGACATCTTTGGTAAAACTCAATTATTTTACGGGTCTGTATCTGCAAGAAAGAAGGGCATGGTACCATTTAGTGTTACTCCATGAGGGGAGTTTTACTTTAAATGTTGCTCTATATGTCACTTTCAATTTGAAGGAAAACACTAACTGGAAGTGGACCTGATGGAATTTTTGGTTTTTATTTTTCAACTTATTGAAAGTATGAATTCTAAACTAGAAAGACATGCATTATAAAAGTAAAACATCCAATAGTTTTGTATTAAGCCTTGAATTTAAACATTTATGATAGAGTGTAAGTCCACTATGTATTGAACTAAAACTTAGACTTGTTTTTGAGAGTTGCTATTCTACTTGAATATACATATTTCTTTCATACTTCTAATTATCTACTGAAGTTTTGATGTGTTCATTAATAGGAGATGACTCATAACTATTCAAGATTTTCCATTAAATTCTATTGAAATTATTCTGGTAATAGAAGTTGATTTTACTTAAATGAAGTAGTATTAATATTTCAGAATTTCAAATAGAACTTGGTTAAAAGATGGCAGTGGTCCCAAGATCTTATCACTAAAAACCACTCTTTGAATTATTGAGAACCACTTGTAGATACATATCAAGAAATTTCCTCTCTCATAGTTAAATTTATGCGTTCCAAAATAATGTGTCTCTTTATAAATATAAGACCTACATATAAAATTAGAGTGGAAAAAGTACCCTTTACAACTGTACAGTAACTGTTCCTCACTACAAAGTATGTCAGGTTTGTTTGGCTTTTAATGATAAATGTGAATTCTGGAATTATATAGACCAGGATTAATTTATATCTTGTTTGTCTTTTTTTAAAACTTTGGTAATAGATAACTAGTTATACTTAAAATGTCCCTAAAAGAGTTTAAAATATGAATGGACCTTATTTAAGACAACTAAAAAAGATGGGGAGTATTGCTTTATTCTATGATTACAATTATATACTATGATTATTTCTACATAATCTTGTTTCCGTATGTGATTCTTGTACCATTTGGTTTGATTTGTAACCTGAAGAAAACAACACAGATAATAGTATGAAATGAAATTTACTTAATTTTGTGATTCCATTTCTTAGGACCCATGATATATACCTAGCCGATGATGTGGAAATCCCTTAGCCCTTAACAGAAAAGGCTGAGTACAGTAAGGGCTTCCTTCAGACAAGAGACAGACAACCATGGTTTGCACACTGTATTTCCTCCTCTTCAACAGTGAGGCCACTGCCTATCATTAACTGTAAGGTATAAACAGCCAAATGTAACCTCACAGTATTCATATCAAGTGAGCTAAGCATTAGAGATACATTTTCTCATTTTATCTGCATGATTTAAAAAATATAAAGTAGTTATTACTATGTCTTCTGTTGTGCAATGAAGAAATTGAAACTCAAGTGAAAGCCAGTGTTGTTTTTTGAGATTTTTTTCCTTCCTGAATCCAAATAGAAGAGCATAAGATGCAAAATATTGCATTCAGGTATGCTGAGATAAGAATATAGGCCCCATTCTCATAAACTAGATAATTTGATAAAATCTCTTACTGTTGTTTCCTTATCTGTAATATGTACAGTATAAAATCTCCTCACTAGAGTTCCTATCATTTCAGAAGTACTCAAACATTTGAGTTATATTTTCCCACCATGTTCCACTGTTTCTCAAATACTTGCTCTAATATTTGGTTAAGATTATGATCCAAGATAGGGGTAAGGGATTAAGTGGTACAAACCATTGTGTATGAAGTAAATAAGCTATGAGGATATATTGTACAACATAGGGAATATAGCCAATATTTGATAATAACTATGAATAGAGTAGAACTTTTAAACATTGTGAATCACTATGTTGTCCACCCGTAACTTATGTAATATTGTACATAAACTATACTTCAATTTAAAAAAAAATTAAAAGATTGTGACCCATTTAACAAACATAATTTAACAGTTAACATATTCCAAACTATGTGATGAGATAGGGCACAAAAATAAGTTATATTTCTTATCTTTCAAAAAATCCTATTAAGGTAAGAGAAAAGTATTTAAAAACTGTGATAAAAAATTCATAGCCAATACTTATTGAGTACCTTCCATGAGAAAACACTTAAATTCCAGCATAAAAACCAGAACAGGAAAAAAAAAAAACTATGCAAAAGACACATCTGACAAAGGACTATTATCCAAAATATACAAAGAACTCTTAAAACTCAACAATAAAAAAACAAACAACCCACTTAGAAATGGACTGAACAGACACCTCACCAATTAAGATATACACATATAAATAAGCATATGAAAAGATGCTGCACATCATATGTCATCAGGGGGATGTAAATTAAAACAATGAGATACCACTACATACTTACTAGAATGGCAAAACTTCAAAACATTGATAACGTGAAATGCTGATGAAGACATGGAGCAAAAGGAACTCTCATTCATCACTGATGGGAATACAAAATTATACAACTACTTTGGAAGACAGTTTGGAGGTTTCTTACAAAATGAAATATACTTTTAGTATACAGTCCAATAACTGTATATCCATACGTAAAACCTGCATATGTATGTTTATAGCAGCTTTATTCATAATTGCCAAAATTTGGAAGCAACCAAGATGTCCTTCAGTAGATGATTAGAGAAATAAACGTGATACATCCAAACAATGAAATACTATGCAGTGCTAAAAAGAAATGAGCTGTCAAACCATGAAAACACATGAAAGACACTTAAATTCATATTACTAAGTGAAAGAAGCCAATCTGAAAAGGCTACATACTGTATGATTCCAACTGCATGACATTCTGGAAAAGGCAAAACTATAGTCAGTTAAAAGAACCATGGTTGCCATGGTTTGTGGGAAGAAAAGGATAAATAGCCAGAGCACAGAGGATTTATAGGGCATTGAAAATACTGTATATGTTACCATCATGATGGATATGTGTCACTATGCATTTGTCCAAACCCATAGAATGTAAAATATCAAGAGTGACTGTAATGTAAACTATGGACTTTGAGTGACTATGATTTGTCAGCGTAGGTTCATCAGATGTAACAAATGTACAACTCTGGTGAAAGATGTTGATGGAGAAGACTATGCATGTGTGAGACCAGGAGATATATGTACCTTCCCCTCATTTTTGCTGTGAACCTAAAACTGCTCTGAAGTAATTGTCTTCATAAAAGATTCCTGTCTCCATAAGAGTTTACATCGAGTACATGAGATAGTTAAAAAAAAAAGTGAATAAATACAACAAAGAGATAAATTTAGACACTGAAAAGTATTATGAAGTTTATACTGAGTTAAAGTCAAGGAAAACATCTGTGAGAAGATAAAATCTGAGTTAAGACATGTAGACCAAGGAGAATCCTCCAGGCATACAACTATTTAGAGAATATCACTGGAAGCAGGGAAATTAGGAACTGTAACGATCCTAGTGGGAATGACCAGAAATAATGATTGATGTGCATCATGGGTGTTCAGGGAGAATGAAGAAAGGCATCATAGGGGAGGTAATACTTAAACAAGATCTTTAAGAAGTTCACCTACAGAAGAAGGGATATGCCCTTCACTTTTAGAACTGATGCAAACTCATGTGGGTACCTGAAATATTCTGGGGCAGGAAGCAGACAACAACAGATGAATATTATTATGCATAAGGGAAAGTAAATTAGGCCATACAGTGAAGTACTACAAATTCTGTAAATAAGCTAGTGAATGATTTGACAAATGGGCTGGTATGAAAAGAACTGTGATTTTGAAGTGTTAGTCTGGCAGCGGCAGTGGTAAATATTGGGTATGTGGAAGGCAGGACGGAAAACAAGTATAACAGAAAGGTATTGAAGTAGTCTGTGGGAAGATGATGAGTATCCTTTTCTGGAGCAGTGGCAATAGAAATAAAAAGGAAAGAACACATTAGCTAATCTTTTAAAGGAAGAATTAATTACAACTGGCTTTGAGAGTTGCATCTGGTTTTAGAAGACAACTTGGACAAGGCTGTTAGATCACGACAAAAGAAACAAACTGAAAAAAAAGAATGAAGGATCATCAAAGTTAAATATTCTATCAAATAATCTAAGAGCAGAAAAAAATGCCACTTTTGTCAATTAGGAGGTTATAGATAATCTTTAATGCAGAAAATTCAATTGTATGTTACAAAAGGATTGGGATGATATGGAGAGGAAAGTATGAAAAGAGATTATTGATTGGTAGTTGTTCCCGTTAGTCAATGATTATGTCACACAACATTTTAACTGGCTGAGTAAAGCAGATGTACTTCAGAATATGAGCAGGCCTCATCCAATCAGCTGAAAGCCTGAATAGATCAAATAGAATGACCCTTCCCCGAGTTAAGTGAATTCTTCAGCTAACACCTTCAGACTTCATCTACACCATTGGCTCTCCTAGGTCTCAAGTCTGCTGGACCACACTTTAGACTTAAATTTACCAGTCTTCATAATCCTGTGAGCCCATTCCTTATAATAAATAAAATCAATCTTTCTCTCTTTCTCTGTCTTGATAGATAAATGTACATGCCTATGCATATATATGTATATGCCTATGTATATATGTATATGCATGTGTATATGTATGTGTATATGTATATGTATATGTATAAAACACAGATCTTATTGGTTCTGTTTCTCTGGAGAACACTGACTGATAGAGATTTAAGCTTATTTTCAAATATTGACTCTAAACATTTCTACAGTAAAGTTATAAATATGACCTTGCTAAACCCACTTGTTTTGAAATTTGATTACTAAAAGTTTTATTCATTGAATTCCTATAAAATCACATCCAAGTGGTTTGCCCTTGGGAAATACACACACACACACACACACACACACACATACACATTCAAAATATGTAAAAGTATAGCTACGGGAACCTTGTCAAGCAGTATCATGTAACCAGTAACCCCTAGTACTGTCTGTGACACGTACAGTTAGTTGCTCAGTTGTTACTCAAAAGTCACAACTGCCTGGAAGTACGTAACATCATGGCTCTTCAAGAGACAGGATTCCTGTGTGTCCTGACCAATCCATGCTACATTGATCTATCCTTTCTGACCAATATATGAACCCAAAGTGTAATTTCAATTGATTATATGAGAGATTAGGAATCATGTCCTCCAAAGAACACTCAGAATAATCCAAGAGGTCTAATTTAATGGAGGTGATGACTATGCATGAATTTTGGTTATTTTAACACAGTTAACAGTTGGAAATCTTTGATCAAAATAAGTAATTATATACAAAATTATATGAATGCAAATGACATGAAAAGCCATGTTACTACTCATAAAAATGGTCATTCTAAGTAGTAGTATGCACAAATGATTGAATTTCAGTGGTTCCAGAAAAACACATTCAGTTGATGGAAATGGGACTTTTATAGCAGTGATCAAATTGAATAGGTTCTGCATGCTGTCTTTTGAATCGTGAAACCCATTCATAATTATTCTGTTGTTAACTGCCTTTTTCTTTATTGATTCACCGCTTCTGTCAGAGTATTTCTGTATTTACTCAAGATTGACTTGTACTATATTTTTATGAACAGACTTAGTAATGCACCATACAAATATATTTACACAGTTTTATAGCATTAACTATTGTGCTTCCTGCTTTTTGTAATTTGCTTTGATTATTCACTGTAAGTGAATATCCTTTTCTTTGGGGAGATTTCTGTTTTGATTTATTTCTTCTTTGGGATATGTCTCTTTCTACTATCACATTAGTACTTTTGATTCAAGAGCTTAATGGGAAGTGTGGATATTCTGACCTAGGAACAGCAACTATGAAGTAATTTGGCATTGATTACAAAATCAATCAAGAAACCAACAAATCACTTCAATAATTTTCATCTTCCAAAAGGCTAAGTGTGTAAATCATGAGACGGTAGTAAGCTTTTGCCCTAATGGAGATTAAAGAGCACATCAGAGGAAAGTGAGTTGCCATCTAGCTGAGACAAGTCCTAAAGAAAAATTAAAGGGAGAGACTTGAAGGTGTGAATAAATTATATCATTAAATTTTGGTCTTGTGTACTGTTCTCTTCAATTCTGATGTTAAGTTTTGAATTGGACATTAGTTTTAATTTTGTTGATTCTCACCAGTGTATTTCCAAAATGTTCAGATGGATAGAATTATTTCCTAAATTACTTACTTTCAATGACTAAAGTTGATTAATTTAATATTGGGTACCTCTTTGTGGTCTTCATTGTTGCAGATATTAAGTAATGATTTTGAACCTGTACTTTCTAATGTCCAAGTAACTGTCTATTGGATAATGAAGTGACTAGACAGAGTATCTTTAATTATTAAATGCAAGAAAGAAAATATTCAGTGAGCTATAAATTACCTGCCATTGTTATTACTTCAAGGTACTATTCAGTGTACAAGCACTCAAGTTTTAATGTATTGTGATACACAATTTTTTGTTTACTAAGAAATTGCAACGGAACAATATTCTTTTTTTATAAAATGTGCAAATATATTTAGGTAATTATTCAAAAATTTTGGTGGTTGTTTAGTACCATCAGAAAGTACTTTCAAAGGTTATTATCACCATTGAGAATACATCAGGAAGCTTTTTTCTCCATTGAATGTTAGGTAGCTAAAGGAAAAACCTTTTTAATCGTAGCAGTTAGAGATATATGGGCATGTTGTACTTTTCACAGTTTGAAATATGAAAGCTTAAGTAATGAAGGAACGAAAGTATAAGAATTTTTGTGAGATAATGCTAATTTGTTTAAAGGTATTCATGTATTGGATTTGAATTATAAGACAACATGATACATAAGAATTGACACAGGACTGAAGTCAACAGAATGGCAGATGATAAGCTCCCTTTGGCTCTCCCCTTCAATCTACAATGAATAAAACATCCACAACTCAACAAAGGTGCCTCTGCCCAATGCACCAGGACACCAGAGAATTCCATACATTTGTACACCTAAAGGCGGGTGACTGGAAAACATAGAGGAGGTGGAACCGTGGAGAACAGAAGAGGTGGTGCCTGCCATCCCAGCCCTCTGCGCAGAGCAGCAGAGCCTGCAGCCCCAGAGAACATGACTCCAGTCTCCTGGCCACAGTGGTGCCCACGGCTTCAGGTAACTGGGCAACAATGGTGGTGGGGCCTGGGACTCCGTCCCTCCAGCCACTGAGGTGCCAATGACTCTGGCCCCCTGCCCCCTCCACCCACACTAGCAGAGCCTGTGAACCTTACAAATGCCAGACAAGGCAGAAGGACCCAGGTAATTCCAGCTCCCACACTCCCCTGTGGAGGTGGAGCCTGTGAGTCAAGGGATCCCAGACACAGTGGGAGAGCCCACCATTCCAGTGCCCTAGGCAGCGATGCCAGTGACACTGGCAGCAGAAAGGCACCAACAGCTCTGAAGGCACAAAAAGCAATAATGCGGCCATGGCACAACCCCTCCGACAGAGGAGGTGGAGAGTGCTGACTCTCATATATCACCAGAGGCAGCTCAGAAAAGAGAAACCAAACCTTCTGCTATAGCGCCACCTACTGGAAAACAAGAAAAGCCTCTAATTTCTAACCTATTGAATCATTAGAATCAGATAGAAAGGCACTGTTGCATCAGATATGTCAGCAGAGGAACAACTCGTGAACTCATGAAGAATCACAGTAACATTGTACCACAAAAAGAAAACAACAATTCTCCAGAAACCAAACTTAACGTCACGGAATATCGCATCATGGAATATTGAGAACTCAAAATAGCTGTCACGAAGGAACTTAGTGAGCTACAAGAACACTTGGGCAGTTCAATGAGCTCAGGAATAAAATTAATGAACAGAATAAATACTTTACCAAAGAGACTGAAACTCTATAAAAAGAACCAAATAAATTCTGGAGCTGAAGAGCACAATAAATGAGATGAAGAATGCATTAAAAAGCATTGGAGGGACTTCCCTGGTGGCACAGTGGTTAAGAATCTGCCTGCCAATGCAGGGAACACAGGTTTGAGCCCTGGTCCGGGAAGATCCCACAAGATGCGGAGCAGCTAAGCCCGTGCACCACAACCACTGAGCCTGTGATCTGGAGCCCGCAAGCCACAACTACTGAAGCCTGCGGGCCACAACTACTGAAGCCTGTGGGCCACGACTACTGAGCCTGCACACCTACAGTCCATGCTCCGCAACAAGAGAAGCCACCGCAATGAGAAGCACACACACTGCAACGAAGAGTACCCCTGCTTGCCGCAAGGAGAGAGCCCCTGTGCAGCAATGAAGACCCAATGCAGCCAAAAATAAATAAATAAATTAGAAAAAAAAAGCATTGGATACAGAACAGAGTATATGGAAGAGGGAATTTGTAAGATCAATGATGGAAATCTAGAAATGATACAAGTAGAAGAGGAAAGAGAAATTAAAAAAATATTTAGGAAATTGTATCAGAAGTATCTAACTCTTTTAGGAAGGGCAACATTAAGGTAAAGGGTATCCCAGAAGGAGAAGAGAAGAAGAAGATAAGCAGAGAGTTTATTTAAAGAAATAATAGTTGAAAACTTCCCAAAACTGGGGAAGGAACTGGATGTACAAATCCATGAAACTAAGAGAACACATAATTACCTCAATGCAAAAAGACCTTCTTGAAGGCATATTATATTAAAATTGTCCAAAGTCAATGGCAAAGAAAGAAATTTAAAGGCAGCCAGGGGAAAAAGAATGGTAACCTACAAAGGAACCCCCATTAGGCAATCCACAGATTTCTCGGCGGAAACTCTGCAGGACGGGAGAGAGTGGAATGACATTCTCAAAATACTGAATGATAAAACTGTCACCCAAGATTACTCTGTCCAGAGGAGTTATCATTTAGATATGAACGAGCAATACTTTCCCAGACAAACAAAAGCTGAGGGAGTTCATCAACACTAGGCCTTTATAAGAAATGTTGAAATGTGTTCTTATACCAGAAAAAGGAAAAAGTACACAAAACTTTGAGTAAGATGATAAATGACAGAACCAGAAAATTACAACCTTTAATCAGAATAGGTTTTTAAACACATTATTATAGCATAAAGTTTAAAGGGAGAAAAAGGGAAAAAATCACTATAGCTACTTCAATTTGGTAACAAATTCCAAATATAAAAGGGATAATTTGAGACAACAAAAACACAAAAGGGTAAGAGGAAAAGGATGGAACCTGTATAGGTAAATGAAGATAAGATGCTGTCAGCAGAAAAAGGACTATTTTATCTATGAGTTGTTTTATACAAACATCGTGGTAATCACAGGTCATAAATCTAGAGCAGAGACACAAAACGTAAAAAAAAGAGGAAACAGAAAAACGTGATAGAAAAGCACCAAAGTAAAATGGCAGACAGAAACACAAGGAAAAAGAAACAATGGAGATATAGAACAACCAGAAAACAAAAGATGAAATGGCCATACTAAGTCCTCATCTATTAATAAGCACCCTAAATATAAGTGGATTGAGTTCACCAATCAAAAGACAGAGTAGCTGGATTGATTAAAAAACAAAACCAAATTATATGCTGCCTTCGGGAGACTCAACTCAGCTATAAAGGCAAAAATAGGCTCAAAGTGAAGGGATGGAAGATGATACTCCTAGAAGATGGCAGCCAAAAGAAAGTGGGTATAGCCATACTCATATCAGCCATACTCATATCAGACAAAATAGACTTCCAGCTAAAAGAAGTAACAAGAGACGAAAATGGACAATATATAATGATAAATCAATAAGACAAAGCATAAAAAGACATAACAGTTATTAATATATATGCACCTACCATAGGAGCACCAAAATATATAAAACAATTATTACCAGACCTGAATGGAGAAATTGACAGCAACAAAATAATAGTAGGGGACTTTAATACACCACCTTCATTAATGGATAGATCATCCAGACTGAAATTCAACAAGAGTAGCCTTAAATGAAACATTAGACCAGATGGATTTGATAGATTTATGTAGAATATTTCATCCAAATAAAGCAAAATACACATTTTTCTTAAGTGCGCATGGAACTTTATCAAGGATAAGCCATATGTTAAGACACAAAACAACCCTCAACAAATTTAAGATTGGAATCATATCAAGCGTCTTCTTCAATCACAATGATATGAAAGTAGAAATTGAATACACGAAGAAACCTTGTAAAATCACAAATACATGGAGACTGAACAACATGCTACTGAGCAGTTGTTCAGTAGGTCAATGAAGAAATCAAAGATACGTGGATCAGCACAGTCAACTAGCAAGATCTACATGTTACATATTGAATAGCAACCAATAACAGCAAAATAAACATTTTTCCAAAATGAAATATTCACCAAAATAGCCCATAGCTTATATCATAAATTTAAAGAATTGAAAGTATAGAGAGTGTCTTTTCTGTTCATAAAAGAATCAAATTAAAATAGAAAGACAACAGGAAAATCTCTATAAACACATGGAATATTTGTAAAAATCCAATTAGAAAATGGGCAAGTGGCATGACTGGACATTTCACTGATGAGGATATGCAGATAGCATATAAACGCATATAATGTCATTAGACATTAAGGAAATACAAATTAAAATCATAATGAGATATCACTACTTAGCTATCAGAGTGACTAAAATAGAGTGAAAATGTCGAATAGTGGAAAGGAGTAAAGAAACTGCGTAACTCTTACACTGCTGGTGAGAATGTAAAATGGCACAGGCACTCTAGAAAATACTTTGGCAGTTTTCTATAAAACTAGAGCTGTAATTACAATTCAACCCAGCAATTGCACTACTGGTTTTTTATTCCATAGAGATGAAAACTTGTGTTCACACAAAACCTCTACATGAATATTCATAATAGTCAATCTTATTTTTAATAGCCCAAACTGGAAACAGCCCAGATATCCTTCAAGAGTTAAAGAGCAAAACAACTGTAGTAAATACATACCATGGAATATTACTCTGCAATAATTGAGAATGAACTATTAATATACACGACGACTTGGATGAATCTCCAGAGAATTATTTTGTGTGAAAGCCAATCTCAAAAGTTATATAATGTATGGTTCTATGTATGTAACTTTTGAAATAAACTTTAGAAATGGAGAATGTATTATTGGTTGCCTAGATTTAGGGAGGATAAAGGAAGGGCAAGAAGGTATGGTTACAGAAAGGCAATACTGGGATCCTTGTGACCAAGGAACTGTTTAGTATCTTGGCTGTGGTGGTTGATTCAGAAATGTACACAGGTGACAAAATTGTATGGAACTAAACATGTGCATGTGTGTACACACAAGCACAGGCAAATAAGAAGTGAAACTAGGGAAGTGTAAATAAGATTAGTGGATCGTATCAATGTCAGTATCCTATCATGATATTGTACTAATTTTTCAAAGTATTACCAATATGGGAAACTGGGTAAAGGGTACACAACATTCCTTTGTATTTTTCTTAAGACGGCATATGAATTTCAAATTAACTTAAGAAAAATGTCAACTAAAAATGTATGATGAGATACTTAATATTTTAATATTGTTTTAAGTGGTATCAAAATTAAAATCACAGGACTTCCCTGGTGGCGCAGTGGTTAAGAATCCACCTGCCAATGTAGGGGACACGGGTTCGATCCCTGGCTGGGGAAGATCCCACATGTCGCGGAGCAACTAAGCCCGCGCACCACAACTACTGAGCCTGCATGCCACAACTACTGAAGCCTGCTCGCCTAGAGCCCGTGCTCTGCAACAAGAGAAGCCACTGTGATGAGAAGCCCGCGCACGGCAATGAAGAGTAGCCCCCACTCTCCGCAACTAGAGAAAGTCTGTGAGCAGCAACAAAGACCCAACACAGCCATAAATAAATAAATTAATTAATTAAAAAAAAATAAAATCACAGAGGCTCACTTAAAATATGAATCTAAATATGCCATTCATCTTTTTACAATTTAATTAAACTCTAGAAAAAAATGCCATACATTTTTATTTAATAAGTCTCCATATCTGTCTGATGCTCTAGCTTCATTGTTGTCACTCAAGTTTTATATTTATGATGTTCTATGCATTTGCTTGGCTTTTTTGGATGCATGATCTCTGTTTGAAATGCCTTTCCATCACCTTTTCACCTGCTGAACTCCTTTTTACCTATTTAAATTGATTTTAGACTGTGAAAGCTATCAGTGACTCTCACTCTTTCCCCTTATCCCCTTACCCTCTATGTTTTTATAATACCCTTTCCACATCTCTCATTGCACTTATTTAGTTGTATTGTAAGTGACCTATTTAAAGAATCTATTTCAGTCCTCCTACTCCACCTCATGGGAACAGAGATTAGACATCCCCAGAATTAAGCAAGTTGACATATCTCATATATTCAATAAATATTTATTAAGGAAACAGGAGTTTTAGATTTAATTTTAAAACATTCCTTCTAAAATTTTAGTACTGTGAGATGCAAAACTTCTCTTTGCATACAATTGTTTCTGCATAGTTTCATCTCTTAAAGCAATTTAAATGACTTAAAGATTCATGTTTTACATTCTTTCCCTTATGGTCTTGATGGAATGTATTGATAATTACTTACATTCGCACCAGGAGATTACAGTAACTAATAATTGCTAGAGTTGTGTTCTTCCTATGAAATTATACCCAAGCATCCCTAAGGAAGAAGAGCCTTTGAAACTCATATGTTCTAAAGTTAATTTTTAAGTTTACTTTTACAAAACTGTCAACTCTTCATTTCAGTCTATCTCCTAGTACACATGGCAGTTATATTCAATGTACTGATATTAATTTAGATCTATAGCTGCCAGAGTATTTTTAAGTGAGCATAAGGAAGTGTGATATAAAATTTTAAATGTCCCAAATTGGAATCAATAAACTTTGGTCAAATCCAGAAGCAGATTAATAACTGTGTGACCTTGAGAAAATCAATACTTTTGAACCCATTACTTCATTAATAAATTTATGGTGCACCTCAAAGTATGTTTTGAGGATTTAGTAACTTGAGGATATGAAAACCTGTGCTATTTAATAGAAAAATAAATATCATGAGATCCTATAAATTTCACATTTGCTTTTTTATAAGTTATGATGTTATATGTATATGATTTTGTATAAATTAACTGATATGTTGTACATATGTGTATACTGAAGCACTATAGCTCTATAGTACTCTCAAAATAAATGCTTAACCCCTGTAAAGCACACAAATACTTAGAATGTATGCATGATGTAGCTTTATTTTGCCAAGTATTATACATTCATTTGGGGAGATATATTCAAAATATTTTAAATAAGATGTAATGATTAAAATGCAACTTGTTAGTTTTATAAAGTATTCATAACATTTTAATTCATTCTATGTTATGTACATACTGTATGTTTTTGACAATCCCTTTTTGTAAATTTATCAATGTGCTGATGCTCTGTTGTTAGGTGCATATATACTAAGGATCATTCTGTCTTCTTGGAGAATTTTCCCCTTTATCATTATGTATGCCCCTTTTTACATACTGCCCCTGATACCTTTCTTTACTTTGAGTCCTGCTTTGTTTGAAATCAATATATCTACTCCCATTTCTTTGGATTACTGTTAGCGTGTTATATTTTCCTTTATCCACTTTTAATCTATATTTGTCTTTTTACTTTAAGTAGGACCCTTGTAGACAACATATAGTTGTGTCTGTTGTTTGATTCACTCTGACAACATCTATCTTCTAATTGGTGCATTTAGACCATTGACATTCAACATGATTATATAGTTGGATTATATCTACTGTTACAGTTTTCTATTTTTTTCCCCCTTGTTGTTTGCTCCTATTTTATCTTCCACTCTTTCTCTGCCTTTTGTGGCTTTAATTGAGCATTTTCTATTATTCTCTTTTTCTCTTTTCTTAGCCTATCAGTTGTAGTTATATTTCTTTTTCATACTTTAAAAAATTTCTTTCTTTACTTTTTTTTAGTGATTGCCCTAGAGTTTGCCATACACATTTACAACTAATCCAATTCTACTTTTAAATAACACTATACTGCTTCATAGGTAGTGTATCATAATAAAATAATCCTAATCTCTCCCTCTTGTTCCTTGTCTCATTGCTGTCATACATTTCTCCTATACATAAACATACAAAAGCATACATATCAAATACAATGTTGCTATTATTATATTAACAAACTCTTATCTGTTGTGTCAGTCCCAGCCTGTTGATGGTGACGCTCTCAGCTAGGAATGCCTGAGGCACTTGCCTGGGCCCATATTACTCAGAGGGAACCCCACACACATTTCCCCCACTGGGGCCAATGCTATGGCTGGGCCACCCCTTCTGTTTTCTATTATGATGCATATTATGTCACAGGACACATTTCAGCAAAAACCATCGGAGAACTTTGTGGAAAAAGATTGATTACTCAAAGGTCTTAGAGTGTACTTGGCATGCCCAAGGGTCACAGAGTGAGGTTGTGAGGAAAAGAGTGGTGGGGGGAAGCGGGGAGAGAGATAACATGGATTTAGGCTCCACTTTTATTAGGATCTGAGGGTGGGTTGTCTGGGTTTCACTGGATCACTCATTACTGGCCAATCTGTAGCTTAAGAGGTGGGAATTTGGACATGGGAGGGTGGAGGTGGGGTCACTGGAGTGGTGGCCCAGCGTTTTCTGAAAAGGAAACGGCCTGGGTGTGGAGGCCTAATTTCTGGTTGTTTTGCTAGGAGCTGTGTCATACAGCTAGCCATGTATTTATTCAAGACGGATGTCTTTTGAAATGAATGCCTTGGCAATCAAAAGCTTAGTGTCAGGCACTTATACTACATCTTTAGATTAATTAAGAATAAGAAAATTAATTTTTTTTACCTTCACTTATTCCTTCACCTGTGTTTTTTCTTTCTTTATGTAGATCAAAGTTTCTGACCTATATTATTTTCCTTCTCTCTAATGAAGTTTTTAATTATTTCTTACAAGGCAACTCTATAAATAACAACTTTCCTCAATTTTTGTTTTGCTGAGAGAGTCTTTATTTCTCCTTCACTTTTCAAAGATAATTTTGCAGGGACCAGAATGCTACGTTGTGTTTTTATTTTCTCTTAACACTTTAAATAATTCACTCCACTCTTTTCTTGGTTGCATGGTTTCTGAGAGGCAGTTGGATGTCATTCCTATATTTGCTCTTTTTTAGGTAAGGTTTTTGTCTCTGGCTTGTTTCAGAATCTTTTAATTTATATTTGATTATCTGTAGCTTGAGTATGATATGCCTAAGTTTAGGTTTTATGATATCCTGACAGGTGTTCTCTGAGCTTCCTGGATCTGCAGTTTGGTGTCTGACATTAATTTAGGGAAATTCTCAGTCATTATTGTTTCAACTATTTCTTCTGTTCTTTTCTCTCCTCCTTCTGGTATTCCCCCTAAATGTATGTTTACACCTTTTGTAGGTATCCCATAGCTCTTAGATACTCTGTTATGTTTCTTTTTCAGTCTTTTTTTTCTGTTTGCTTTTCAGTTTTGGAGGTTTCCACTGAGAATTCTCAAGCTCAGAGATTCTGTTCTCAGTCATGGTCCAGTCTGCTAAGTTCATCGTCATAGGCATTCTTAAAGTCATTTTCCATTTTTGTTGCAAGGTTTTTGATCTCTAGAATTTCTTCTTGGTTCTTTCTTAGATTTCCATCTGTATGCTTACATTACCTTTCTGTTCTTGCATGCTGTCTAGTTTATCCATTAGATCCCTTAGTATGTTAATCATTGTTCTTTTTAAATTCCTGGGTTGATGTTTTCAACATCCCTGCCATATCTGAGACTGGTTTTGATGCTTGCTCTGTCTCTTCAAAATGTCTTTTTGCCTTTCAGTATATCTCTGTCTCTTCAAAATGTGTTTTTTGCCTTTCAGTGTGTCTTGTAATTGTGTGTGTGGTGTGTGTTGTGTGAGAGAGAGATAGCCAGGAATGATGTAATGGATAAAAAGGAACTAAAGGAACACATTACTAATTAAGTCTTTAGTAATGTGGTAGTAAGTTGTGGGAAGAGAAGTGTTCTACCGTCCTATGATTAGGTCTCCGTCTTTTAGTGTGTCTTTGCCTCTAGAATGTGAACTTCACATGTGCTTCTCAGTCCCTCCCCTTTTATGATTGGCAGGATGGCTAGATTTCGCTAGAACTGAGTACTTCGCTTTCTCCACATGGAAGGATAGAATCAGCTGGGTTGGATGTTTCCCTTCCCCCATGTCAATTAGATGCTGATGAAACTTCAGCAGTTTTGGCTTTGGTTAAATAGTTTCTCCTGAGTGCAGGCCTTGTTAAGAAAAACAGAATGCTCTGGGATGTATCAAAATGGTTCTCTCTCTCCCGGGACAGAAGCCCGAGGGAATTTTTCTCCAATAATCCCTTTGAGAACCTGTTAGAACTGGAACAGGTGGAACTCATGAAAGTGTGGGTGGGGTCAGTGATGATTGGGTCTCCCTGGAGATTTTAAGTCTTCCACTGAGCCTCCAGCAAGTCTTCAATCACAGTTCGGGTTTCCCTACCTAGGAGCTGGTTCCCATGGTGTTTTCTGCTCAGTAAGTTGTGATTGTTTTTTTTTTATTTTTATTTTGTATTTGCCTGTTCTCTCCAGTTTGGGGGACAGCAGTTTGGTTAATGACTTTACTTCTTTTATGGATCTAAGAAGAGTTGTTGGTTTTTTAGTTTGTTCAGCATTTACTTGTTGCTAAGCGAGAGTGGCCACTTCTAGGCTTCTTACATGCTGGACTGAAAGCCTTGTTTCTTTTTCAATAGTTTAAACACAATGCTGATATCTAATAATATTTAATAATACTAAAACCTCAGATGTGCAAGCAAGTGAAATTTCCCATAGATTTATTGTACAACCTGAAATATAGCATTGATAGATTATGAATTTGAAAAAGTATATTCAGGTTTGATTCAGACTGGTATCACTGAAGACATCTCCAGTGAAGCACTTTCCCCAGATCCGTGTGACTTTAAGGTTGAAACTTTGGTGAATTAAATTCTCGTTATTGCCTTGTGTTCTGAAGTTATGGTAGTGATTGACAGATGCTTAAATTAGGTCCCCAAACCTGCAGGATACACACAATAATGAAGTAAAAAAAAAGCGTACACTTTATGAGCAAAATGATCTCCTATTTATTTAGTATGAGAAAGATATTTAATCACTCTAAAATTTGTTTTCTCCACTTTCAAAATGGAGTTACCTAACTTACAGTATTTTTACGAGGGTTAAATTATTTATGATTTAGAAAGTACCTAGCACTTAATACATTATTTTATTTTCCTTTCTTGTCTTATGTTAATGTAGTGCTTCCCCAAATTTCCTGATTATCTGTAGTACTGATATGGTTGTTAAAATTTAGATTCCTGGGTCTTACCTAAGAGTTACTAAATTAGAATCTTTAGTATATCTGTAGTGAGATTCAGCAGACATGTGTTTCTTACAAAAGTCATTGAAGAGATACATCCTATTAGGTCTCAGCTGAGCACAATCTGACCTATCTAATACAAAGAGCTAGAATATCTTACCAATAAAGAAACTCATCCAAACCTAGATTTGGTGAATGATTTCGGATTCATTTGCTTTTTCCATATGCTGGTTATCATAAGAGTGTACCTTTAGTTTGTTTACTTAGTGGAATTTTGGCTAAAGAAAACGTTTATGTAAAAGTTGAGGACCATCTGATTATTTTCTGGAATACAATATGAGAAGTGATTATACTGAAATGTCTTTTGGGGAAAGTGTTGCTCATCACAACCTTCTTATTCCATAATATGAACCAATGATTGATAGTTTTCAAGTAATAGGTCATGTACTTTTGTGATATAGAAACTAGATTGTTTTAAAAATATTTATGTAATTCTATTCTTATATTCCACTCAAAGGAAGTCCTATTACAGAGACACTCAGATACATACTCACATACAATAATACATATTAAAACCCCAGCTCTGATATTTGCAAATTATGTGACCATGGACCAATTATTTAACCACTTAGAGCATAAAATTTAATATGTCAGAAATGGAAATCAAAATAACTATATTAAAAAGCTATTTTGAGTATTAGATCAGATCTCATTCTTATATACCTGGTATAACATAGATGCAGTTCCTTGCTCCTATATTTCAAATTAGTTCAAATGCTTGAGGGTAGTTTTTGCATGGAATTCTACTGAAATGCACCGATGGGCTTTAAACCTGTACAGCTCTGTAAAACCCATTCCAACTTCTGCTCTATTTATATTCAAGCTATTGAACAGCTTTTCCCACAAATTTGTTTATCCCATATCTATGAGAGATAATTCAGAATGGGATTTAAAATAACAAAATAGAATTTAAAACTAAGTTTTATAAAATAAAGGAAAACGTAAAATAGGCAAAACTGAAAACTCTTCTGTTTAAGCAAAAATTGCTGAGTACCAAGGAAATTGATTCAAAATAAGCAAATTCAAAGATGGAAAGTAGATTCATAGGTGGGAAGAGATGCTTTAAGCAATTGAAGTAGCAAAAATTCTTTTTATGTGTGTTTAAAGACAAAAATTGGAGGAGGACCTTCAAGATAGTGGAGGAGTAAGACATGGAGATCACCTTCCTCCCGTCAAATACATCAAAAATACATCTACATGTGGAACAACTCCTACAGAACACCTACTGAACACTGGCAGAAGACCTCAGACCTCCCCCAAAGCAAGAAACTCCCCACGTACCTGGGTAGGGCAAAAGAAAAAAGAATAAACAGAGACAAAAGAATAGGGACGGGACCCGCACCAGTGGGAGGGAGCTGTGAAGGAGGAAAGATTTCCACACACTAGAAGCCCCTTCGCGGGCGGAGACTGCGGGTGGCGGAGGGGGGAAGCTTCGGAGCCGCGGAGGAGAGCACAGCCACAGGGGTGCAGACGGCAAAGCGGAGAGATTCCCGCACAGAGGATTGGTACCGACCGGCACTCACCAGCCCGAGAGGCTTGTCTGCTCACCCGCTGGCGCGGGCGGGGCTGGGAGCTGAGGCTCGGGGCTTCGGAGGTCGGATCGCAGGGAGAGGACTGGGGTTGGCGGCGTGAACACAACCTGAAGGGGTTAGTGCACCACGGCTAGCCGGGAGGGAGTCCGGGAAAAAGTCTGGAACTGCCTAAGAGGCAAGAGACCATTGTTTCCTGGTGCGCGAGGAGAGGGGATTCAGAGCACCGCCTAAATGAGCTCCAGAGACGGGCGCGAGCTGCGGCTGTCAGCGCGGACCCCAGAGACGGGCATGAAACGCTAAGGCTGCTGCTGCAGCCACCAAGAAGCCTGTGTGCAAGCACAGGTCACTATCCACACCTCCCCCCCGGGAGCCTGTGCAGCCCGCCACTGCCAGGGTCCCGGGATCCAGGGACAACTTCCCCGGGAGAACACACGTTGTGCCTCAGGCTGCTGCAATGTCACGCTGGCCTCTGCCGCCACAGGCCCGCCCCGCACTCCGTGCCCCTCCCCCCCCACCCCCGGCCTGAGTGAGCCAGAGCCCCCGAATCAGCTGCTCCTTTAACCCCGTCCTGTCTGAGCGAAGAACAGACGCCCTCAGGCGACCTACACGCAGAGGTGGGGCCAAATCCAAAGCTGAACCCCAGGAGCTGTGCGAACAAAGAAGTGAAAGGGAAATTTCTCCGTGAAGCCTCAAGAGTAGCAGATTAAATCTCCACAATCAACTTGATGTACCCTGCATCTGTGGAATACCTCTGTAGACTAGGGGTTTGCTGTATACGACTGACTAGTTTCTGATTTATATGTTTATTTTAGTTTAGTTTTTAGCACTTGTCACTGGTGGAGTTGTTTATTGGTTTGGTTGCTCTCTTTTGTTTTTTCTATTTTAATAATTTTCTTAAATTTTTTTATTTTCATAATTATTTTATGTATGTATGTATTCTTTTTCTTTTTTGTTCCTCCCTTTTCTTCTGAGCCGTGTGGTTGACAGGGTCTTGGTGCTCCGGCCGGGTGTCATGCCTCAGGCTCTGAGGGAGGAAAGCTAGGTTCAGGACACTGGACCACCCCAACCCTCCTGGCCCCACGTAATATCAGTCGGCGAGAGCTCTCCCAGAGATCTCTGTCTCAACACTAGGACCCAGCTCCACTCAATGACCAGCATGCTTCAGTGCTGGACACCCCATGCCAAACAATTACCAAGACAGGAACACAGCTCCACCCATTAGCAGAGAGGCTGCCTAAAATCATAATAAGTTCACAGACACCCCAAAACACACTGGATGCAGTCCAGCCCACCAAGACAAGATCCAGCCTCATCCACCAGACCACAGGTACCAGTCCCCTCCACCAGGAAGCCTATACAACCCACTGCACCAAACTTACCCAATGGGGGCAGATACCAAAAACAACAGGAATTATGAACCAGCAGCCTGCAAAAAGGAGACCCCCAAACACAGATAAGTAACGTGAGAAGACAGAAGTACACAGCAGATGAAGGATGATCAAGTGGGTTTTATCCCAGGAATGCAAAGATTCTTCAGTGTATGCAAATCAATCAATGTGATACACCATATTAACAAATTGAAGGAGAAAAACCATATGATCATCTCAATAGATGCAGAAAAAGCTTTTGACAAAATTCAACACCCATTTATGATAACAACTCTCCAGAAGGTAGGCATAGAGAGAACTTACCTCAACATAATAAAGGCCATATATGACAAACCTACAGCCAGCATTGTTCTCAGTGGTGAAAAACTGAAACCATTTCCACTAAGATCAGGAACAAGACAAGGTTGCCCACTCTCACCACTATTATTCAACATAGTTTTGGAATTTTTAGCCACAGCAATCAGAGATGAAAAAGAAATAAAAGGAATCGAAATCGGAAAAGAAGAAATAAAGTTGCCACTGTTTGCAGGTGACTTGATACTGTACATAGGGAATCCTAAAGATGCTACCAGAAAACTACTACAGCTAGTCAGTGATTTTGGTAAAGTAGCAGGATACAAAGTTAATGCACAGAAATCTCTTGCATTCCTATATACTAATGATGAAAAATCTGAAAGAGAAATTAAGGAAACATTCCCATTTTACTATTGCAACAAAAAGAATAAAATACCTAGGAATAAACCTACTCAAGGAGACAAAAGACCTGTTTGCCGAAAACTATAAGACACTGCTGAAAGAAATGAAAGATGATACAAACAGAAATATACCATGGTCTTGGATTGGAAGAATCAACATTGTGAAAATGACTATACTACCTAAAGCAATCTACAGATTCAATGCAATCCCTATCAAACTACCAATGGCATTTTTCACCAGAACTAGAACAAAAAATTTCACAATTTGTATGGAAACACAAAAGGCCTCGAGTATCTAAAGCAATCTGGCAAAAGAAAAATGGAGCTGGAGGAATCAGGCTTCCTGGCTTCAGACTGTACTACAAAGCTACAGTAATCGAGACAGTATGGTACTGGCACAGAAACAGAAAGATAGATCAATGGAACAGGATGGCAAGCCCAAAGATAAACCCACGCACATATGGTCACCTTATCTTTCATAAAGGAGGCAAGATCATACAATGGAGAAAAGATAGCCTCTTCAGTAAGTGGTGCTGGGAAAACTGGGCAGGTACATGTAAAAGTACGAAATTAGAACACTCCCTAACACCATACACAAAAATAGACTCAAAATGGATCAAAGACCTAAATGTAAAGCCAGACACTATAAAACTCTTAGAGAAAAACATAGGCAGAACACTCTATGACATAAACCACAGCAAGATCCTTTTTGACTCACCTCCTAGGGAAATGGAAGTAAAAACAAAAACTAATGGGACCTAATGAAACTTAAAAGCTTTTGCACAGCAAAGGATACCATAAACAAGATGAAAAGACAACCCTCAGAATAAGAGAAAATATTTGCAAATGAAGCAACTGACAAAGGATTAATCTCCAAAATATATCAGCAGCTCATGCAGCTCAATATCAAAGAAACTAACAACCCAATCCAAAAATGGGCAGAAGACCTAAATAGACATTTCTCCAAAGAAGATATATAGATTGCCAACAAACACATGAAAGGATGCTCAACATCACTAATCATTAGAGAAATGCAAATCAAAACTACAATGAGGTATCACCCCACACCAGTCACAATGGCCATCGTCAAAATATCTACAAAAAATAAATGCTGGAGTGGGTGAGGAGAAAAGGGAACCCTCTTGCACTGTTGGTGGGAATGTGAATTGATACACCCTCTATGGAGAGCAGTATGGAGGTTTCTTAAAAAACTAAAAGTAGAACTACCATATGACCCAGCAATCCCACTACTGGGTATGTACCTGAGAAAACCATAATTCAAAAAGAGTCATGTACCACAATGTTCATTGCAGCTCTATTTACAATAGCCAGGACATGGAAGCAACCTAAATGTCCATCGACAGATGAATGGATAAAAAAGATTTGGCACATATATACAATGGAATAATACTCACCCATAAGAAGAAATGAAATTGAGTTTTTGTAGTGAGGTGGATGGACCTAGAGTCTGTCATACAGAGTGAAGTAAGTCAGAGAAAAAAAGTATATGGTAACACGTATATATGGAATCTAAAAAGTAACACATATATATGGAATCTAGGGGCAGGACAGGAATAAAGACTCAGATGTAGAGAATGGACTTTAGGACATGGGGAGGGGAAAGGGTAAGCTGGGACAAAGTAAGAGAGTGCTATTGACATATATACACTACCAAACGTAAAATAGATAGCTAGTGGGAAGCAGCTGCATAGCACAGGGAGATCAGCTCGGTTCTTTGTGACCACCTAGAGGGGTAGGATAGGGAGGGTGGGAGGGAGACGCAAGAGGGAGGTGATATGGGGATATATGTATACATATAGCTAGTTCACTTTGTTATAAAGCAGCAACTAACACAACAGTGTAAAGCAATTATACTCCAATAAAGATGTTAAAAAAAGGGAAAATTGGATCAGTATTCTGGTTATGAATTTATAAACGACTGTAGAAGTTCAAATAATATAGGAGAATATATAAAAAATTTATTAAAAACCACATAAAAGTTACATAGAGCTAATGTCTGCTAACTATTATGAAGAGTTTAATAGAGGAAAAGCAGGGGTATATTATGTTCTCAGGACTCAGGGCACCAAATAATCAGATGTTAGCTATGGGTTATTTTCAGATTGTGGCTTTGGTTTATTATTATGAACTTGTATTATCAAATATATTAAATAATTAACTAAATAAATAGAAGTGTGCCATTAATAGACAAGGTATAAGCAAGTGGAAAGAACCAAGGATTGTGATTAATAGGATATCCAACAGAGAATAATCATACTTTATTATTTTAGTTTATATTTCAATGATTACATTTTTTTTCGTATAAAGAAAATTAAATTTATTCAATAATGTGTTCACCTCTGTTTTTACATCCATTTTTTAAAAATTGATTTTATTTATTTTTGGCTGCCTTGGGTCTTCGTTGCTGCGCGTGGGCTTTCTCTAAATGCGGCGAGCAGGGGCTACTTTTCATTTCAGTGCACGGGCTTCTCATTGCGGTGGCTTCTCTTGTTGTGGAGCACGGGCTCTAGGCACGCGGGCTTCAGTAGTGTGGCACTCAGGCTCAGTAGTTGTGGCTTGCAGGCTCTAGAGTGCAGGCTCAGTAGTTGTGGCCCATGGGCTTAGTTGCTCGGTGGTATGTGGGATCTTCCCGGACTAGGGCTCAAACCCATGTCCCTTGTATTGGCAGGAGGATTCCCAACCACTGCGCCACCAGGGAAGCCCTATCATCCATTTTTATATACTTGCCTATTATTTGATTCTGTAAATTAACCTCACCCAAGTCCTTAAAATCAGGGATGACATAAACATAAATGAAATGATAGTACATTTGAGAGAGCTGGTAGATTCAGATTCAGAGATCTTTCTGTAGAAACAATTTCTCACCAACGTGCTTTTGAATCATAGCTTTGTGTTGAATAGATTCACCTTGTGAAATTGATCATTCTTTATGCTATTCACTTCTGTCACACTAAGAAAGCAAAGCATTTTATTGCCTCCTCTCTTCATGGACAGACCCCAGGCCCAGGAAATTGTGCCCTTAAGAAGCGTGATAATTTGTGGAGAGCCCATGCCTTTCATAACCATTTTACTAGAACTTGAGGAAATTCACATGGGTGGAGTATAGAGCAAAAGACAGTACATGTTAAACCAATAATGTTGGATTCAAAAACTTTCTAGAAAAGTTACAATCTGAATAAAATAAACCTTAGGAGAGAATTGGCCTCTAAACATCCTTATCCTGGTTTAATGATTACTATTGAGTTTGATATTTTTTCAAATATTACATGGCCCTTTTCATTCTCTCTTTTCTTTTACCTCTCCATTGTTTGGTTGGGTTTTTTGTTAAATGTTTAATAATAACAGATTCTATTTTTTTTCCATGAAGGAGCATTTTCTAATTATATTCAAGTACAGTCTTTTTTTTGTCATTTTGGCACACTTTGTGATAAGTGAGATGGATACTATGTTTTCATTTTAAAATCACTGTTGTGGACCTCTTTGTTTCTGTACTAAGGACACATCTATTGTACACCTTTAGAGATGAGACAATTTTAAAGGTACTTCAAGTTAGATATTTTTCTTGGTTACATCAAAAAATATTTAGATACTTGCTCGAATTTGTCTTTTGACTCTGAGTTATTAATATAGGTTAAGCATTTTTGCCTCATTTAAAAAAATTATCCCTGCATCCTCAAAATTTTTGGAAAGTGCTAGAACATTTTATTTATAGCTAGCCTTAAGATATCAGTGGAATTTAAACTCATTTAACTGCATTAGCAAATACTAAAAAAGAATGTTGCATTTAGACTAAAAACTATATCACAGTGTTGTTAATTTGTAACATAAGCAGTAATATATGTTCCCATAGATAGAAATCTACAGAGAAAATAAGATAGGACGTTTACTGAAATTAGAATATTTATCAAAAACAAATTGCATTTCCTTACGTGTTTACTGAGATTAAATGTTAATGAAATTCTCCCTTTCAAATTATATCCACAAGGCAAATATTAGATAAGACCATGTTATCAAGGATAAAAAATGATTGAATTTCTGGTTTTACACTTAATCTGGAACAGAGATGTAGGTCAATGGGGAAAAAGGGTATTTAAGATGTTACTGTTGCTTAGATAAAGTGATAGTTCATTCAAAGAAATAACCTTGTGCACACTTGGAAAAAAAGTGATTTCTTTTCATCCCAAATGCCAACTGAACTGTAAAGGGTGACATTTTGAGAAAGAGCTGGTAGATTCTCATGATAAAGGAAAGTAAGAATGAAAATGGATTTAAAAAAAACAACTGTCAAATTGTACTCTTCCATTGCTTAGTCCAAGCTCTCTGGAGGCTGATTTTTCTTATTATATTTTCAAATGTTCTGGTTTACTTTCATTCAAATTGTGTAAATGATTTTCAGTTGAATTAAACATATTTTTGGACAAATGTTCTTGTTAAGAAACCTTAGTAAAATGGAAACATGGAAACCTTTCCTACCACCAACCACCATCTGCTGTGATCCAAAAATCAGTCTGCAAATTTCTGACAGCAGTAATGGCAAAATTCTAGTCTAGATGAATTTATGTTTCCCTGAGAGAGAGAAGTTTAAACAGTGATGTTGGATATTTTTGCATGTGGATATTTTGCAATATGTTCATTTTTTTTTGATTCGTACAAATGAAGATGAAGGGAATTCACTAAAATCTGAATTGTCAAAGAAATGATATAGATGACAATAGAGAATTATCAAATTAGAAAGTGAAGTTTATCCTACATTTGACTCCTGGGATTTACACCAGTTTCATTCTTAGCCAGGTAGACAGCCTACTGGTTTTATTACAATTAAAATAAAATTTGCCTTGAGTCATAATTTATTATAATTTATTTTGAGGACAAATATTATTTAAAGCTATATCTATTCTTTTAAAATGTATACATTGAAATGTAGTTGTTAATATTTGAATCCAGCATAACTGAAACAGGACACAGTTCTAGGGGTAAAAAATTATAATGATAGATAAAAAGAAAGACATTTGGCATGATACAGAAAGAAATATAGATACATACATAGATAATTTTCAGACTAAAATACTAAAATAAAAGCATTTATGTTGACACTCACTTTTGGCTTCCCAGGTGGCATTCTAATCTATGTTTGTTTCTCTTAAACAGATGGAATCTCAAAAGTTCCTCTTACCCATTCAGCCATGTGACATTGTGATCACCCATTTTATTGGCAACATATTTGTTAACTCATTATGAATATTCATATAACTTAGTTAAGTAGAATCTTATATAATTTGCAATTAAATTTTATCTATCTTATGTTCAGGGTCCAACCAAGAAAACAAAAATCACTACAAATATTTAAATTAAAGGAATTTAGTATAAGGCATTGATTGCACAGGTAATAGAACTACTGAGAAGCCAAGCAATGGACTGTGAGTCACACCAAAAAATAGTAGGTGGAAACAACAGGAAGCTACTGCAGGAACAAAGGGTCACAGAAGTGTTATTGAAGCTCAAATCTAGAATCACCTGGTGAAAACTAGAAATCCAACCACCTGTCTGGCTGGAGAAAGAGCCATAAATGAGATGGCATAGGAAGCAGAGAGAAAGGGGAGCCACTTTGACTTCTGTCAATTTCCACCTTCAAGTTCCCTGGCAGTGTCTCCCACTACCATAGGAGTGAGAAGCCAGCTGACCTGGGAGCCTGTGTCTGCCTTGTGCTGGAATCTCAGGCTCGTGCAACTTCCTTATGCCTTCTAAACAGGCTTGAGTCTGAAGTTTTATCAAATATTTCCATTTTATAAAATTCTTTTTTCCTGAACACACACAATATTATGTCTTGGTATGCCAGATGACATCACATAATTGTGACAAGCAGTTCAATTCACATTGTTTAGGTATCCCTTAGTCAAGCATTAATTTTCTCCCAGGGCTGAATAGCTGTAAGGTACTGGCTAGTGGCTGATGGCGTGACTGTACCACAAAACCCTATGGATCCCTGAAACAATTTTTATTTAGAATTTTCAAATGCATTTATTTACCACAGCCATTTTAAGCACCATTAGAAGATCTGAATGTCCTGATGTTTTGTAGAATAGCCTGGAATTACTTCAAAGCTTTCCCTTATTCTGTGCCCCTTTCATACCTAGCAACATCATGGGTTCTCTGATAAATGGGTCAGAGCAAACTGTATGAATGTAGAATATATTGATTCTGAAATCCAAAGAATCCAACAGTCAATGCAAAAACCTGTCTTTTATTTTAAAGGGGGACATTCTGACAATACTCAGAACTCTGCTTCCTTAGGAGGTTCACTGATGAGACAGGTACCTGAATTTTTACAGGATGTATCTGACATATATGTGTCTTACTCTCATTCTTGCTACTTCTTATTCACTGTCTATTCAAATTCTATGTCATTTATACTATTGGATTTACTTCAAGGTTGAAGATCAAGAAACAATGGGATTACTGACTAATCCTATACTGAAATTCCTTACTATAGAGTTGGATTATCTTAACTTTCTTTTTTCTGATCAAGAGGAATTGTAAAAATTCCTCCAGGAGAACATGGAAGTTGAAAAACAGATTGTAACACTTTTAACAGTTATGGAGCTAGTTTCTTAAAACAGGTTATTGAACTATAAGATATCCGAAGGGAGGAAAATGTAACTACCCCGATAGGAGAAAGGATTGGTTTAAAATGAGAGAGATTGTAGGCAATGAGTGAGAGAGGTCAATAGACTGCTACACGTGAGGCTGCAAATCCCAACATAGATTTTGTAGTTTACAGACTGTTGTAGAGTTTAGATTTTCTTTGTCTCTCACCTCTGGACTCAGATTTAAAGGGCTCATGAAATTAGGTCAGCCTTATTTAGGTCATTTCTCTTTTGATTGGCTGAAAGTCGAGGGATCAAATCAGTGCCCTTAATTACTGCTGTAAAATCCCTTTTACCATGTTATGAGTGATATAGCTATAAATTTCACCCACACTTAAGGGGGACAGATTATATGTATAAGAGTAAGGGTCACTGGGGTCATTTTAGTAGTCTGGCTACCACAGCTTCATTCCCTCTTTGCCATTCCCCCTTGAGATAAAGTTATAGATGTTTCCCTTTCAAATCTGTTTGAAAAGAATCACCACATAATAATTTGTGTTCTCTTATTACCTTACTGTGCTTTTGACCATTCCTCCATGATTGAATGTAGAGGCTACATGCTAGTATATTCATCTGGACATCAGCATGGCACAAGTTCTGTGACATTTCAAGAAGGTCAGTTCTGCCAGGGATTATGGATGACATGTATTTAAATGTCAAACATTCACAAGGAGATTAGGAAGGGATGTCCCAAAATAAGATTCATTTATTTTCAAACTGATTTATCCAGTTTCTCCTGATTGGCTACTTCTGGTATTGCTTGGGAAGAAGCCTGAAATGAAATGAGGTTTTTAAGAGCTGTATATAAGTAAAGTTCTTTTTGAAAGAGATATAAGCCAGGGACAACAATATATACTTAAAAAAAATCATTCCATTTTTATTTATTTTTTTATAATTAATTTTTATTGGAGTATAGTTGCTTTACAATGTTGTATTAGTTTCTACTGTACAACAAAGTGAGTCAGCTATACGTATACATATATCCCCTCTTTTTTTGGATTTCGGTCACCACAGAGCATTGAGTAGAGTTCCCTGAACTACACAGTAAGTTCTCATTACTTATCTGTTTTTAGACATAGTGTCAATAGTATATATATATATATATATGTCGGCCCCAATCTCCCAATTCATCCCACCCCTTCCTTCCCCATTGGTATCCATACGTTTGTTCTCTATGTCTGTGTCTCTATTTCTGCTCTGCAAATATCCACAAATATCTGCTTTCCGTATATGTGTTAATATACGATATTTGTTTTTCTCTTTCTTACTTACTTCACTCTGTATGACAGTCTCTAGGTCCATCCACGTCTCTACAAATGACCCAATTTCGTTCCTTTTTATGGTTGAATAATATTCCATTGTATATATGTGCCACATCTTCTTTATCCATTCGTCTGTCTATGAGCATTTACGTTGCTTCCGTGACCTGGCTATTGTAAATAGTGCTGCAATGAACATTGGGGTGCATGTGTCTTTCTGAATTATGGTTTTCCCTGGGTATATGCCCAGTAGTGGGATTGCTGGGTAGTATGGTAGTTCTACTTGTAGTTTATTAAGGAACCTCCATACTGTTCTCCATAGTGGCTGTATCAATTTACATTCCCACCAACAGTGCAAGAGGGTTCCCTTTTCTCCACACCCTCTCCAGCATTGATTGTTTGTTGATTTTTTTATGATGCCCATTCTGATCATGTGAGGTTATACGTCATTGTAGTTTGATTTGCATTTCTCTAATAATTAGTGATGCTGAGCATATTTTCATGTGTTTGTTAGCCATCTGTACGTCTTCTTTGGAGAAATGTCTATTTAGGTCTTTCACTCGTTTTTTGTTTGGGTTGTTTGTTTTTTGATATTGAGCTGCATGAGCAGTTTGTATATTTTTGAAACTAATCCTTTGTCCATTGCTTCATTTGCAAATATTTTCTCCCATTCTGAGGAATGTCTTTTCATCTTGTTTATGGTTTCCTTTGCTGTGCAAAAGTTGTTAAGTTTAATTAGGTCCCATTTGTTTATTTTTGTTTGTATTTTCATTGCTCTAGGAGGTGGATCAAAAAAGATCTTGCTGCGATTTATGACAAAGAGTGTTCTTCCTATGTTTTCCTCTAAGAGTTTTATAGTGTCTGGCCTTACCTTCAGGTCTTTAATCCATTTTGAGTTTATTTTGGTGTATGGTGTTAAGGAGTGTTCTAATTTCTACTTTTGAACTTTGGGACATTTTTCAGTCTTCTCTATATGACCATTTGCTGCCCCAAATTTGTAAAACCTCTCAAGTTGCTACAGACCAGATTAGTAGTTGTTTTTCTTTAAGATTCCTTAGGATGTCAGAAATCTGCTCAACATAAAAAGGTGAATCCTGACACTGATGTAAAAATATGTTCATAAACTTTCAGGTCATAGTTTCTTGATACTAAAATAACTTTAGTACCTTTAAAGGCTTAAGCTAGTCAGAATATCCTTTTCTTATTTTTGAGATATGGGGACCTTGGAAAAGACCTAAAAACACCCAGTACCTTGGTTTATTAAGTGTGGAGTTAGAATGGAGATAGGGTAGAGATATTTAGAAAATATATGAAAGGACCTGAAAGAGTGTAGCTGAAGGGAACAAAAAAATTTTTGGAAAAATTTTTGTTTGTCTTACGTAGGTTAGATTAATTGGTTGACCAGCTCACACATGAGGAGCTCAAGAATAGAACAGCTACATTTTTTAGTCTTAAGTGTCATGAAAGGAAGGAGATGGGCCAGTAGTACTGGTGGGTTTAAAAAGAAATCTCTCCCTCCACAGTCATGTGACCACTTGGCATCACATTATTTTAAAGTTGTAAGAAGCTGCAGTAGACCACCCTTTTAGTTGGGTAAAATAATTAAGATATTAGTTAATGGGTTTATACTATTGCAATTCATATTCTTATCTCAAGGGTAATAACTTGAGTAGAACAATGTGCACATTTTCCACACATTTAAATATAGACAAACTCATAAACCATATTGTCTGACAAAATACGCATTAAATTTTCCCACTTAGATACTTAGTATTTTTTCAAAGTAGGCATGAATCATTTAAAATAAAACCTCGCTGTTTATTCACTAAAGCTATCAAATTTGCTCCCAGACTTTGCTTTGAATATGTCCTTTTACTCTGCTGGGTGCCAAAACCAAAAGTGGTGAGGATTTTTCAATAAAGCAAAGACAGAGAGAATCAGATGCTTATTCATAAAACAACCAAGCAAAACAATCTGTATAAGCAGAAGTACATTGCTGGGCCAGTTCACAGTCCAGCAGAGCTGAGACAAAGCAGTCAGGTATGGCAGAACTCCCACTGAGGTGGTCCTATTTTAAGCAAAGCCCAGAGCTTGTGAAGAGAGCCCATTTTTCTTCCTATTTTGATTCAATAGAAACAGAACAAAGCAGATTCCAGTTCCATCAGCGAATTAGATAGAGCTGAACTGAAGGGATTTTACTCAGGCAAAATATGACAGAGCAGGCAAATGGAATCTTTGAGAGAGGCTGATAGAAAGCAAGGGGGCCAAATCATTTAAAGTTTTATTTTATTTTAATTTCCCATTTGATTAAAATAGATTTCAAAGTATCCAAGAGAAACAAATGAAACATTCTAAGGTCAATTTGAAATTTGGTGGAAGCATGCAAGGCAGAAGTTCAAACTGCAAAGCCAGGCAACTATTTTCATTTTCCAAGTGTTTTTTTACTTCACACACAATTGTTATAGAAATTTTTTGTTAAGAAAATTTTCTTCCAAATCAGTATTGGCGTGTGTGGGGTTTTTGTTTGTTTGCTTGTAACTTTTTGAGGATTCTCTCTCTAGGCATAGTTTAAAAAATTCTTTTTCCAAAGTTAACATTAGCATGTATGCGTATCTTTTAAAAGTTGGTAACTTCAATTTAATGCAGTTACAACCTTAATTTTTTTCTTTTATATATTTTAGATATGAAAAAGGCTGAATATATTCTTAAAACTGGAAGTTTTGACATGACTCCCTTGGGAGAAATAGACAGACCCAGATCTCAGGCATTGCGTGAAATAAGCAACAAAGGGTATCTTCAACCCAGCCCTGTTTGTGGCCCAGAGCCTTGAGCACTGGTCCTAGTCAGTGGCCCACACATTCATTTCTCTCTTGCCAAAAGTTTGAGGGTTTGCCATAGTCTCATGGCTCAGAAGGACATCTTCACATAAAAAGCCAGACATAGGCATAAAATCAGGAAAAAGTATATTAGCTTCATTGTATTTTATTATTGGCTTCCTGGGAAATAATAAAACAAAACCAATGTCAGAATACCTGTTGGCCCAACATTCAAGAAATTATTTTTAAAATGTATCTTGGTGAAATCAGTAGCAAAGATATTGGATTTGGAGTTAATTTTGAACATTTGATTCATTTGCTTCTAACTCTCCTGCACACTAGGTGTCCTTGAAGAGATAACAGGTAAACATATAGTGTGCTTCACTTGCTACAAAGGGAAATAAGTCTGATTTATGGAGAGTGATTTTAAAAAGACAATATTTTACAAAGAGTGGTCAGAGAAAACCTCAGTAAGAACATGGCATTTGGGCAGAGAGCTGATGAAATCCGAAGCCTGGAGAACGCATTGTAAAATGTCTGGAAGGGAAGATTCCTAGAAAAGACAAAAGCAAGTTCAAGGACCCTGACCTTTAACACTGTTAGTAAAATCAAAGAATGCTTAGTAGGTTGTTAGTGCTGAAGATGAATACATGAGGAGAACAGCACAAGATTTGGTTAAAGGATGACAGTACATGATAAATATTTTTATGTTAATAGATATTTCTTTCTAGCACTGTTATCTCAATTTAAGTTAAAAACATTGGGAAAAAAGGGAAAAGTGAAGTGCTGGAAAATCTAACTTTGAATGTCAGGATATGCTTTCTTATACAAATTATACCTATGTCTCCTGAACTCAGTATACACAGCTGAAAACTATTCAGAAGTTTAGATGAGGTTTTCTATCTCTATTTCCTGATTTAAAAAAAGTATCAATCCAGCAACATCCCTTCAATTCTTCTTGTAACCCTGTCTTACTTGTGATGTAACTGACTTAGATCAAGATTCTCTGGTCATTCTTTAATAAATTGTCTTTCATGTGATTTAGAACAGAGTATGCATTTCTATAACTTCTTTAGACCACAGACATTTCTGTAAGATTTTATGTGATAATGATAAAGTTTGTTCCAGTGATAGCATTATTAAAGCAAACAAGTACTTGAAAACTTCTTTAATTAAGGCTGTGTTTCTTATTTTCACTTTTAATTATACTAATATATATTTGGATTTTTAATTTTTTGAAATAATTTCAAAATCAGAGAACATTTACAGGAATAGTACAAAAAAAACTCCTATTTACCCTTTACCCAGCTTCCCTAAATGTTATCATTTTACTACATTTTCTTTATCATTTTCTCCCTGTGTGTGTGTGTGTGTGTGTGTGTGTGTGTATATAAACATGACCCATTTCTGTGTAAGTGGCAGACATGATAATTAAATATTTCAGGGCATTTTTCCTATAAAAGGAACATTTCATGCATAAATACAATAGAGTTATCAGCTGCACACAACAATCATTTGGTCAGAGAACAAGGTAGTTATTCTGAAGAATATCTCAACTAGGGTTTCTCTGGTGTTTCCTCATTATTTGACTCATGTGATACATTTTTTTTTTACAAGGATATCACAAAAGCAATGCTATGTTTCTCAGCAAATAATATCAGGAGACACACAATTTTGGATTGTCCTATTATGGTAGTGTTAATTTTGATTGCTTTGCTTAAGGTTATGTAGGTAGGTTTTTCCAACTGTAGTTTACTATTGTTTCCCTTTATATTAGAGGGGAGATATTTTAATACAATGTAGATATACTATTTCTCATCAAACTTGCACCCATTCGTTTTAGCATCTATTGATAATACAGTCCCCATGGCTTCTGAGTTTTTTGGGTCTGGCTGGTGGAACAGACACTGTCCATGGTCTTCTGTCCCTCTGTGAACCTTGTGTACTGTTACCACTCATCCTTTTGGAAGGTTTTTCTCCAGACCCTAGTGGTTTCATCACAGGCATGTCCTGATCAGTGCTTAAACAAATACTCAAGTGAGTCTCTCTGAAGACTTCTGGGTTCATTCTCTGCATAGCTCTGTCCTCTCGATACTCTGTCCCAGGAACTGTGCCCTCCTTAACTTTCCCCGGATTCCCAGCTCAACTCAGGGCATCCACTAGGCTGCAGCCGGGCTCTCACTCCCTGTACCTGGAAACTTCATACACTGGATCAAAATTGTAGCGTTTACCTTATTTCCTCATCTTTCAGGGATTCCTTTTGTTGCCTGGTGTACAATATCTTGCTTACTGTTGTCTCATGTATTTTTTTCCACATTTTGGTTGTTTCAGAAGGGAGAGTATATCCACTCTCTATATGCCATGAGTTTATATGCCCTCTGGCGTCAATTGCCTCCAGGAATCCAACGCTTGCCTCCAGGAATCCAACGCTCCAATCCAATCCTCTCTCTCTCCAGATTTCAGGTTAGTTTGTTACCCTGTGATTTCAGATTTCTGATGTTTTCATGAATTTGAAATTTTCCCAGGGGGAAAGACACACTTTCCAGCTTCCAACATTTCCTAACTGAGACCAGAAGCCTCTAGTTTCTTTTTAAAAAATAGAAACATTAATACAGCTTTTAAATGGAAGAGAAAGCATAATGGAGACTTAAAGAAGATGAGCGAGTCCTTCTATTTTCTTGGAGATAAACAGGATATCTAACATTGGCTAAGTCCATCCTTTTGCTCTCACATCTTAGAAAATTTCTGTAGAGCTGACAGAAGGATAAGTTACAGCAATAAATCAGGCAAAGCACTTAATTAGCACCCTTTGTAAACAACTCAGAGTGACACAGCCTTTCTACAGCATATCATATTAGCCTTTCAATTTAATGAGCTGCTAGAGTATATTAAAATTTGCAGTATGCCAGTTTATTCCTTTTAATTGAATAATTATTTTAAAGAATGTCAATTTTATTCTCTTGAATAAAAAACAATAGAAACACTGTTAAGTACTGTTTAAAAAATATAATAGAAGTACAAGTACTTCATAGCCAATAAAAAAGGCAAGGGTAAACCTGTTCATAGGTAGGAAAACAGCAATGCCGATTATGCAATTGTCTCTTACTCCTTTTAATTAAATTCCTAGGAAGGTAAAGGCAAACATAAAAGCAAATTTGTAGCATCTTTGGAAAATTAATGGAAGACCATATGAAATTGGGAAGAAATTTATTTAACTTTAGTGTTAATGTGCTTGAGTTAAATGATTTAAATGCTGTTATTCTATAAAGTTAGATTTATGTTTGAATCTATTTTAATAGTCATTGAGAAAAAATAAAACTTACATCATATCCAAGAGAAATTTTTACTTGACCCGTTTAGTATGCTTTTATACACTCAAGGTCGAAATAAAAAGTGAGAAGCATTCAGTTGTGCAAAATTAATGAAAAGTTATTAATAGTTTTCTTCCTATATAATAAATTTGTGAATCATGAAAGTATATATGATACATAATTATATGGGTTATATGTGTCTGCTTTATTTTAACTAAATATACACTTATATAGGGTCATTAGTAGTAAATGTGGTTCTTTTTTGTTTTAATTCCTTTTTATGATCCTCTGGTTATCATGTTTTTGCTGCAAATATGTTGTTTTAATCATAGTCAACTGTTTTGCAATGATAATTCATCTCATTTTTTTTAAAGAAAGTGTTGCTATTTGCTAATTTCTCAAAGACATTTAAGTAGATAGTTCACTGCCACCATCCTTTTTCCTTTACTAATTCATGGTGTTTCTGCACTACAGTTAGGGAGCTGAATCAATGTTACTGAGATAGACAGTAATTAAACAGAGTAAGATGAAGCTACAACAAAGGCCTCCACATCTTTCAAATAGTATTTCTGACACCTGTTACAGTAAGTTATTGAGCAATATGACGAGGCTTTAAATGGCAAATACCACATTTCACCAGTTTTCCATCTTGATATTTTTATGTGTGATTGGATTTTCTTTCATAATGTGTTCTTATATAGCCTTTTTTTGAGTTTTCTATTTTTAAAAAACTGATTCATGCTTATTTCAAAATTCAACTAATAAAAGTGAAAAAAAAGAGTGCTTCAGAGTCACATAGACCATAAGGCAAGGAGACGTAATATTTCGCCTGGTAATTCCTCTGTAAGAAAAGAAAATATTGTGAATAAAGTAACTTGGTTAATTTTGAAGATTCTGAAAAGGGCTAGAGTGTATATCAAATTATTATTAAGTGTAAGGTTTTTCATGAAATGGAAACTATGTCTTTCCTATTTACTTGTATCTCTCCATATAAGTTTTCACTGACTAGTTATTGGAATGAATTTCTTTGTCCATAATATCATGACACTTCTCCATTGAATGGCATTTGTAATTAATGATAGTACTTGGTTTGTGTTATTGTATGCTTCTAATTTGGAATGCTGATTCAGCTGTGGTCTAGGAGAGTTACCTAGAACAAATGAGTTTACTTACAGAAATGTTAGCTTCAGTAGATTCAAAATTCAGATTATGAAATCTATTTCAAAAGATTATGTAAATGAAATGAATTAATGTATTTTAGGGTCCAGCATGATACTTTGAATGGCATGGTTCTCAATAAAAGTTAATTATTTCTCCTGCTTCCCAAACTTTACTCCATAGCATATGCATAGTGTGAAAATCCAGGCTTATTCTTTTAGTAAAGAGAAAAAAAGCCAGGTTCATTCCTCCTCTTCTCAAGTTCCAAGTGATTCAATCTATTCAAGATTCTCCATTGCAATACCTTTGTTTCTCCTACACACTTTCGCTGATATGTCTTTACCTTCAATCAAATCTCTGTCTCTGCTTCCAAGTTCATATTTCCTCCATGAATCATTCTGAGTACCTTGAAATGCCTTTCAGCAGATTTGAGCTCATTGCAGCATGGCTTTTAGATGTGTAATTCATTTTTCTTTGTATGATAATTATTATTTTTAAAATATTAATATTTTGATATTGAAGATTGCATATCAATAATAGCCTTTGTTCAAAGTGTAGGTTAGTGACTGCATTATTTTAATACTTAGCAGTGAATATCCCCATAAGATACTAGGCAGATAAAGCCTTTATTGCTCATCACAAAACCATTTCTTTATCTCCTGCATTATAGGATGCTCTCATTCCTTAAGATCAATAGTTTGAGTTATAGCCATATTTTGTCATCAAATGCAAACTAAATCTTTTGGAAGGGATTCAAGGGGATATGCAGTCAATCCTCCCAGTGTTCCAGACAGAGTGGGACAATAAAGATGTGCTTCCCATCCTCCCTGCCCTCAGAAAATTACACAGCACGTGGGCTTACACTGTGGTTCTTGGCAAGAGGTGTCGTGTGGCGTGCCACAGTTACTGGGGATCAACCACAGGTTGTTTTCTGCCCATGTTCAATAATGTGCAAGTGAATGGCCAAGTTACCTCATACTAGATTTAGAATTATATATGATTTTGATCAGTAGACATGGATTTGATTATAGCAATGTCTTTTATCATAATAAGATAATCTGGCTCTATTTTTAATCTATCCCAGTGCTATGGATATATAATATCTATCACTGAAGGTTTTCATTGTTCGTTCTTTTGTGTTACTTTTCACAGTCTCTAGACATTTTGTCCTATCCCAATGGGGCTCCCAAAGACTACTCTGCAATCAGGTTTTCCAGTGTCTCTATAGTACAACACCTTATATCAGTTTTGTTTCTCGTTTATTTCTCTTTAATTTTTCAATAAATAATGTCTTAGTTTAGGCTACCCAGGAGCAGACCTAGAGCAGAGATAGAGTTTGAGTAAAATTTATTTTTTGAGAAATGATTCCAGGAAACATCAATAAGGTAGTGGGAAGGAATGATAAGAGAAAGAAGGCAACATAGGGGGACAATTGGAGTTCATCCAGCTGGGGAATTGTGGGAGATAGAGAATGCATCTTAGAGTTATATCAATTAAGTTAGAAGAAACTACTGTATTCAGCCACTCACTCCCATCACTCCTTAGTTGAGCCCTACTTCTAAGGGCAATATCTCTCTGACACTTTCGGTTTGTTGTGATTGAAAGTAATTGTACTCCTATAGCAAGAAAAAAAATCAAAAAGTCCCTCAAACAGACAGTTTAGATGTTCTACAGGGGCAGCCTCTATTGAAAAGTTGTTAAGTGTGGACAGGATATAGGCAGGGCAACAGTATCTGCCACAGTGTCTATTTGATACTTAGTGATTATGTGGGATATAGAAAACGTTCAGATTATTTAAGTTTTAAATGTCGAACAAGACATGAGCATTAAAGGGTTAACTGATAATATTAAATACTATAAAGAGTTTCTTAAAGAATACATGAATCAGTATAATATAAAAAGTACAGATAAATCATTTAAGTTCAAAGATATGACAATTGTAGGTGGGAACTGAAAGGAATAAAAATAAGAAAATGCAGTATATTTTTTGATTGGCCAATGTGGTGGAAAACAGATGGAAATCTAAACTTTGCAACTTTCACAGCCTAAATCATTGAGTTTTTAAAAGCAATATACTTACAAACAAGTTATTTTAACTCATACAAACCCTTTCCTCTTGGGATAGTGAGTACTAAATACACCTTGAATTGTGTGTTGTGATGAGTTTATCTAATTTTATTTTGGTGGGGGAGGAATGTTGTTCCCGTATGTGTCATATATTCTTATCTTTAAGGGCTGACAGAAAAACTGTTTTTACATACTTAAGAGAATTAAAATTCCATAGCAGAAATGGCCAGAATTATGCTAAAAATACTTGAAATAGTCTTCCCTCCTGCTGTTTTTCTTTCCACATGTATGTCTTAGAAGTCTTTGTTTTTCATTAGATGAATCTATTTGAAAATTTAGAAAAATGCAAAAGCCACATACCCATGTAACTTTAAAAAATATTGAGATTTGTTTTCATAGTGTAGGCAGGTTAATTAAAACAGCAATACAGAAATATTATACTTGTTATTCCAAAAGTCCGCCTGACTTTGTGTGAGTAGAGGTTTGTTCAAATGACCTGATTATTGACTACACATAAACACATCAAAGCCTTATTAAAATTTAGCTCTGTGCTTCTGGACATACATTTCAGAATCTGTGGCCTTGGAGATCATGGGAGTACCTTGAAAGAAATCGAAACCAGTCTGACTAGGAGGATTTTAGAAGATTCTCTTGGCAGTTAGAAAACTTAGAAGAGTCTCCAGGCATTTATAAAATTTCCTTTGGGGGCTTCCCTGGTGGCACAGTCGTTGAGAGTCCGCCTGCCGATTCAGGGGACACGGCTTCGTGCCCCGGTCCGGGAGGATCCCACATGCCGCGGAGCGGCTGGGCCCGTGAGCCATGGCCGCTGAGCCTGCGCGTCCGGAGCCTGTGCTCCGCCACGGGAGAGGCCGCAGCAGTGAGAGGCCCGCGTACCGCAAAAAAAAAAAAAAAAAATTTCCTTTGATATTATGATGTCTAATAAGACATTTAGGGATTTAAGACTATACATATCCCCAATCCTAGCCCTTTGGTGGATATAATGAATAAGGTTTTCAGGGGGGAAAAGGCAAGATTTCACTCCTATTGCAATTGTATTTTAAGTACCATTTTAAATCCTCTATTTAATACTATAAAACCTCATATCACTTAAAATAAAAGAGGAGGAGGGTAAATATTTTGAAAAAATCAGCCTGCCTCTGTATCATACATCTTACCTTGGTAAGACCTATTTAGCTCTACATTTTTAACCAAGACTCCCTGCCAAATGTCAAGCATCAATAAATCACACAGTTGCCCAGAATTACAATTGAGGTTACATAAAAAAATGAGAGGCAAATTAAATACATAAAGGTAAAATGGTAACAGATACATAGGTAACCACTGGGGAGTCTATTAGTGGACTTTTAAAAATCAGTTGTCATATATAATTTGAACTACATTAAATTGCTTATATTGGCCATTTTTGGCTGAAAAGCAATAATTTTATGCATGTATTAGTTTTTTGTTATTGGTGTAGACAAAGTATCACAAATTTTGGCTTAAAACAATACAAATTTATTATCTTACAGTTTTGGAGGTCAGAAATCTGAAATGGGTCTCACTGGCTAAAAGCAAGATGTCAGAAGGACTGCATTCCTTCTAGAAGGTCTAGAGAAGAATCAATTTCCTTGCCTTTTTCAGCTTTTAGAGACCATCTGTATTCCTTGACTCAAGACTCCTTCCTTCATCTTCAAAGCTAACAGCATAGCGTGTTAATCTTTGACTCTACCTCTTCAGTCTCATTCTTCCGCTTACAAGAACCCTTGTGATTACATTGAGCCCACCTGGATAATCTCCCCATTTTAGAGTCAGCTGATTAATAACTGTAATTCTGTCTGAAGCCTTAATCCATTAAACAAGATCATTTGGGGTCTCAGCTCTTGGTATTTTTCCTCTAATGGGTTTCTGTAGATTTCCATTACCTTTACCACTGGGGATAGCAAAGTGGTAGTGTTGATTTTCAGTATAACCATTGTTACATTTCCTGAAGGAAGCATTTCTCTGAATCAGTAGAGCCCTAAGTAAAGGGAAAAATAAATCAAAATATTACACATAGGACATTAGGTTTAATAATGAGAAACATAATTCCTGTTTATATCCCTTAGGTGTTATCTGGACCTACATTCTGGCTGTAGATGAAAGAGCACTATATATTGGTCACTGGTTCAAACCATATAAAACATTACATAGGAGAGCACCCAGCTTTGTAGAATGTTGTCTCCTAGCTGGCACAGTTATTGAATCTTCAATAGGTCATTCCATTAGTCCATCAGACCAGCTGCTTTGCATGATGTTAATACCATAAATCCAATGTGAGTGAGTCTTTTGCCTTACTTATTTGGTATAAAAGAAGTTTTGCTATGAAATAAGTTTATTAACATGAGGTGCATATTACTGAGGCCCAGTGATTACTCAGGTATATACATGAATATGTGTATTGACCAACTTATATTTTCTCTCTCCTTTCTACTATTATGTAAGGTTTGTGAGGAATGGTTAATTTCATAATTTTACTATGGTTCCTTTTTAATATGTCAGAAATCTCAGGCTCAGAGACAATGAGTCACATATCTCAAGTCAAAGAACTAGTAAATGGAAGAATATATTCTAGCCCTCGTTTTCTAGGTCCAAGTCTAGTTCTCTTTGTGTGACACCAGAGTTGATATCAGGAGAATGGATTAAATTATAACATTAACAATAACTACTGTTTATTAACATATTATGGGTTAATGTAATCAAATTTTATATTTTCATATGCAAGATAGTCCCCACCCTTGTAAATTAATTTGATATTCTTTATCAAAGTATAAATGTAATCTTCACTTTATATAATGTACCTCAACTGAGTACATTTGTTTTTTGCAGTTTTTCTTTTTTTTGGAGAAATTTTCACCCAATTTTATTTCCCAAGTTTATATGGTATTTCCCTCTATCTTTCCCTTTCTGACACTTGTAGGAACCACATCTTCTAATGGTCCAAGTGTGATTAGGCCTTGGTTTTATAAACAGTGCAAGAATATGTTTAACATTGTGGCAAAATTCCAATGGCTGTTTTGGTGAACAATACACAGTACAGTGACTTCAAGCAACATCAGCTGAATATATTTGACCTGACAAAATGTGTGATGCAAATTTAAAAAGGGATACTTTCGATGTATTCAATTTAATAACATGGTCTAGTGCATATATGTCACTTTCAGACACCAGTAAGTTATAAATTTTAAGGAAATAAAACTATTTTTATGAATACAATTTAAAAAACTTCAATGAGGTTGTATTGATAAATATCTGAGAAAGGATTAAACCTATGTCAGAAATATAGTCTGAACTCACATGGAAAGAAAATTATTTTATTTTTTATCTGTAGGTAAATGATGCTGGTAGCTCATTATAGGAAGGATAAAAATTCTTAAAGCTACAGGGCATAATTGTACATAGGGTTAAAAACATTTCAAAATTTTATAGGGTTAAAAAAAATCAATACTCTAGCTATGGGATTTAAATCCTTGCCTGCCTTATTAGAATCACTTAGAATAAGTTGTAAATGAAAACTATCTAAAATATTTCACTATACTCAGAGCAAGCCAATATGGGAGCTCTGATATTTAAATGGAAATCAATGAAAAGGTAATTGGTGGAGAAATATATATACCTTTTTTAAGATCAGAGCAAAAATCTTCAAAGCTTAGTTATTGAAAGTTTTGCAAGAGGAAAAAATAAAACCCTCTTTAGAAGATGACAACTTAAATGTTGTAATCACATGTAGCTTGACAAGATAGGCACATTTAAACATGTATACATATATGCATTGAAACAAACCAATTTGAAACAAAATTGTATGTGAACCGTTTGATATGCAAAGCACATGCCATAAAAAAGCACTTTACCAGAGATGAGAGTAAAAAAGACCTCATTGAGGAGAGAAGCACTGCTTCAGGGACTGTCCCTTAAAACAAATACTACTCCGTCAAAATTTTATATGTCGGATATAACCCCTGGTTTATCAGGATGAGTCTTGAGACATTGCAAATTTACTGTTCTATTAATTATAGTATTCTATAATATTGAAACTATTTAGTATTTTAACTTATGTGGGGGTCTAAATCTTGTGATTCAACTCCAAAAAAATATTTCCAGAAAAAATGCTACATTAGTATTCTCATCTGAAAAACAGTTAATTGCCCCAAAGTAACTCATATACATATGTGGATACATATATTGTTTTTGTTATTCACTTTTGGCTTTCTTATGCATTTCATTAGTAAAGGTATCTTAAATTTGTTAAAAGCAAACCACATTCAAAGATCTTTCAAACATTTTCTCATTTATTTTCACAGCAACTTATGGAGGTAGATAAGTATTATTTTCACCACATTAAAATGAGTAAAGACAGACTAGGAAAATTTAGGTATGAAGCTTAAGGACTTAAAATTGAAGTGACTGAACAAGCAAATACTTAGAACATCTGATGACATACCAGTGTTCTCGCCATTTCAGCGCCCTGCTCTGCTTTCTGTCTGCTATGAGCATGAACTTCACTTGGACATTTTGTGTAACTTTGTTTTTGGCAAAAAAATGTGGTAGCCCCAGGATGTCACCTGGTGCTATAAACCAAAAGCAAGATTCCATCACAAACCCTGCGTAATTTCAAGAGAAGAAAGCAGGCTACCAATAATATGATTACTGAAGACAGTTTAAGTTTCTCTGTCTCTATCTCCCCATTATTGATGCTATTGTGTGTTGTTGTATCTAGGGTATATACCAGTGGGGATTTATGAACAAATGTCTGTGTTGAAAGCCATTTGGAATAGTTATTTTCTGCATTGTAAACCCACCACTGAGACACAGCTAGGTTCGTGTGCTTTATTTAACTATTTTTAGAAATTGCTTTTAAATATAATCTTGTTTTAAATTGTATAAAATATTTACCTGAAACTGGAGTCATACCTTCAAAACATGGTAAATTTAAAAATTCTGCTTCTTTGTTATTTATATCCTACTAAGCCTTATGATAATTTTTTGAATTGTGCTTTAGTTTTCCACTGTTAACCTAATGAAAGTAAATATGTATATAAATTTATATAGTATCCCTTTCCTAATTCGTATTAGCATAAAAATAATAATATAAAAATAGTAGCATAATATACACTTTTTTTTTCATCTTGTTTTCTCATTTCATATCCTTGTGATCTACTCCATATCAATACGAAGAAAGTATTTCCCATTCCTTTTATGGCTGAATAATATCTATTATGTAGATAAACCATACCTCATTGAACCAGTTCCCTACTGACAGACATTTAGATTTCTATGTTTCTAGTATGCTGCCATTATAAAAATGTTTAGTGAATAGCCTTATGCATACAACTTTGTAAAAAAAAAAATTACTAGAAGTATTACTGCTGGCCTAAAGTGTAAAATGTATATGTGATTTTGCTAAATATCGGCAAATTTCTTTCTATAAGATTGTACTGACATTCCATAGTCTTGGCAATGGAGTATGTTATCAAAAGTTTGGATTGTGCCATTTTGATAGCAAAGACTTGACATTTCAATGTAGTTAATTTTTTGTATTTTATAAGAAAACTGATCATGTTTTCATATGATTAAGAGCTATTTGCTTTCTTTTCTCTGTAGTCATTATGTTTAAATCTCTAACCAATTCTTCAATAGAGTTGTTGGCCTATTTAGTTTCTATTTTAGAAGATATTTAAGTATTAGATGGAGATATAAATTATGAATATTTTTCCAATTAGTCATTTAAAAACAATTTTTATTTATACTGGTTTGATTTGCCATGTTTTGTTTTATTCTTCATATTTTTAAGTAATTAAATGTGTCAATTTTTCCTTTCTTGTTTCTGAATTTGTAATCATAGTTAAAGTTTTTGTCTGTTTTGAGTCATAGAGTTATTTACTCACGTAATTTAACTAGTACTTGTATATTTTCCTCTTCTTTTTTTTTAACGTTTAAGTTTCTCCTACATTTGACTCTATCTTAGTGTTTACCAAGTGATGTTTCTACATAGATATTTTCATTCTTCTACGAATAGTTCTCCCAAAACTTTCTGTTAAAAAGTCAACATATTTCCCAACTTATTTAAGATGACACCATTTTCATGTATTAAATTATTAAATTTTCATTTTTTTTCAATTTCAGGTTTTCTATCCTTTCCAATAACTTATCTGATAATTTATATAATAACAGAGTCTTTGAATGAAGGGCAAAGTTGTCCCCTCACTTTCCTCTACCTCTTTCCTCTTCTTTCTCTACTGTTTTCCTGGCTATTCTTGCTTGCTTTTTTTTTTTTTTTTTTTTGCGGTACGCGGGCCTCTCACTGTTGTGGCCTCTCCCGTTGCGGAGCACAGGCTCCGGACGCGCAGGCTCAGCGGCCATGGCTCACAGGCCCAGCCGCTCCGCCGCATGTAGGATCCTCCCAGACCGGGGCATGAACCCGTGTCCCCTGCATCGGCAGGCGGGCTCTCAACCACTGCGCCACCGGGGAAGCCCATTGACATGATTTTAAAAGATTTTTTTTTTTTATTTTACTTTCTCATTCTGATAGTTCATTATTAGGGCATATAAACACAATAGATTTCTGTATATTAATCTTGTATACTGCCACTTTACTGAATGCATTTATTTTTTCTAATAGTTTTTGGATGGAGACTTTAGAGTTTTCTATATAAATTATCATATCATCTGCAAATAGAGACAGTTTTACCTCTTCCCTTCCAATTTGGGTGCCTTTATTTATTTATGTCTGATTGCTGTGGCTAGGACTTCCAATACTATGTTAATTAGAAGTGGTGAGAATGAGCATCCTTGTCTTGTTCCTGAATTTAGTGAGAAGCCTTTCAGCTTTTCATCATTAAGTATGATTAGTGTTGGCTATGGATTTTTCATAAATGGCCTTTATTATATTCAGATATTTTCCATCCATACACACTTTTTTTTTTTTTTTTTTTTTGTGGCATGTGGGCCTCTCACTGTTGTGGCCTCTCCCGTTGCGGAGCACAGGCTCCGGACGCGCAGGCTCAGCAGCCATGGCTCACGGGCCCAGCCGCTCTGCGGCATGTGGGATCTTCCCGGACCGGGGCACGAACCCGTGTCCCCTGCATCGGCAGGTGGACTCTCAACCACTGCGCCACCAGGGAAGCCCCATACACACTTTTATTTTCATGGATGGATATTGAATTTTGTCAAATGCTTTTTCTTTGTCTATTGAAGATTTTGTGATTTCTATCCTTCCTTTTGTTCATGCGGTATAGTACATTAATTGACTTGCAAATGTTGAATCTTCCTTGTGACCTTGGAATAAATTGAACTTGACCATGGTTTATGACCCTTTTTATATATTGTTGAATTTGGTTTACTAATATTTTGTTGTGAATTTTTGCATCTGTGTTCATCAAAGATATTGACCTGTAGTTTTCTTTTTTTGTAGTGTCTTTGGTTTTGATATCAGGGTAATGGTGGCCTTGTAGAATAAATTTGGGAGTGGTCCCTCCTCTTCAGTTTTTTTGCAATAGTTTGAGAAGTGTAGGTATTAGCTCATCTTTATATGTTTGGTAAAATTCCTCTGTGAAGCTATCTGGTTCTGGACTTATGTTTTTTGGGAGTTATTTTTTTAATTACAGATTGAATTTCAATATACATCATCAATCTGGTCAAATTGTTTATTTCTTCTTGATTCAGTCTTGGCAGATTGTATGTTTCTAGAAATATGTCCATTTCTTCTAGGTTGTACAATTTGTTGACATATAACTATTTTAATATTCTCTTATGATTTTTTGTATCTGTGGTATTGTTTATTTCTCCTCTTTCATTTCTTATTTTGTTTATTTGGGTCCTCTCTCTTTTCTCCTTGGTGAACCTGACTAGTGGTTCGTCAATTTTATCTTTTCAAAAAAACCCAGTTCTTGGTTTCATTGATCTTTTCTGGGTTATTTTGGCCTCTATTATATTTATTTCCTCTCTGATCTTTATTATTTCCTTTCTTCTGCTGACTCTGGGCTTCGTTCTTTTTCTAATTCTTTTAAGTGGTAGGTTAAGTTGTTTATTTGAGATTTTTCTTGTTTCTTGAGGAAAGCCTGTATTACATAAACTTCCCACTTAGAAATGCTTTTGCTGCATCCCATAGATTTTTGGAGTGTTGTGTTTCTATTCTCATTTGTCTCAAGGTATTTCCTGATTTCCCATTTGATCGCCCCCTAAACTCATTGGTTTTTTAGTAGCACGTTGTTTAGTCTCAACATATTTGTTCTTTTCCTGTTTTTCTCTGTAGAGTCAATTTCTAGTTTCATACCATTGTGGTCAGAAAAAAAAATACTCACTGTAATTCTATCCTCTTAAATTTATTGAGACTTGTTTTGTGGCCTAGCATGTGGTCTATCCTGGAGAATGTCCCTTGTGCACTTGAAAAGAATGTGTGTTCTGCTGTTTGGGGATGGAATATCCTGTAGATATTGATTAAGTCCTACTGGTTTATCGTGTCATTTAAGATCAAAATTGTGTTATTGATTTTCTGTCTGGATGATGTGTCCATTAATGTAAGTGGGGTGTTAAAGTCCCCTATATTATTGTATTATTTTCAATTTCTCCCTTTATGTCTGTTATCATTTATTTTATATATTTAGGTGCTCCTGTGTTGGCCTGCATATATGTTAACAAGGGTAATAATCTTTTCTTGTATTGATCCCTTTATTATTATATAATGCCCATCTTTGTCTTTTGTTGTAGTCTTTGTTTTAAAACCTATTTCATCTGAAACAAGTATTGCTACCCTTACCCCTTGCTTTCTTGTCATTTCTGTTTGCATGAAATATCTTTTTCATCCCCTCACTTTCAGTCTATGTGTCTTTAGCCCTGAAGGGAGTCTCTTGTAGGCAGTGTACAGATTGGTCTTGTCTTTTTTATCTATCTTTTGATTGGAGCACTTAGTCCATTGACATTTAAAGTAATTATTGATAGATATGTACTTACTGCCATTTTAGTGCTTGTTTTCCAATTTTTTGGGTAGCTCTTCTCTGTTCATTTCTTTTTCTTTTTGTTTCTTCCTTTATATTTTACTTTAGTAGTATGGTTATGTTCCTTTCTGTTTTTTGTGTATCTGTTGTAGGTTTTTGATTTTTGGTTACTGTGGGGTTGATATATGTTGACCCATAATTATATCTACTTATTTTAAACTGGTAGTCATTTAAGTTCAAACACATTCTGAAAGATAAACATTTTTTATTCCCCTCCCCCACATTTTGTGTTTTTAATGTTGTATTTTACATCTTCGTGCTTATCCCTTAACTGTGTATTGTAACTACAGTTGCTTTTATACTTTTTTCATCTTTTAAACTATATACTGGCTTTTAAAAGTGGTCTCTAATCCTTATTATATGGTTGCCTTTCCTAGTGGGATTTTCCCATTCCTGTAGATTCTTCTTTTCCATTTAGAGAATACCCATCAACATTTCCTTTAGGGTAGGTTTAGTACTGATGAATTCTTTTAGTTTTTGCTTGTCTAAGAAGTTCTTTATCTCTCCTTCTATTCTAAATGATAATCTTGCTGAGTAGAGTTTCCTGGATTGCACGTTTTTTCCTTTCAGTACTTTGAATATATCATGTCACTCCCTTCTGGCCTGTGATGTTTCTGCAGAGAAATCAGCTGATAGCCTTATGGGGATTACCTTGTATATGACTCTTTGTTTTTCTCTTGCTGCCTTTAGAATTCTCTCTTTATCTTTAACTTTTGCTATGTTAATTCTGATACGTCTTGTTGTGGATCTGTTTGGATTCATCTTGTTTGAGATCCTCTGTGCTTCCTGTACTTGGATATGTTTCCTTTTCAGGTTTAGGAAGTTTTTAGCCATAATTTCTTCAAATATATTTTTGATTCCCTTCTCTCTCTCTTTCCTTCTAGAATCCCTATAATATGGATGTTGAGATGCTTAATGTTATGCCAGAGATATCTTAGATTACTTTCATTTTTAAAAATTTGTCTTTCTTCTTTTCTAATTGGCGATTTCCATTATTCTATCTTCCAGTTCATTTATGCATTTTTCTGTATTATTTATTCTGTTATTCATCCTTTCTAGTGTGTTTTTTATTTCAGCTATTGAATTATTCATTTTTTATTGGGTCTTTTTAATATTTTCTAGTCCCTTGCTAAAATGCTCAGAGTTTATGTCAATTCTTTTTCCTAATTCAGTTAACATTTTTATTACCAATGTTTTGAATTCTTTATCTGGTAAATTGTTTATTTCTGTTTCATTATTTTTTCAGGGGTTTTCTCTTGCTCTTTCAGTTGAGAGTCATTCTTCTGCCTTTTCATTTTACTTAACTTTCTGTGCTTCTGCAAATCTAGATGAAACAGTTACCTATTGTGGTCTTGAAGGGGTGTTCTTAAGTGAGAGCATCCATATACAGACTGCATGTGTCCAATGCTTTTGATGGGAGGGGTGGATTTGATGTGGATACTAGTCAAATCTTTCCTTAGAATGTGCAGGTAGCTATCACCTTGGTAAGGGGTGGGGCTGGAGATGGAGGGGTAAAGCCAGCGCTGGGTGTAAAGTGGGACTTCCTTTTTGCTCAGTGGCCATTAACACCACTGAGTGTGGGTCAAGGGTGGGTTCAGATCCCACATTTGGAGCAGAAACCGTGAGGGTCAGGCTTGGGCTGGCTCTGTCTGTTTCAAGTGTGTTTTTTCGCCTCTTCCTGCACTGGTACTTTTGCCCCAGAAAAGGAGAGTGCTGAAGCAAGTGGGGCCCTTGCACATATAGAGATCTGATGTGCTGCCTGGGTAGACATATGTGGCTCTGTTGAAATGCAGCACACGGTGCGTCTATTCTGCAGTTGTGGCTACCTCAGATCCAATGTCATGCGGTGGCATGGTCTGAGGAGAGCTGGAACATTACTCAGTTTGGGCTGGGGTGCCTGGCAAGGTGGTCACAGAAAACCAGGCAGCTGCTATTGCAGATCTCTCACTTCCTTGCCTGGGGGTCTAAACCCCTTTGTCTCTCACAGATGATCACTGTCCCCAGCCTCCAACACTCCTGCCCAGTTGTGGCAATGCTCTGCAGGGGAGGTGGGGCCGGTGTGGTGTTTCTCTGCATATGGGCGCAGGGGTGACCTGTGTATGAGCATCTGCTGTCAGAAATCTAGGTGCTTCTGGACCACTGCTTGAGTAAGTGCCAACAATAGCCACCATAGCCCCACCTGGGCTCCTCCTCAGGACCGGTTACCTCTGTGTCCCAAGGTTGAGACTTTTCCCAGGTCTTGGCTGCCCCAGATCTAGTGTCACATTGTGGCATAGAGTGAGTAGAGCTGAAGCATTTGCTTGGTTCAGGCTAAGGTGTGTAGTAAGATCGTCATGGGAAACCCAGTAGCTACTAGTGCAAACCTCTCTCTGCCCTGCTATGGGGGTAAGCCAGTGTATGTGCATGTGCTCTTTGTGAATGGAGTCCAGGCTTCTCCAGCCTTTCTGTCTGTCCCAGAGGTCCTTCAGCTAGCTAAGGGGGCTTGTCTCCTCCACCTAGGACCCTGAGAATGGGACACCCAGTCTGGTTCGACCTACTCACTCACAGGGTGGTGACCTACTCACTCCCTTTTCTTTTGAATCCCCTCCCAGGGACACAATTCCTGACCTGATCACTTTTCATCCCTTCCTACCCAATTACATATCTTTCTTACAGTCTTAGTTACACAGAAGAACCTTCTGCCAGTTTCCAGTTAGTTTTCAGTGAGAATTGTTCCACATATAGATGTATTTTTGATGTGCTGGTGGAGGGAGGGGAGCTTTATGTCCTTTTGCTCTGCCATCTTGATCTCCTTTTCCTCAGTGTTTTAAAACCTGGACCCTAAGAGTATTTGTAGGTGACTCAGAGGCTCTCAGAACTTCTCTTCCCTCTGATTGAAAGTGGCAAATGTTGACTGAAGTAATCAAAAAGCAAAAAAATTAATTGGAAAATACATTACCCAAAATTCAAATATATGTAAAGAGAGAAAAATAAGCTTTAAATTGATTTTTGTAAGTTTGTAGCATTTGTGTGAAATTAATAAACCTTAAAATTTAAAAACATACTAAGTCATAGGGAGATTTGTATTAAAAACAAAACAAAATAAGCATGCAGCTATACTGGACAGATATCATAAATTAACAACAATAATAAGGCTAAACATGCTAACTTATATATCATGTTTCCTTCATTTTTACTGTAATTTATTAATACAAGTTGGAAATACTGGTTATTGGTGTTTTCTTTTTATTAATAATATTTGAAAATTTGTTAATGCTAAGTTTTAGTAAAGTTTTTTCAAAGCTTGAGATTCATGAGATGTTAATTCAAGATACCCTGATAGTTCAAATGTTGAAATTACTAAAATAGGCAACAAAGAACATTCGCATACTGATGGAGCATAAATTTCTTAAAAGCCAACTTAAAATTATCAGCTTTTTAGCTCACTTTCCCTTTACTTTTAAAGTGCATATTTACCTTGTTAAACACTGTGTCAGCAAATGGTATTTACTAATATGAGTCACGCTATGGACCTAAAGACTGAATCTGATCGATGGTTCATCTGTAAACAAGACAAGGCTATCAGTAATCTTAAGACATGGACATCTTCTATATTGGCTTCTTGTATTACAGTCAGATGTACAGCCTACTAATGGGAGAAAGAGGGCATAAATTATTGGTTAATGTTAGTGTTTGTGAACTACCCAATTTAGAACTGTATATTAAAATTGTACGACACTGAAATTAGATGCCCCCTCTGCAGGTTCTGATGAGAGGAACCATCATAGCATTTAACTTATTTTGCCTTATGCAGTTACCAGTTTGTTTGGTCTGCAGTTTGTCTTTTGATCTGCTTTTAAAACCCATCTACTTTCTGAAAGCTTTCAAGCTAAGGTGTTTTTTAAAGGATGAATCATCTTTTGATCTACAGCCCCATGTGCCAGGAACATTTGTTTACATGCCACACAAACTTCTTTGAGATATTAACAATGAGAACTCAGCATCTATCGTAGCTGTCAAAATAAAGGGGTGAGGTGGGGCAAGAGGGATTGTTGAAAACACAATTTGGAAGAAGAGGAACAGGAATAAACTAACACATCTTTATCTTTTTCTTCCTTGACTCCATCCATGTATCTTCATCTACAAAAGCCGATTCATATTGTTTCCTTTGTTCTCAGTTACTTAGTGTACTTTCCTCTCTCCTGCACTCTTCCTCTCATAAAATACTTCATCTTAACCTTAGCATAAACATCCCTCTCTAGCAATTCAAAATAACAAGCTTGATATCTAGCTCCATTCATACCTCTTTTTATCCTATTGAGAGAAAGACGTATCTGTTTATTTTTGAGAATGACCCTAAAGGTCTAGGATTTCATACAGCTAATTCACTAGTACCAAAAACTTTCTGTGAAATTTTAACACAAATACAATTATTCTAATAAATAAGCTGTTGTCCTGGGTAGATACCATGAAGCAAAGCACAGAATAGAGTGTTGATTTTTGTTGCATTACTTTTGATTAAAATAAATCATCAGCAATTTTTTTAAAGAATAATATTTTCCCTTGAGACCAGATTCCAGAAAGGATTCCTTCTTTCCTATCCCATAGAATAAACTTAGAAAATGATTTTTTATTCTATTCTGAACTACCTCTTTATTGAATTTGGCATATTACTGTGTTTTGATCTATCCATTGTGAATACCAGGATCTCAATACATACTTTAGCTAAATGCAAATATTTAAATTTATCCTACCATTTTCTCACACACACAGATACACACTCATGTACACACATGTGTGTGTTATGTGTGAGTAGCTTTTAAATCTTTTGCAGTCTATACATCATATTGTCTCTTCTGGGATATATACCTCATCATACCTGATAAATGAACAAAATATTTGTTGAATGGATATATACATTTATATATCAATTACAGTCATTTCAGTAGAAACCTGATTTATTTGTGATGGTCTCAGTCATTACTGGATAGAACAAAACTTATCCTTTATTTTTTGCCTTATACTTTTTTATAAGATATCAAGAGAAATACATGTTAAACAAAATATAGAGCATACATAGTAATTAGATATTTTCTTAATTTTTCTCATATTCCTTAACTAGTACAGTTTTCTTCAAAATGACTTAAAAAGCAAAAAAAATTCAAATGCATTTAAATAAATATTTTACATAATTCTGTGTGAGTGAATAAGACATTAAGAGGGTTTTTTAAAAAATAACACTGCTCATATTAGCCTTTTCTTCTAATGCTGTCAAAGATGACTTAACGTCAATTAACATTGCACTTTTGACTCAGAACTTGTCAAACATTTCATTTTATCATCTCTGAACTTGCCCCTAGACATAGACAGAAAAATAGGCAGCAATAATCATTAAACATAAAAGGCGACACATTTTCTTGTAAAGAGCAGAATGGCATAGGGTAATGGGTCGGGGCAAGCACATAAGTGGTTTAAATATATTGACAGTTTGCTTTTAAGGAATCAACATTCTTCAGCATTTGTCAGCAAGAACCAGGCACTGTGACAGGAGAACAAACTGGCAGATGGACCCTTCTTTCTTTATACAAACTGGAATAGAATGAAGGAAATAAAGAGAAAAATATGTAGAGTTAAAAAGACAGATACTCGACTTTAGAGATTAAATAGATCATGTTTAGCAATTAGGAAAAAGGATATTTGCACAAGGCAAACACTTCCTTAGGGAACCTTCAAGTGGGAATCAGAGCCCTAAGGATTCCCTTGTACAAGGCCTTGACAATCAAAATCAGTGTTAGTGCTTCTTGTCCGAGGATAGGTATAGCTAGGGTGAAATTCCCTATCGTGGGGAAGACTTCTCCACTATTTGGCCTGTTGGCACTCAGGTTTGTTTGTTTTATGTTATATATTTGGGCTTAAGAAATTTTAAAGAAAATGTAATTCAGGCTTTGAAGACAAACAGAATGTATCCCATCACATTCTGATATTTGCCAGCTGAGATATCTGAGGAACCTCAACCATATAATGGGGATCATGACAGCATTGTAACTGCCCCTCATAGGAAAATATATGAGATGGCATCTGGAATATTCAATAAGTAATTTCTTTAAGTATTTGAATCATTTCTTCTTGCTATCCCTAGTATTCAATTTTGTAATGTATATTTCATGATATTAAGTTTAAAAAAATTCTGTAACATAAACAATTCATACAGCTTGTCACCAGAGCTTCTGATTCTTCCCAGTATGGATATTTTTCTCCAATAGTCTCTTTAGTTGAAGGCAAGGGTAAGGATAATGATCAATATGCCTAAAAAAGAGTAGGTCAAAAAATTGTGCTATGGTTGTAGGCAAGGAAACTGAGTCACTTAGACTTATACTCTTATATATAAAATATGAGTAACCACTGATTTACAAACAAAAATAGCCATTTCAGTCACAATGAATAAGCCTTTGTGAGTTCCAGTAGAACCTTAGCCCAGTGAATTACAGGTCATTGAATTAATGACATCCATAGTCTACTGTTTAATAAAATGGATGGTAAATAAATGGAAACAGGTAGTTTAGACCCAAATTTTCAAAGTGTCTCATATGTCTAAATTTTCATGTAAAATCTGTCATCTTTCCTTATTAACTTGTTTCCCTTACTGGTACTGAATCCGTTCCAATCCTTACACACCAGTTATAAGCATCTTTCCTTCAGATGAGCTAACTACATCATTCGTTTTGATTTTAAACGACAACAAAAATAAGTTGGCTTATTTTTGTAATATATTGAATATGCTTTATTAAAAAAACTTAAGTAAAATCTTACAGTAGATTTGAACAGACTCTAAGACCCAACCTAGTTAAGTAACCACAGTGTACTCAAAGGATCTTACATGTAAGGAGCACTGTAGTAGGTAAGGGCCTCAGTGTTGTAGCCATCTGAGAAAAATTAAGGATTGTTTAATACTCTTTCATATTTCTGATAAATTATAAATGAACTAATGAGCAAAACCAGTCAGAGATTCACCCAGTATTCACATCAGCTGTTAAGATCTTATGTGAACTTAAATGCCATTTCTGAACAACAGTTCTCACACACAAAAATAATGTATTTGAAAGGCCTTTGCCAAATGGAATGCATTAGTAGTATGTTTCTATTGAGTTTTAGCTCAGAAGTAGATTAGTCATAATCTTCAGTAAATAACTTACTAGTGTATTCAGTGCATGTATAATGTTCTTTACTGTCTTATTTTAAAATATTTAAGAATATAATGTTGATATCTGCAGGTATTTTACCTGTCATCCAATCTAGAATTAAAAATCATACCAAAAACTGATATCTGACTGTTGGATTCTCCTCTGCTTTTATAGTTGGCTCCTCTGAAACCACTATCCTGAATTTTCTGTTTATCACTCTTTTGTTTCAATATGTGTGCATATATATATATATATATAGAGAGAGAGAGAGAGAGAGAGAGAGAGACACACATATATATACACACACATATAATAAAAAATATGATATATAAATACATAGTTTGTCATGCGATATATGTTATGGTATATAATATATGATGCATATATCAAATGTATATAAAATATATAATTTCTTTTATCATATATATGAAAAAATTGATATGATATAGTATAAGTGATATGAATATATAAAAATTTATATAAATATGCTTTATTGTATATGCACATGTTTTATTATATGTTTATCATAGATCATATATGTCATAAAATTATATATATATGTTTTCTTATATATCTATAAACATGTAAACAGTCATTTCATTTGTTTTGTATTTATAAAGAGGCTGTCATATTGAAACAATCTTCTGGAACTTGATATTTAGACACTAGTCACCTATATTCGACAAGTATTTAGTCTTTTATTTTTTCATTTTCTTTTGATTTATTCTGTTGCTACTTTCTCAACTTCTTAGGTTGGAGACCCAGTGTGCTGATTTTCATCCATATTTCTTTCGTAGTATAAACATTCAGGACTATAGATTTCATTCAAATCATTATTTTCTTTGTTACAGAAATTCTGATATAATGCTTTTATTATAATTCATTTCTAGATGGTTTGGAATTCTAATTTCTTATTTAATTCATAAGTTACAGTATTTTTAAATTTCCAGATATACATTTTTACATTAAATTTGATAGTCCATTGCTGGATTTATTTTTAAAATGTAATCTGTTAATCTTTGTGTTTTAAAACTCTTGTTTAATCCATTTTTTTCTTGTTGCCCATGAGTAGCTTCTCAGCAGTCTTCCCAGTTATCTTACTTCCTTCTATTTATGAGAGGATTAAGAAATGAATGCTATATTTTACTGTTTTTATATGTTAAGCATTATCTAAAACAGATTTTTTTCTTAATAGCTAAAATAGTCACTGTTTCAGAGACTATTTTAAAACTAGTTGAAACTCATACTTAAAAAACCACATTGACTCCTACATTTTATGAGTAATAGGGCTCAAATTTAGTGGATTTAAGAATTCTTAAGATGTGGCTCTTATCCTCAAGGAGGTTACTATCCAGTTAATGTTCTCAATCCATGCAAATCTCTTAGAAGTCAATCTTTTTTAAAAGAGACCTCAGCAAACTATTATATTGAACATCTGTCAAATCAGTTCTCATACGCATCATCGTCAACATTATCGTCCTCCACAGTATTCTCTGACTTTCTCTGAGCTCACTGGAGTGGGAATGTGCAGTGCTATTTATGCTATTAGAATATTAATCACAAATATAATATTCAACTTATGGATCCTGGATATCTTACTCATACACTCTTTCTGATTCTTTGCTCTTTTTTAATTATATTTCTATCACCCTAATCAGACTTGGGGAATTGAAATTAATACTAACTGTGCTCTCTGCTCAGTGAGTTAAGTGGCTAGCACACTGTAAGTGCAGTAAAGTTAGCTAATTATGTCATGCTTAAAGCACCAGGGAAATTTGTACTGTTTTGAAATCCAAATCTTACCTAGAAGAAGGGACGACTAGAGTGAGGCTGACTCTGAAATTGGCAGGGCAGCAGCAGTGACTGATCTTATCTAGGATGGGGCGTTGTTTGGTCAGTTTTGTGCAAGGAAAGTATTTGTTTTTGTCAGTTTTCAGACCTGGTTAGACAGTGGTTTTGTTTTTGTCTTGATCCGTCATGGTCACAGAAGAGCCTTGTCTGATGATGATGTTTTATAAAATTGTTTATGTCCAACAGAAGAACGCCAAGACCTGGTCATGAGTGCCAGACCAGCTCCTTGCAACACCAAGGCCTAGCTGATAGGATGAGGCCAAGTTGTGACTGTCAGTGATGCTTTTGCCTTTATCACCTATCAACTAAAACTTTATACATTCATTCCAAAAGTACTGATTGCTAATTGAGAAGTCTAATACACATTGATCAAAACTGGAAATAAATTCTTAACAAATGCAACTGTTTTATTTCATTGTGTTCATAGTCAAATAATGGATATAAATAATAATGTTCCAAAGCAAATATGATAATGCAACTGTGTTACTTGCAACAAAAGAGAAGTAAATGATCGTATGGTAACTTATAAAAAGGGACCTAATAAAGTCTGGAAAATTACCAAAGGTTTCCCAGAAGTTACACTTGATTTGAAATCTAAAGCATGAAAAAGAGTTAAGTAAACAGAGAAGGGGGTAGAGCATATCTAAAAAGGGAGAGGGAACATATCTTAAAACATTCTGTTTCATGATAGAGTATGCTGCATACAAGGACTGAAATAAAGCTTTTGTAGCATGATTGGAAAGAGTAGAATCTTGATGTGAGATGAAAAAGGAGTCTTAGGTGGGGTCAGGTCATTTAGGGACTTGTAAACCACACTCAGGAATTTCATATTCATTGTAAGAGCAATGAGAAGATACTGACATATTCTAGGTGAGATTCTAGGTTAGCTAATGAGATTAACATTTTTGGAGTTATCATTCCTAATTCATAATCGACTGCAGTTAGAATAAAAATTTTAAATATGATGTCCTCAAGCCATTGGAGAATGATTCCCTAAATCAAATAAAAAATTATTAGCTTTGGCTCAAGGTGTTAATAAGGGTTCTGTGATTAGGGAAGTGCTGGAAAAAGACTGAAGTTCTCCAAGCACATCATAGTTTATGTATATAAAATAATAGATTCTGTGCATTTCAGGTGAAAAGTTTTTCCTAGAGACTAAGACATACCAAAGACAGTCTAAGAAAAAAATGGATGTACATTATTAGCATCACACCTTTCCTAGGTCCTCTTGGCCTTTTATTTTCAAGTAAGACTTACCCATATTCTTTGTGATTGACTTTATGTGGTTTGTCTTGGTCCCTGCAAAAACTCATATTTTATTGAGTTCAGAATTCTCAGTAAGAATTGAATGTGCCTTCACTTTGGTGTGCCCTCACTGACTCTTCTAAATATGGAGACGTTTATCCCATTTACTGAGGTTGGTTTTAAAGTTACCTCTTATATGAGAATGTATAGAATATTTCTTGATTGAAATACAGGAGGTTCTGTATATGTATCTTGATTACTGGATGCTTCCCTGTTTTCATTTTGATGACACGTCTTGACTTCCTGTGTGATTTCTAACTTACTTTACTTTAAAGCGGGAACCTGGCTACCCTGAATCCAGGCTGTTCACTTTACTTCTGAATGTGAGTACAGCGTTGAATGTTGACTTGCGCTGCCACGGATGTTATTTTCAACCCTACACTGGCCCTCTTGAGCTTGCTTTTCTCATTTCTCTATGATCCACCAACTCAGATTTCTGGCATTATAGCAACTATTTTTTCTATCAAATGTTGTTCTCTTATTTTTAGGTATTAGTCAGCACTTAATTCAGATCACTTATTATGGACATGGAAACTCCAGACAGTATTATAACGTCGGAGTTTTTAAAAGCACTGGTCTTGGAGTAACTCTGAGATTAGGATTCTGGTTTTTCTACTTTTTCTTGTATTACTTAGATAAGATGATTAGCCTTACTTGACCTTGGTTTTTAAAGTTGGGATAATAAACATAGCAGTAACAATAGTACTGAGGAACATAGTTATAAAAAGAATAAATTATAAAGATAAAAAATGTAAAACAGGGCTTCCCTGGTGGCACAGTGGTTGAGAGTGCCCCTGCCGATGCAAGGGACACGGGTTCGTGCCCCGGTCCGGGAGGATCCCACATGCCGCGGAGCGGCTGGGCCCGTGAGCCATGGCCGCTGAGCCTGCGCATCCGGAGCCTGTGCTCCACAACGGGAGAGACCACAGCAGTGAGAGGCCCGCGTACCACAAAAAAAAAAAAAAAAAAGTAAAACAACATGCCATTTTTAACCACCTGTACTGAAAGTACACCATATTCTAGGTAAAAATCAAATTGAAATTCGATTGAACATAGTTTGTCAAATACTATCTTTACTCTGATTCTGTCACTAACAATTCATCGGATTTCAAAACAGATATCTCCCTTGACCAAAAGAAATACTCTATTAGTAGATGTTTTTCTATTCTACCCTGTTGAGATAGAAAATATTTTTCACAGTTAATAACTGCTCACTTTAAAAAAATACATATTTTGCAATCCAAATAACATGTCAAGCTACAATTCTTCAGTAATAAAAAATAACATTTTCACATTCATTTTTTTGGAAAATGTAAAAAGCTGAGTATTTCATGTGATTTTTTTTAAACCAAAAAAACAAACGATGCGTGCATAAGGGCGTCATTTAGACACTCAGTCCAATAAGGCTTCTTGTTTAACTACAACTACAAGGCCTACAGAATGTGTGATAGGCTCTAATCCTGCGGCTTTCAGTTAAATCCATCAGGCTATACTTGGGCCCATTCTCCTGTAGGGTGTATACTGGACTCCCATTTTTGTCTGCTTAGCACTGTAAGATTGCCAAAAACTCTGCTCTGCTTTTTAGTGGCTTTCTGCTTTTTTTTTTTTTTTTTTTTGCGGTATGCAGGCCTCTCACTGCTGTGGCCTCTCCCGTTGTGGAGCACAGGCTCCGGACGCACAGGCCCACTGGCCATGGCTCACGGGCCCAGCCGCTCCGTGGCATATGGAATCCTCCCGGACCGGGGCACGAACCCATGTCCCCTGCAATGGCAGGTGGACTCTCAACCACTGTGCCACCAGGGAAGCCCGCTTTCTGCTTATTTGATTATGCCCTTTACATCCACATATTTAAGTCTGGTTCATCGTTCAGTAGGAAAACCAGAGAGTCTGTCTCATTTCTCTGTGCCTCGTCCCTCTGTCTCTAGACTGTTGGACCCTCTATTCAAGGTTTTGGCAGCCCTGAACTCCATTTTGTGACTCCAGTAAGCTAAGGCTGGCCAAAAGATCCATGGCCTCTCTGCTTTGCAGTTTTGGCTCCTTATTTGGATTCTCGGCCTCTGGCACTACACCTGTAACAGGCAAATATAGACTTGAGGAAAACAATGGCTCTCTAGTCTTAGGTTTCCCTTTCTGTGGGATCTTAACCCTTCAAGCCCTAGTTTCCATAGAGGCACACGAATGCTTTCATTTATAAGTTATCTGTGCAGTTGAGCCTTTAAATAATGCTGGGGTTAGGGACACCCACCTATCACCACGTCAAAATTCACCTATAACTTGTCATCTGCCCTTTGAACTAGAGGTTCCTCCACATCCGCGGATTCAACCAAGCTTAGACTGTGTAGTACCATAGTATTTGCTATTGAAAAAAATCCGCTATTTACTGTTGCAAAAAATATGCTTTAAGTGGACCCAAGCAATGCAAACCAGCGTTGTTCAAGGGTCAACTGTATATTATCCCGCTTTCCTTACATGTTTTCAGTGGAGGGGTCATTCATCACAAGTAACTCCATCTTACCCAGGAGCAGCAGTATGGTTTTCTCCTCTTACATTTATCCTGCACCTTCTCTTTTCCCCATTTTCTAAGCATACAATATGGAGCAAGAGCTAAAAATTATGTAAGATTATGAGAGCTGTAAATTAACAATTAAAAATATCTAGTAACTCATGATTCTTTCTGGGATGTTCTGGCCTTAAAATTTTATTAGATTTCCACATTTACAATTCTGTTTTCCAAATGTTTTGAAATTGACAATAATGATCTTAGTGCTTTGGTAAGCTACCCGGTCCCAACTTTTCCTCCAGCTTTCACTCTTTTCTCTACATTGGTTTTTCATATAAATCTGCATAGACAATGTAATACAAACAGGAGTATGAGAACATTTTTGAAACCTTTTTCTACTCTGGCATTCATGCATATTTAGTGAAAATCTATTATCAGCTCTTTTTTCTTTTCTGGTAAGAAAACTCTTTTAGTATACATTTCTGAATTAAAATTGTATAGAAAGGTTAAGATTCAAACAAATTAAAATATTTGGTAACGGTCCCAGATTCCTAAAGTGGTATATAAAGGGAATACTGCCATGGAAATTTTTAACTTTGCACGCATAAGTAAAAAATACTTGTGGTTATTTTAGCATCAATCCTGTCATGTTTTACATATGGCAATAGAATTTGCAAAAGAATATCCACTTTTACCTAAAATATGAATAGCCAAAAAAAACCCCAACACTATTACTTTGAGAGATAATAATACTAGATTCTGGAAATTGCTCACATAACAATTAGCTAAATTTGACTTCTGATTTGTGAATAATATTTTATGAAATAAAAGAAAAAAACTGAATTACTATTTGATCTAAACAAACTGTACACTAAAGTTAATGTTTACCATCTGAAAAAATACCCTTGATTAATGATTAAGTCATATATAAAAATGTTATTTCTGTTATTCCATGGGATTATATGTGAGATTTTCCATAGAATACTTATTACCAGAACAAAATATTAAAAGTACTTTGACATTCCAGAGTGTGGGTGGAGGAATGAATTTATAAAGTTAAATGATTTATAAATAATAATCAGAATATTTCACTTAGGCCGTATATTTGACCAAACTTAGTAATATAAAACAGGTATGGGGGGCTTCCCTGGTGGCGCAGTGGTTGACAGTCCGCCTGCCGATGCAAGGGACACGGGTTCGTGCCCCGGTCCAGGAAGATCCCACATGCCGCGGAGCGGCTGGGCCCGTGAGCCATGGCCGCTGAGCCTGCGCGTCCGGAGCCTGTGCTCCGCAACGGGAGAGGCCACAACAGTGAGAGGCCCGCGTACCGCAAAAAAACAAAGCAAAACCAAAAAAAAGAAAAAGGTATGGGAATGTGAATCCTGCTACAATAATTAAAATATCACTAGAAATCACAGGATCAAGAATTTGTTACTTATGAATATAAAGTAAGTTTTGTTTTTTTTTTAATTTTTTTTTTTTTTTTTTTGCGGTGCGCGGGCCTCTCACTGTTGTGGCCTCTCCCGTTGCGGAGCACAGGCTCCGGACGCGCAGGCTCAGCGGCCATGGCTCACAGGCCCAGCCGCTCCGCGGCATGTGGGATCTTCCCGGACCGCGGCACGAACCCGTGTCCCCTGCATCGGCAGGCAGACTCTCAACCACTGTGCCACCAGGGGAGCCCAAAATAAGTTATTTTTTTAAAAGAGTGTCAAACTTTTAAGAAAGCTATTAACTGACACCTTTGTTCATAAAGTGGCATTTGTATGGCTTAAGAGAGGGAATGCACCTGATTTTAAATCATTTATCAGCACAATATTTTAAATATTCCAGCCTCATTTCTCTTGGTTAAAAAAAATGTATCTAATCCTAAAATGAACATTCTTTTGCATTTCCCATTTATTTGTCCCCTTTAGATGACATTTATAGGCAGCAACTGTGTGCAGTATCTGATTATCCATTTTTAAATGGCAAATTTTATGGCATGCAAATTACATTTTAATAAAAATAGCCTATTATGACTAAGAGACTGTATTTATCTGTGATAGAGAATAATCCTTATCTTATTTTGAATCAGATGAATTTTATATCATTTTTACTTGAAATATTCCTCAATGTGTGTATTTGATTTCTTTTTATACTCTAAAGAAGACTTTTTGAAAATTTAGAATACTGTAAATGCCTCTTATTCTGGTACTTAAAAAATTTAGAAGTTTCTTCTTTCTTTACATTGTACTCAACAAACAGGGAGACTAACCAGAAAAACAGTGTCATTTCTTGACTTCATTATTTTTAATTCCCCCTTACTTCAGGAGAAATATAGGTTGATCCACATAGCCTACATATTTTGCTTCATACAAATACATCAGGTCTTTAAAATGTTCTTTGTGTTTTATTTTTACTGGAAAATATTTCAGTGGTTAATTAGGATATTGATATCACACACCAATTTGAATTAGCTGTATCCTTTGAGGTGTTGAGTAATTTTACAAAAGACAGATACAGTCTGTCTACAAAGATTTTAGAAGATTCTCTTGTCATTCAGAAGAGTTGAATGATTCTTGAGAGCTTCATGGAAAAGATTATAATACAATGATCCCTTTTGTGATACCATGCAGCAAAGGCTATGAGTAACTCTAAACTAACTATGCATATGACATTTTGATTAAAAGATAAATGTGGAGAATGAAAAACTGTCTCCATTTGCAGTATGTGACAAATTCCTGCCCAGTTTAATCCTGACCTAATACCATAAATACGCTTTTCCTTTAATGATCATATGGGAATGAGTTCAGGAAAATCAGATTTCAACTGTGGCAATCCCATTACTTCAAAAAAAATTGTTTTAATTGCTTTTTATTTTAATTTTAAACTGTCACCACTTTTTAAAAACAAGTATTCTGAATTACAAATGATTCTATACATCTAATTAAAAAGGCAAAATACACCAAGTAGGAGGCAACATGTGTGCTAATGTTTAATTGAGCATACTGTACATATGAATTAAATATATAATTCAAAGGAATTTTACTGTGTATACACCATTGTAGCTATCACCAAGATCAATATATAGAAAATTCCCCTGAGGTAAACATTATGAACACCATATATTAGTGCCAGCAGTTAATGAACTCATACAAGTAAAATCATATCATACATAGGCTTTGATTTTTGACATTGTTCACTCAATGTTTTATCTAGTGATATTCACTCATGTTGCATCAGTAGTTTTTATTTTTTGTATTGCTGTGTAGTTTTCCCTTATGTGAATATACAATTTGTTTATACCTTTTATCATTGATGGTTATTTCCAGTTTGGTGTTAAGATAAATAATTCTGCTCTGAACATTCTTGCATAAGTCCTTGGTTGGAATGGTTTGTCATAGGGTATACCTTAGCTTTAGTTGGTACTGCCAAACATGTTTGAAAAGTGATTGTATCAAGTTATACTTTCATCACCAGTGTAACAATGTAATAGTTGATTCACATCCCCTCTACTACTTGTTACTTTCATTTCTATTAATTGTATCCCATTCATTTGGGTGCAGTGGTATCTTAGGAATTTAATTTTCATTTACCTAATGGCTAAATCACTTTTTCATATCCTTATTGGCTAGTTGGATATCCTCTTTTGCTAGGCATTTGTTCAATTTTTTTTTGCTGCTTTTATTGTTTTTTTATTGGTGTGTTTTTCTTGTTTAAAAAACACAAACAGGGCTTCCCTCGTGGTGCAGTGGTTGAGGGTCCGCCTGCCAATGCAGGGGACACGGGTTCATGCCCCGGTCTGGGAAGATCCCACATGCCGCGGAGCGGCTGGGCCCGTGAGCCATGGCCGCTGAGCCTGCGCGTCCGGAGCCTATGCTTCGCAGCCGGAGAGGCCACAGCAGTGAGAGGCCCGCGTACCGCAAAAAAAAAACCAACAAAAAAACCCACAAACATTTCTGTCACAGTCCTTTGATGTATATATGTATATCAAAAATTCTATCTCAGCCTGTGACTTGATTTTTATTTTCTCAAAGATATCTTAGAATGATTTGGTATTCTTAATTTTAGTGACACCTGATTGACCATATTTTTATGATTACTACTTACTGTGTTTTGCTTAAAATAAATATTCCTCAGTATAAAATCATAAAGCTAATTTCTTATATTCTTTTTCTAGAAGGTTTATTATTTTACTTGTATGTCTAGGTCTATGTTCCATCTGAAATTAGAGTTTTATTTGTTTCTTGAACGTGAGGTAATGGTTATACAGCTGATCCTTGAACAAAGCTGGGGGTTAGGGGCAAGGACCCCCACAAAGTGGAAAATCTGCATACTGCTATCTCTGCCTCAAAAACAAACAAATTGATTAATGATTCACCCAAAAGCAGGAAGCTGGAACTGTTTGGTTAGAATCAGGACTCAAACTCTAGTCCTTTTGATTCTACGTATTGTGACCTCTATTCAAATACAAAATTTTCTCCACACCAGTCAATTTAAAGATCTGTAAAATGAAAGAACAGGTACTAAATTTATTGAAAAATCTGCATGTAAGTGGACCCTTGCTGTTCAAATTCATGTTTAAGGGTCAACTGTATTCATTTTTTTCTACATATTGTGGTAGGCAGCCTCTAAGGTGGCCCTCAATTATTCCTTCCTACTGATATTCATGCCCTTATGTAATTAATTCCCCATGGAATTAGATGGAGCACTGCAGAAGTAATAGGATGTTGCTTCCAAGATTTAGCTATAAAAAGACTGGCCTCTGTCTTTAATGAGTTCGCTCACTCTATTTGGTGCTATTGGTGTGTTTGTAGAGCATTTCACCACTGTCATGCTGTCTTTATAACCACAGTTTTATAAAAAGTCTTGGTATCTGTTATTATAAGTCCTCCAACATTGCTTTCTATTTTAAGAGTATTTTGATTATTTTAATTCTAATTTCCATGTTAATTTTAAAATTCAGCTTGTCAGTTTTCACAAAATTCTAGTGGGATTTTGATTGAGATCACATTGAATCTTTCAACCAATTTAGGAGAAGTAATATTTTTTACAATGTTGAATATTCACAAAAATGAATCATAGAGAGTTACCTTCATTTTTAAAGTATTTTTTCAACTTTCTATTAGCCATTATTTAAAAATTGCAGGGGTCTTACAAAAATTTCATTAGGTTTGTTCCTTATATTAGCTCTCTTATACTATTATAATGATATTTAATATTTAAAAACATTCACTAGTGTATAGCTATACAAATTATTATTTTATATTGAGCTTTCATCCAGTATTCATGGTAAAAATACTTACTGATTCTAATAATTTCTGTATTTTGCCATTTTGCACATATACAATAATTCTACACCTATAATATAATTTGTGATTATTAGCAATTTAATTTTTTTACTTACCATCTTTAAACTTCTATTTCTTACAGTGTACATCACAGTGTTACTAATATATGTGCATAAAGATTTATATAAAAATATATTGATGGATGTTGCATGTTGAATCATTCCAAATCCATTCCATACACCTTGCTTGAGAGGCTGGAAAATCAAAAAATGTTATTTCAAAGACTCCAGTGCTGCAGGGGCTTTGGAGGCACTCACAGATTTGCCATTTATGGTGGTAACAGCACCAATAGTTGGCAATATCATGACTCAATTTCTTTATCTCTGAAACAAAGCTTTGGGTGTCGCTATTCTAACTGCAGATTTACCTGTAGGATAAGCAACAAGAATAAGTGTTGAGAGCAATGGGTTACTGAATTTGGCATCATTTTAGTCCTGGTCTCACTAGTAGTTGCTATCAGGGTCAGTTCTCCATTTTTTTTTTTGGAACCAGGTCAATAATTTCAGTTGAGAGTTATTTTCAACAATTTCAGTATTTTGCTGGCACCTATTTTTTGCATCATCATCATTATTATTACTTCAAATTCCTGTAGTCGTTGTTTCTTCTACTCAGCCCTGATTAATAAAGTGTTTTATATAAGAGTCACTCAAATAAATTAATCTAGGATTAGTTATCTGGTATGATTATATTTGAAGTTAATGATGACCCCCAAATCATCGTAATTGAAATTATCCTAGCAATTCTTAATCCTAGTGGGACAAAATTTTCCTAAAATTTAACTAGTGGGCATTTGCCTGCTTAGTGGATTATTATTGGATTGAGGAATGTAGGAATTCTATGAAGTGGGTGCTACAGATTGAATACATTTTTGCTCCCCTAAAATTTACATGTTGAATTCCTAATGCACAAGGTGATGGTTTTAGAAGATGGGTCTTTTGGGAGGTAATTAGGTCATGATGGTAGAGTCCTCATGAATGGCATTAGTGCCCTTAAAAGAGGCCACTTATCCATTCCACCATGTTAAAGATCCCTTGTTCCCTCATGTGAGGTTGCAGGGAAAAGAGAGCCATCTAGGAAGCTGGCCCTCACCAGACACTGAAACTGCTGGTACCTTGGACTTGCCAGCCTCCAGAACTGTAAGAAATAAATTTGTTGTTTATAAGGCACCCAGTCTCTAGGATTTTATTATAGCATCCCAAATGTACTAAAACAGTGAGATAGCTGCTTCTGACTACAGTGAAGAATTTAGATAAAGAAAATAAAAACATTCTGGACTTTAAACTATCAATGAAAGTCACAGAGAATTAATGAATTTATATGACTACTATAAAAAAATCTAATAAATTTTGTACCACGGGATCAGTAAAATAATAACAAAGAGTGTCTAAGACAGAGGGTTGCTAAAATGTATTGTAAGCAGACTGTGTTTTCCAAAGGTGACTACAAAGTTATCTTCTATTCCATATGCTCTTTTGAAATGTGACCTTGATCATCCCATCAAAGGAGAAGTTGATTTTTCCATCCCTTTGAAGATAGGTAGGCCTTGAGACTGCTTTGTCCAATAAAGTAATGACAGAAATGATCTTTTGTCAGGTCTAAGTCTCTATAAACAAGAATTATTTTATATTGCTGTCAGTTACTACAACTTAAAGAGTTGTACGATAGTTCAAAGGCAATTAAAAACTAAAATCAGATCACACAGAATTGTGTCACCTTGGTATTATAAAGTTTTCCACTGAAGTACAAGTAAGAAGCCCAGGCTATTCTGGTGACCTTGTGACATTCTGGGATGGGGGAGAGAGAGAGAGAGAAACTACCACATGGAAGAGCAGAAACACCACACATTTTAGTGAAGGTACCAACTTGCATAATCCAGCCCAGTCAAGCCTCAGATGATTGATTCTAGCACCAACTGCTATATGACTAACATTGTATGATACCCAGTGAGAACAGTGCAGCTGAGCCCAGTGAAGATGCAGAACCACAAAACTACTACCTTTTTTTCTCAGCTGTTAAGTTTTTTGGTGGTTTGTCACCCAGTGATAGAAGAATGAAAATTGTTATGAGGACTGGAGTGTTGATGAACAAAAACATAAAATATGTGGCATTGGTTCTGGAACTGGATCACAGGAAGTGGCCAGGAAGACCTTGAGGAAACTGGTGTTAGAAGCTGGATAAATAATGAGGAAATTGTTATTGGAGTCTGGATAGAGAGCTGCCTGTGTTATGGAGTAGTAGAAAGGCAAAATGGTTGCCTTTTGTAGCTTGGAAAATAGAAAATGTACTCAATGAACTGGTGATTCTGGCTAAGGGTAATTCCAGGAAGAGTGTTAAAAATGCCAATTGATGTTTTATCTGTATTTGCTAAGAAACATACAGATGAATTCAAGAAGGAACTACCCAGTTGTTGAGCAGACTTTCTAGGACATATAAGGTAGCCTGGATGCTTTCAAGCCAAAGTGTTCTCAAAGTAAGAAATGGCCTCAGAGTAAAAATCAAATTCAGGGAACTTCCAGTAAAATGTAGCCTCAGAGAAGGATTAAATTAAGGATGTTGCTCTAAAATTCTTAGTCAAAACACTGGAAAGGGTTAAGGTGACATCTCTTATGTCATCTCAGCTGGAGAAAAATGACTTTTGAGGAACTTATAGACATGCTTTCTAGACTTTTTCTGCTAGGAAAATTGGCTTCTAAGATCATGAAGCTGTCATGCAATAGTAGTTTAACACTCAGTCCACAGATCTTATTGAGAGGAGTCAATCTTGAAGAAATTTGTGAGTGTGACTTTGGTTTTATAGTAGGAACACCAGTAAGATTCATAGGATGATCACAAAGATTTTAAGAGAATTGGGTCAGGAACAGCATCACCAGCTGGGACTAAAAGAGGCAGAGACAATTGAAAATGAAACAGTCCCCTGGGCTCACAAACTTCAAATGTCAGGAAGCAGATTTAGAAAGCTACTCAGCTGCAAACATGAATTGTTGATCAAAACGAAGGTTAACTCAGAGTGCAGAGTTAAAATCAATTTCTGAGAGCAGAAATGATCTTAATCAAGGAACTTGTGACATACACCTAAGCAGAGTCTATAATGTCTATGGGCCAGTGACTACCATGTGCTTCTATGCTCCCTATACCTGCCTTACCAACATATGTTGGCTGAATGTGGGAGTTAGATAACTTAGTTACAGATCTTCAAATATAAACAGCCAAACCCCCATATTCTGGTCTTGTCATCTAATTTAATTGAAAATGTTATCCATAGGCTTTCTCTTTTATTCTTTTTTAAAAATAAGGGAATTTGTGGAAGTTTACCCTCCCAAACAAACAAACAAAACAAGAAGAAACCTATGCATTTCCATACTTACTAACAGGAATATTCTATGTTGTTTAATATATGAGTTCCAAGGAATTCCTGGATATCCAATTTGATTTTTTTTTAATTGGAGTATAGTTGCCTTACAATATTGTATTAGTTTATACTGTATAGCAAAGTGAATCAGCTATACTTATACATATATCCTCTCTTTTTTGGATTTCCTTCTCATTCCACTTTGATTTTTTAGACAATTTTCTTTTGAAAAATATATGTTCATTAGTGTGTAATCAGAACTTAACGTTTTAGACTTTTTTATACCACATAAGAACCTCATGAGAAAGTATTAGAGATGTCACCTTAAATATTTATGATCTTTCCAACATCTTATCAAAGAATTTTATCACACATTTTTGATCTAAACTTTGCCCTAAGGCTGCATTCTACTAGAAATGCTCTGGATTTGATCTTTACCCTGAGGCTATTTCTTACTGGAGATTATTTTGTTGGCTGAAAATACCATTCAGGGGATCATAACTAAATTTCTGAAGCTTTATCTTGGTTTTATGAAGTTAATTAATATGTTTCCCTCAAATGTAGAGAACATACATGGCTAAACATGACCTTCATTCTTTGGCAATTACAGACTCCAAATTTTAGAATCCATTTTCCTCCCTGAGATCTTCATATCCACTTTTCAACTTGTTATTCTTAAGTGGTCAGGTTAAGCTGAGAACAGTATTTCCTATTATGAATGACTTCTTAAATTATATAAGAGGTATACTCTTACCAAATTATATCAGAACTTCTTTTTCAGGTCTACCCTTTTGAAGGCCTGTCACAGAATATATGATAACATGGAATTCATAAGCTTTTAAATAAGATCTAATTGTTAGCTACATGACTTTGGGGAATACATTAATAACTTAGTATCTCTATATCAGAATAATTTAAATATAAATGGTTTCCTTTTGGAATTTTCATAAGATTAATGATATAATGTGTATAGAGTGGCCAACAGAACTTATGACATAGGAGAGGTTTCAGTAAATGAATTCCCTTCTGTATTCTCCTGGTTCCCTTTTAAAGTTTTGATTAGGAAAGCATCATCTGTGCATGCTACCTGGCTGAAAGATCTGTAGTATATTCCCACAATACCCCAGCTATCATTCAGAGATTTTCACTATATTTTAACCCTTAAATTCTCCCTACAAATTATGGCCCCTTCTAATACAATACTATGCATCACCCCTTGCTATGGATGATAATTCATTTGTCAATTGCTGTACTGGCTTTTGAGCCAAATGAAGAGGTTTAAAAATTAGATCACAAAAAAAAATTAGATCACTTTGCCTCACCCATAAAGATTCTGATTCAGTATGGATGGAATGAGGCCAAGATTCTGTATTTTTAAAATATTCCCTAAGTGACTGATACATAATCAAGCTTTAGATTAGAAAAAACTAAAGCTCTTTCCTGGAGTCTGAATAATAACATCACTCTAGAAAAAGCATTAATAGGAGATGAACAGAAAGCAATTGTGATTCATAAATTAATAATAAGATACTATTGGCAAAAATATACATTTGAGATCCTGAGATATAGCTCATTTTTCTTAGGCTGATAGTTTAGTATTATTTTAAGAAAAATAAAAACAGGTACCACTGGACTTGAAGACCTGAACATTTATTAAAAGTTATGAAGTATATACTTTATATTCCAGGTCTTTATTTTCCCTGATTTGATTTTCTCTAATTTATTGGTACAATATTCAGCTTTTCCCTTTTTTTCCTTAGATAACAGAGTAACCAGGAAATCTAAGAAAAGACTTAGCAATTCCCAATGAAGTATATTGTGCTAAAGGAACTATATTGCTAATGGAGAGATTATATTAAATAGATTTGTATGTATAACATCTGTTGAAAGATTAACCTTTTAAAAATGACTTCCCCTTTCTTAGTATTTTTACAGTTTGATTGAATCGTATTCTGAGAATAAAGTTTTAATTTGGGTAGTTTCTGCTAACACAAACATTAGTCATTTACTAACAAGACTTTTTTTTTTTGAACTATGAACATAAAGGGTACCTTAAGCTTTTGAGCTCTGAAAATTTTGGTTTTCATGTGTTGTGGGAAAAAAATGTATGATTGTATTGCTGTTACTATTCCTTTGGGTGAAATAAACTGGGAATGGTGGCAAATGCTGTTATGTTGTTCCCAGAACTGCAGGGTTTTGATTTGGAAATCAGATCATGGAGATTGCCTTAAATGAAACTAAGTGGTTATTTGGCAACACAGGCTGGCCAAGCAGCTTGTTCTGTCTCTTCTGTCAATAAGTTATTTTGAGAAATGCTTCTAATTTTCTAATCAAAAATTATAAAAATAAATTAGGAAAGCATAGAGAAACCATTGGAGTTATTGGAAAAAGTGTATAAACTCAGGATAATTAAGAGAATGATCCCAGTTTTTTTTTCCACTTCAGTTCATTGCATTGTAATCAAAAAGATGATGGATGGATAGACCACTAACTATCAATAGATTTTGATCTATAGGTATATTAAGAAGATCTTATAACTTGTGATGGAGATAGAATATGTAAACATAAGTAAGGATTCAATAGTTTATCTAAGAGATGCCCAAAGTGTCAGTGGTCATAGAAAATAATACTTTAACTGGGTGTCAAGGAAACTTTCAAGGAGAATAAGTTATCTGTGGAAGTAAGGAATTGGTAAGATTAAGTCAATTGTAATATCATATTCAAGGTAGGTCAGTGGACTTAAAAAGATGAAGTATGATGATAACCACAATCTTGTTAATTTAGTTCCTTTTATTTTTTTCCATTCATGTATCCATGATTGTTATATAATTAATCATCTATAACCTGTACTATGTGTAGATGATGATCTTTATTCTTTCATCTATAAATAATAATAAAGGTACACCAAAAATTTGATCTAATAATGCAATTGCATTTTAGGAAAATATGTAAAAAGATAACCCTCTAGTATTTAGGTAACTATATTTAGGGATGAGATTAACATCTAAGTGAATTTATTGTACGCAATTGCCAGTATATAAAGAAGAATGATCTCCTAACGCCAAGGAGAGGCATTTAATGGCATCACTCAGAGAATCATTGCTGCTCTCATACCAGTTGAAAATCTGTCACATTTCATTTCTCAGCACTAATTAATTTTATTTCAAAAAGATTTACAAATAACATAATTTAACTCAGATGATGTACTGTGAGCATACCAGTTATTGGTGAAGGCAAGGAGTAAATTTGTGGGTAATGGATAAGTTCCATCTGTAGGTATTGAAACCTTTTCAAGATTTTAACAGTCTCATTTTGCATGCAGGTGGGCAATTCTGGTGCATATTTAACACCCTTTTCCTAATTTAGTTGAAGCTTTGGACTTTCTCCAGAAGCATTGTTTTTCCAGGAATATTTAGCTTCATAATCATTTCGTGAATTATGAAGCAACATTCTGTACATTTCACAGCTATCAGGTGAAGCAACGTGTGACCACAGACAGCAGTCATCAGTCACAGGTAGGGAAAGGAGGCTGTCACAGAGACTCTGGAGTCAAGGCATCCTCAATGGTCCTGTGGACTTCAGCCACATTCATTAGCAATTAATTTTCATATCTAGACATGGCAGATGGCAAATTGTTCATCAAACAGTAAATACAAAAATAATTTTAAAAGTCAGTGAACAATAACAGCAGTAGAAATAGTCTTTAGTAAAGTTTTCCAAGCAAACTCTACTCGTGATTTTGAAGGTCCCATTTTATCCAAACCAGGCTAACCATAATTTTACACAAAAAATACTGTTGTATTGAACACTACTATGTTGCAGGGACTCTGCCTTTTTTATATATCATTTCAATTACTTTTCACAAACAGCAAAGTTGATATGATTTTTAATTTACAAACTTGGTTTGCTGCTATGAAGAGAAATTGATTAGTGCCACATGACTTGGATGTTAATTCAGAATGGTGTTTGTTTCATTCTTCAGGCAATATATTGTTTCTTAATAACAGTATATTAGAAAAACAGTACATCTAGATAAAAGAAATTATTTGGAAAGGAATAAATTACAATTACTTGGCCCATCACTCATTTTATCTGGTTATTTTTCATGAAAGAACACAGTTTAAGGTTTTTATGCTTTATTAAAATCAGTTGTTTTCTACAAATGATAACTTTGAAATGGAATAAGAGTGAATGATTTAAAAATATTGAATCTGCTTTATTCTGGTGCAACATTATTCTAAACATTAAAGGAAATAATCCCCATGTTGTAAACATTTCTGTGGGATTTTTATGTATCACAGAGCACTTCCAAAAATAAATGAGCTTTTCTAAAATTATATAACATCTTGAAAGGCTAATGCATTTCTTGTTGCTGTTATTTTTTTCCCCCACAAAGGAGCTTAGCAGGGGGAATAACTACTTTGGAAGTTAAGTAAGGATCTGGAAAAATAAGTTAGAATAGGTTTTCAAGTCAGAAATTCATCACTGAAAATAATAATTTGGAGATGAGATCAGAAGCCTGAGTTTTTTGGAACTATATCTTAAGAATATAGCTCCTACTACAGGAGTTCCTCCTTTTAAAAGACTGGTAAATCAATAGGTAAAAGGAAAGCAGTGCAGGGAAGATGGATGACATGTCTTTGTACTGGTCCCATAAAAGTGTGGCTGGAAGAGGATTTCGTGGGCTGTGTGAAGACAGCCACTTAGCACTGTACCTCCCAATTGTAGAGACTTTGTGAAGGCCTTTATGTATATCACGTGTACCAGGGGGAAGTAGACTGATATCCTGGCTCCTGTCCTGAAGGCACACCTCTGTGGGATGCCCACTCCCATATCACTATGTCTCTTTGTTTGGCTGCACTGTCTTTATCCCTAATCCTAGAAACAAAAGACAGAAATCATGAAACAACATTATAGAATAGAATTTACTCCTGCTGGTTACTAAATTAATGCTACCAGCAAACTGCATCAGTTAAATCCTAGACCCACCAGTTAAAAACTTGGATCTATGGATAACCCATTTTGTTTCTCTAAACCTGAGTTATTTTATCTGTAAAATGAATGTTACAATAAGCCGTCAGTAAAATGAATTTTACAATAAGCTGTGATAAAGTTTATTTGTAAGAATTAAATAAAATTAATGATACAAAGTATTTAACAGAATATAGGATACCCAACAAATGCAACATAAATGTCAGTTTCAATATAATTATTTCTGACTTGAGTTTTCTTTTTACTACATGGCTACCTGGTATAGAATACAAATTTATAGAACCATTTTGGACCCTGGAATTCTGACTAGGTACAATCTAGATGTGTCCACTAAGTTTAGATATAATTCTCTTAAGTGATGTAGACAAGTTCTTTAAATCATAACTTTAGTAATAGCAAAGGATTAGCTGAGATTGACTAAATCAGTTCTCTAAAATAAGAACTACATGCATTTTTACCACACTCTTCACTTCATTTGATCATATTTGTATGCTACAAATTCTAAAGTCTATGGAACTTGATTTTTTTCCTTGATAACTCACTAAAACAATTTTAACTGTGAGAAGGACTTCTTTTATAGAAACCAAACCTACTTTCTTAAACCCTCTGTTGACCCTCTTTCCAATGCTATAGTTTGTTCTTCCCTTAAACTTCTCTGAATCAGTCCCCTTTTACAGACCTTTATTTCTGGCTTGGATTGTTATTTTTCACTTAACAGTTCACACTGAATAGTTTTTATCAATTATGTTATTAAAGTATGTCCCCCTCCTCATATTCAGTAAAATGCCGGCTACTTTCTTTATAGTTCTCACTGTATCTAAAATGTCTCTTTTCTTAATCTGCGAAATCTATTTCCTGTGTGTGTGTATATGTGTGAAAGGATTTTCCCCTGTGACCTTACCATGAAACTAATATTCTTTCATTATGATTGCACTAATTTTATTTTCCCATTAGGCAGACAAACCTGGACACTTTGATTGAAACATTTTATCAGATACTAAAACGGAGACAATGTGATGGTGGTTTAATTTTTAACCATTCGATATTTAGTATAATTTAGAGGACCAAAATTGCAGTTTAAAGGGGGAATTTTTATTATAGCACTTGAGAAATTAGTGATTATTATCAATATTGTTTTGTTCTTGGGTGATTCTAAATTCACATTCATGATCACATTATCAGCTTCCACCAGATAATGTTGAGAAAAACTCAACATTAATCATAAATATTAAGGGGTCTGTATAACATGAATGTAGATATAGAACAAGAAGAAACGTTGAGGCACATTAACATAAGCTGTCTTTGAAAGTTAAATAGAATAGGGTACTGTTATTAAAAATACTTATTTTTCATCCCCTTGCTCATTTACTTTCCTCCTTTTTGCCAAACTTAATGCTACATTTCCTGCGCATTATAATTGAAAAATAAAGTAGCAACTTAATTTGGAGGAGAAAAGTAATGTCACCTAGTCATAATACATTCATCATCAAAATTCCTGTGTAGCAGAATAAACTCTTGAAGTCTACTGTGGGTAGCACATGAAAAGGCATGGCTTCTCTGCTTTATTAAGTCTATCACCAAAGGAAATTACACAATTGTTCACTCGAGTGTTAACAAAATTCTAAATAGTTCATATAGGTAAAACACAGGTTTTTAATCTGCACTATAGGTACAGAGCTGCTGTAGATTCATCTCAACACATTATAATCTATAAAAAGGATTATCCAGGAAACATTTTAAACAAAAGGAAGATTTGGCAAATATAAAGATATATTGCATGGATGAATTATATACTGAATTACAACTCTTACAGTAATTTAAATTATGTATATCTATACATTCATTCAAATACATATAGCTAATACTGCAATTTCAAATTTATCTGTATACATGCATACAGATATACACATAAAGATATTGGTAAATATTTCAAGTTACAATACATTGAAATCTGGGGAATTTATTATGAATGTTAGCTGCATCATTGAGGAATGACAGCACAGACTAAGTGATTTTGCTCATGATATCATAGCAGCCAGAGGTAAAGTTTGAACACAAATCCAGTCTCGTACTCTAAATCCTATGTTCTTTCACCACGGAGTGGCACCTGTGTAATAGAATTAAAGACCTTGAAAGGGTCCTTAGAGATCATCTGAGTTAGACTCGTGCCTTCATGCAAATCTAGCTACTCATAACTGATAGGTCACAGGTATCTTCTTGAATCTTCCTTATGCTTCATCTCCCAGTAGAAATCTTTCCTTCAGTTCCAATTCATTTACTTATTTATGGCTCCCAATGGTTATGAAGTATTGATACAATGAGACAGAAACAGAGACACAGAAAACACTCCTAAGTTTATATTTTCTAATCAGCTTAATTCCTTTCATTAATTTTCCTGGGTCTAACTCTTTTACAGAACAGTCAAAATGTTAAAAATTATTAGTGTGTTTTTTTCTGATCATTAACTATTATACTTTGTTTTTTTTTAACATTATTCAAATTCTTACAGCAATTTTTAATCAAATATAATCTCTAGCTTATAGGTTGTCTTGTTACACCTTTTTCATCATGAGTAAGCATTATAATTTTTTTTTAAAATAAGGTTATCATGTTTTCTCTAATAAATTGAATTCTGTTTTATGGGATAGTAATTTTTTGGCTTGCCTTCCCAAATATTTTGCATATTTATTTTGGCAGTGCAATGACAAAATTAAAACAAGAAATTCTCAGGAAAAATTGTTTTATGAAACTAATCAATACCTGTCTAGTTAAATTATGAAAACTATGGGTAAGATCCAAGTGATTTTTCACCTATTTAATATTTTAAGCATTTTATTTCATTGGCATTTTTAGTGAAAATACTAAATGGAAAAATTTGTAAGATTTTGCTGAACTGAATTTTATTTTACTCCTCATTTATTCAAGAGATGATAATGACAGTATTTGAGAGATTTATTCTTTATATATTCACATAAACTTTTTTGACGCTCAGTTACATTTTGTGTTGCTGACTAAATTTTTTCCTCCTATTATTTGCTAATTGCAAAGAAAAAAACGATACAGTGAAGATATCTGGCTGTCATCAACTTAATCATTATGTGAGTGAAATTGCCTTTCTTAATGATGAGACAACCTTAAATTCTTCATCTGCTGTTATGATAAAAAATGAAGCACACAGACTCATGTATGTTTTCTATGTTTTAAACACAGATGTAAATTCCAAATTACAGAAAATAGAAAGGATAGAGGAACAAAGTAAACTGTGCAAGGAGAAATACCCTCAGACAACACTAAAATGTGGAACACTTTAAACAATAACTGCCTGGACACTTCAAAAAGTTCCCATAGAAAAATGGTGACCACATCATTCATGAACTATAAATATCAATGAAGGGAACGTGTATAACATCACCTATTTTCCATGCCTACAACGTAACTATCCAGACTTCAAAGTACATGTAGTGAATGCGGAAATAAAGCACAGAGTAAGTTTCTAAACTTATTTAAACACTTTCAAAGAATGAGTTTAGGATTGAGCATAATAGAGGAGGCTATCAAGGTCCTCCTGGGGAAGACCCACAAATCATATTAATGAGGGTTCACACCAGGAGAAAGTCCAGTCTGAATTAGAATTTAAGTAACAAGTCTCAACTCTGGAGGATCACAGCACTGGCTATTGGACGGACAAAATAAAAGGACTTGGAAAATGGGCAGGAACAAATGCAGCAGTTTGGGGAGGTATCATTTCTGGGGAGCAGAAAACCACATTGTATGGGTAGCTGTCCTTTGGAGGTGTGGTGGTAACAGAAAGGAAGTAAGCCCTACAGAAACTCGGCAAGTGTCACAGAAAAAGAAAGCTTGCTGACTAACCTCCCCACAAGTTTCATTTATGTAAAAACACAATTTAATGAGAAAAAATGAAAGTTTAAACTACAAAGCAGAGTAGACAACGGGATGTTAAAAGACTTACTGGGGGTAACAACAATCATTCAGTGTTAAGTTGGGTGAAGACATTTTTTACTTCTGTCTCTTTATCCACGGTTCTGTGTTATGAGTTTTATATTGTGCTGTCACAAAAAAATGAAGCCAGAAGTTTGAACTATTCTTAGGGTCTCTTTCACTAATAAAAATTCTCTACAGCATCTCTTCAAATCAAGGGGTCTTTATTTTCCCCATTTATTTTCCCAGGGTTTTTATACAACTTCTTTAAAATTTAAACCTCCTCTCTTTTGGAGGGGAAACTCTCCTAACATAGTTAGAATAGTAGATAAGGAGGTAAAAGTCAAGTGTCTATACCCAGTTCGGATCAAATGATTGTTGTTATACCTTCCGTGAGTCTTTTAATATCCTATTGTCTGCTTTATAGTTTAAACTTGCCTTCTTTATTTTTTTTCCCATTAAATTTTGTTTTTGGAGATGTTATGTTTAGTACCTTAGTGGTGATGGTATCATGAGTTCATGCATATGTCCAAACTCATCAAGATGTATACATTAAATGTGTGTGGTTTTTTGTTTGTCAATTATAGCCCAATAAAGGCTTACATAACAACCACCCTGTATGGTAATTGAGGATTGATTCTGTTGGCCACACTAGATGGTAAACTTCTTGATAAGTAGAAGAAGCTTTAATTCTTTCAAAACCTTTGAAGCAATTTGTAAGTATACTATACTGTGGAAGACACAATACCCAATATCCTTACATATGGCTTCATAAGAATTTTTATTTAGAGAAAAGGGAAGGGCTGTAACAGATCTTTTAATTCTTTAAAATAACATTTGGAGGTGGTGAATACAATTTATTCTGGATTTTTGTGCAGCCGAACATTCATTAGTTATGCTTTGTGCTTCATCAGAATGGAATGATTATGGGTTCTTAAAATTATTCTAGAGGAATAGTTAAAAATGGGCTAAAATTTTATGCCAAAATCTTCTTCAAAGAGATTTACAATCAGTATTTAAATTAGTGCTTATCAAGTTTTTAAGTGTCAGAATTTTATAACATTTAAATTTTAGTAATTATTTTAAAATGTACTGAATGTTACCTTATGGTAACTTTGTTAGAAAATATGGTTGGTAATATATAATCATAGATAACCTTCAGATTTGTAAAGCTACATTTTATTACTTCATCTATATTTTTATTAGTTGACAAAACCTTATTTGGGCCTAAACGTTCTCATTCCTATATTATGCTAAGCAAGGTTTTCTTGGTAACCATTTGAATTGTGAATTTCTGAATTTGAGTATTTGAAATGCAAAGATCTCTTCATTTTATTTAATTCTCTACCCAAACTTTTAAACAGTTTGGGAACTAACTGGAAAAATACAGCTTATTTCTTATAAAAGGAATTATGAGATTTTGGGGTCATTTCTAAGATAACGTATAATAAAGTCCTTGAAAACTTTATTTGAATTGATTAGGTTATGGAGGCAGCAAACCTGCTTAGAAATCTCCTTGTCTCTGACTTAGTGATTTATGCTGAATATACATATTTCAAATCAAGGCAATTTAAAACAATAGGTTGAAGCTCACAGTATTTTTTCTTGAAAGCATTTAAGAATCAAAGTTTCCTTTTTATCTCTAAAACAGCATTTTCCTGTTTTGTGTGTGTGTGTCTGTGTTATCTCTTGCATCTTAGACCCTTGACCATTTTTTCTTTTTCCTTAACATCCTTTAGATATTGCTCTAATAGGAACCTTTTAATGGTCAACTCTCAGTATTTGCTTATGCAAAAATGTCTTTTTCTTCTTTCTTGAAAGATATTTGTGAAGCTGTCATTTCTGCCAAGCTTAAGAGCTTCTCTTAATCTTTAATATTACAAAATGTCACTACAATGTGTTGAGGTATGGTTATGTTTTAAACCATGGTTGGGATATGTTGAGTTTCCTAAATTGAAGATTCATTTCTTTCAACAATTGTTAACATTTATCCCTTCAAACATTGTCTCTTCTCTGTTTTAAATATTACCTTTTTTCAGAAGTCAAATCCGCCTTCAGACCTCTCACTGTATTTTTGATGTTTCATAACCTCTCATATTTGACATCTTTTTTATCAGTCTGACATCCAAAAAAACAATCTTTTGTTGCTGATCTTTTCTTCTGTGTCTGCTTTGTTGTTTAACATTCATTGAGCTTCTAGTTTACAGTCCCTTTTTTGTTTCTTTGAAGATATTAAGTGTTCTTACTTTATGTCCCATAATTGCTAATTTTAGTACCTGTTGACTTGCTGGTTCTGAAATTCATTTTTTTCCTACTGATTTTTACTTACAGTGGTTTGTTTCCACATGAATTTATGTCTGTGTCTGTATGAGAAAAAGGGTGGGAGGGAAGGGGAGAGGATAGGAATTCATAGTTTTTACATTTTATAGGAATTTAATAAGGCCTGGATTGAAAGTCATTCTTACTTAGGTGATTTGCATTTGTTTCCATAAATATACACCTTAAGAAAGGAAGATCAATCTAGAGCAAGTCCTTGGCTTGCAGTGGGGAAGGAAGGGGTTTTTCAGATCTGACAGGTCATATGAATCATAGCTAGGTACCCATTTGAAGGCTGATTTATAGATTCTGAGAGAGAGTCTCTGGTATTCCCATCTCAAGTATGATGGCCAAAATGGGCACAATTCTTCACCTTCCACCCCCTTTTGGTGGATCTTCTCCTAGTTTATGTTTTGCTGGAATTGGCTTTCTGGGAGGACCCAGCTTTATGCAAATTCCCTTGGTTCTGTCTTCTTGTTTTGATTGGGGCTTAGGCTTGCCTCCTCTTCCCTGTGTCTTATTAAAGAGGAAAATCTAGGCAAGTGGAATTTAATACGGGTTCCCTGGGCAGCCACCCACTACACTTGTTCAATTCCTCCTCTACTTGAGTGTAATTTTTGGCCTCTGCATATTTCTCTAACTTTTTGTTGTTGTTGTTGTACAGGATAACTAGATGACAGATTGCCAAACACTGAAGACCCCATTGTGGTTTTACATTTATATGATTCTAGAAGACCAGTTCAGCTGAAATTGGTGAACAAAACGAATAGTAATTAAAGCAGCTGATTCAGTATTTATGTTCACTAACTTAACAGCTGAAATTATATTTGTCATCCATTCCTGCTTTTTAAACTATTTTTGAAAGAATATATTTTTATTGCATTTTATTGTTTTCATACCCAAGGATAAAGCACATATGATAATCATTATTCTGAAAGGGGCTAACATTTAAATGTGGTGGTTGTGGATTTTTCCATTTATATTTTTATCATTAAGAAGCATACTTTACCCTCAAGTAAAGTCCACTTCCCTTGATATGGGAACTTTGCCATTTATAATCAGACTCTGGAAACTTCAGTTGCCTCAGAGGTAACTGTTTAATGAGACTAATCCATGATCCTTTGACAATGTGTAATTCAAATTACTTTAAACACTTTTTAATTTAATGGTACAATTGTGCAAACATAAGGAATGCTACTATGCTATTTTCATGAAAAAGAATTTGCCTTTTTTTTCTTCATTTGTTTTCTTTGCTTTTGAGTAAAACTGAGGAAGAATTCTGTAGAATTTTTCAGGGTTTGTCACATATGTTTCCCATATTTTTAAGGTATTTCTCACCACTCTTGCCCTCAAATACCTGACAAACTTAATGCTAATTATTTTTGTCATTTTTTTGCTGCAAACAAGAGTAATTATTGAAATTCCAAATGATAGGAATTTGGGTATGTTAAAATAAATACTATAATTACCTTCAGGAATGTGAATTGATCTTTTTGTAATAGATACATTATTTAGAGGCCCAAAGAGAATACAATAAAGTAGCTAAAGAATAGAAAAAAAGTCAGATCTTTGTCTCCAATACCAGGTCTTTTTCTACTTAAGAAAGGCTGCTTCTCTAAATTCAGTGATGTCAGTTATACATAAATTAATGTTAAAATAATCAATGCTGCTAAACTGGAAAAGTAGGGTTTTTTTTCCTGTCTAGTATATTGTATTTTTAGCTGTGTCTCATTTAAGGGGGATAGGCATAAAAGTGAAAAAAGGAAAACTTTAGCATTGTCTTCTAAGACATTTTTCCCCAAATCAGATCTATATTGAAGAAATACTTTGCCTTATATTATAAAATAGCCATTTTTATCTTTAAAATCTTTACAAACTTCATAGATGTATTCTTTCAGATATTTCTATATATTACATGCAATTTAATTTCCAAAATAGTTTTGAATTTTAAGCATGAGGTGATCTTAATTATTTAATGTAAGTAAACTCTTAAATCTTAAATAAACAATTTAGTATAACATTGTTCAAAGGAGTTACTCTCTTTGAGTCTCAATCTTCTCATTTGTAAAATGGTAAAATATCTAATTGAAAAGTACCTATTAACATTCCTGAAAATAATTGTAGTCTTTATTTTTAACCTGCCTGAATTCCTATCATTTAAAATTTCGACAGTTAGTCTTGCAGTCAGTAAAATAACACGCAAAAATAATAAGTTAATCAGTAGTTTTGGGCAAAGGGTGGTGGGAGAGGCCTTAGGGAAATGTGTATAAAATATGTCCTAAAAATCATACAGCACAGGAAGATTCTAACTACATACAGCTTACTCTAATCATTGAAGTTTAATCAAAAAGAAATCATGAACTTCAATTTCCACTTTATTTACTTAATTTTTTTCTTGGATTATTTGATAAGAAATATTTTAGAGAGAAATTGAACATAGATATGACTACAGTTGTTTACTTTTTGTTGATCACATAATGTACAGCTTTTTGAACTGTTTTCTGAAATTGCAAAAATAAAAGCAGTTTTCTATTACTTACTGGTTCAGATGAGATTTTTAGCCTGTACAATCTTGCAAAATTTTCTTATAACCAGATGAGGAAAATTTAAAAGTTTGATCAGTTACAAAATTCTCATTGCAGAAACTACGCTTTCACTTAGGGAATGAAATGGCTAATTTAATTATGTGAAACCTGTCTTTCTTTTTCTATATTCAATTTGCACATTAACATAAATTATCTCCTATACTTTCACAATTCTCATAAAATCCTTGACGATTTGAACATATCCACCTTGTTTTGAAAATGAAGTGGCCAGGCACTTTAATATCGATGGGTTTGCTTCATATCCCACAGTGTCCCATTTTCACAGCATTAGATTACAATTCAACATATGAGTCTAACCACACAGTGATTACAGTTAACATTTAAACTGAATCTTCTAGGGACTTCCCTGGCGGTCCAGTGATTAAGACTTCTTCCACTGCAGGGGGCCTGTGTTCGATTCCTGGTCGTGGAACTAAGATCCCACATGCCACGGGGCCAAAAAATGAAGGAAAAAAAACCCAAAAAACCCTAAAAACCCCCCAAAATCTTAAACTGAATCTTCTCATGTTAGTAGGGGGAAAAAGAGAAGTCAGGTAATCTCCAAACTAAAAACTGGCAGCAGTGTTATGTGTCATTAAAGTCTCAAATCCATCTCACTGGTAGTCACAATGTTTACCGTGACAAAGGAGCGTACTCAGCAGTTGTCTGTGTTTTCATAGTACTGATGCTTAATTCATTGCGTCCAAATCTTTTTATGTAACATAAAAATGTGAACTATGGAAATACAAGCCAAGAATCCTAGAATTCAGCAAAGAAGCAGAAGGTGTTTCTACGATATAGAGATAGATGGTAGATGAGAGTTACTGAAAGGAGGATGAGAATAATTAAGTTTCACTGCTCCTGAGGGACTTGGAAAGGCACAAAAGGAAAATCTTTTTCTCTTTTAATTCCTCTGAATATTTAAAAGCAGGTATGTCCAATTTTAGAAATTTACCTTTGTCAGCTAATTTGAAACCACCCAGACTCTTTGGTATGATGTACTTGCTATTTGTGAAGAAGTTTGATGGATTGCAATTTTTCATTGTTGGTATAATTGTTGTTTTGAAGTCATTGTGTTTTTTTGTGGGATTTTATCCTTTGCTGAGGAAAGTACTCCTGGATTAAATCATTAGTCTTTATCTTGCTTTATCAATAGAGAAAAACAGACAAAAATTAAATTTAGGAATATCTGAAATCCAAGCTCCTTATTGTTGGATATCTATATAATACATATATTTGTATCTATATCTGTATCCATATATATATCCATATTCCTATCTAATATATCTATATAGTGCATGGGTACCCAGTATGACATTGAAAATTGTTACCTTGCCTGGCATCTACCCTGACCTTCTCACTCAGAATTAGCTATTTTGTGATATTTTCCTTACATCATGAGGTAGTAAGAAGCAGTCACTCATGTGATTAAATTTTGGACTCCAGGTCCAGACTACCTGAATATGAAAACTGAATCTTCCACTGACAAGTTTAAACCCTCTGTACCTTGTTATTCTCATCAGTGGCAGTAACAGTATATATATATACTGGCAGGTATGTATATATACAGTTTTATATATGGTTAGAAATAATTCTTAAATATAGATAATAACACATATATCACTGCAAAATCAGGAAGAAATATTCAAGAATATTGTGGTATTAGAAGTCAAGGCCAACACCTATCCTGCTCAATGATTATTGAAACTTAGTTCATTTGAGAAAAGTATGTTATTAATGGGAGTATAAGACCCTTCATGGGGCTGAATACCAGCTTACGCCAGCCAATCACACCAGTAGGCCTGTGTAGTTCAAGGAATGCTTTTGTGTTCAATATGTGGCAGTTTTAGTGAGTTGTTTTTAGATGTTTTGTTGAACACAGGGTTATTTAAAAATTGAAAGGCATTTCATTTAGAGAATTTATTATGTACCAATTTTTTGAAACAGATTTAAGCATATTTTGTTAAAGGGTAGAAAAGGAAAAAGAAAATTAACACATTAAAGATTGCAATTTCATTATGTTCAATTTATTAGACCATATTTCCATTTTGTTCTAAAAAGTAATTAATATGCCCTTAATGAAGGGATTTAGACAAGATGCATTTGGTAATGTGTACCATCATAAGCCTAATTTTCATGAGGTAATATATTCATGTTTATTCTGAAGTTTCATGCTATCTCCTATATCTGACTTTTAATAAACTACATATATCAAGCTCTAAAGAAGTTATTTATGACCTATAAACTAAAACTAATTTGTTAATCTTTCTAGCCTCAAAATCTCCTTTATGACAAGTATCTCATTTATATGGTAAGTACACATTACCAATAGCATCATATTCTAACAATAATATATTATTAAAGTTACATAGGATTTTAGTCAGAATTAAATATTTTGCATACAATAAAATATAATACATTAACCATAAGTAAAATATTTTGTATGTGTATGAATTCAAAGAAATAAAATAACATATATTAAGAAATGAAGTCCAGACAGCCGTTCTTAGGGTTGCTATCAAAATAATACAATCCTGGGAGTTAGTATAGCTGGGGGTAGGGAGGGAAGGATGAAAGAGACTATATGATGAGTATCTGAGGCTCATAATATTTGATGTTAAGAAAAGTACTCAAAAATCAAAAGGGGAATTAGGAAATATATTGAATTTGTGGTTAAAACCAAGAGTTTCCCCTAATAAAATCTTATAAGTTACAATTTCTCTAAGCTCACTATTTCAGTCAGTTTTTAAAATCTGGATTTAAACTGTATGAGAAATTATTCACTATTAAATTCACTTACACTTAATTTGGACATTATATGCTAATGATCACTTAAGTGTCGAGAGATTCTTTCTCTCTCTCTCTTTCATTTTCTTTTCCTACACTGAAAAATCTAAATACAGTACCAAAGTCTTGACTATGGCAATCATTTTGGATAAAGATGCATCTAACCTGAAAATTAATAACTAAAACTTAATTACCTGGGGATAACTGAATTCATCCTATGTAGTGGGAAAATATTCTTTGTTTACTAAACACATACGTCCAGAGAGAAAATATATGTGAAATCTAATAGTTCTGTTTAGGGTTTTCATAATATCTTTGAGTCTTTCTTACTAAGCAGCAGATTAAATTCTTTAGCCAAATTATACCTGAGAGAACTGCCTAGTCTACTAATATCTGATCAGGTTTGGTCTTGCTTTTCCTACAGTAAGTGATGCTGCTTTTTTTCACAAACTACTCTAATTATTATTATTATTATTTTTAACATCTTTATTGGAGTATAATTTCTTTACAATGGTGTGTTAGTTTCTGCTTTATAACAAAGTGAATCAGCTATACATATACATATATCCCCGTATCTCCTCCCTCTTGCATCTTCCTCCCACCTTCCCTATCTCACCCCTCTAGGTGGTCACAAAGCACCAAGCTGATCTCCCTGTGCTATGTGGCTGCTTCCCTGCTTCCCACTAGCTATCTGTTTTACTCTAATTATTATATTTGTCTCAGCGTGCTAAACTGGTCTGAGCAAGAATGCTCCTCTAGTCCCCCATACCATCTACTGACTCATGGTTATGTTCCTAGAATTCTTATATTAGTGGATTATTTAGGCTTGGGGCATTTGGCAAGAAATTTCTCTAATCTTATGCAAAATTAATGCCATTAAGGTTTCAGAATGCTCCTAATTCATTAAAGACACAATTACCAGTCACCTTCTATGCAACACTGTTAGTCTGTAGTATAATAACCATAGAGTCCCTGCTTTCAAGGAGTTCACTACCTAGTGATCTTTCAGAATGTGCTGTCTGCTGGCTGTTTTGCAAGCAGAGGATGAAGATAGATAAGATAGAAGCTGAGCCTAATTGATGAAGGATTAGAAGGGCTGTAGTGGGGACTTTCCAGGCAAAATGTATGAATGCATAAACACATGAGATTTCATGATGTTTCAGAGAAGGTGAAGTTTGACAGCATTGTCAAAGAGAATCATATGTAAGGATATATATATATCAAGCAGGAACGTAGAGGTGATTCAGGAAAGTTCTATTTGTGTTGACCTCATCTGGACAGATGAAGAGAAATAAATCAGGCAGCTGCCTGTGCAAGTGGCATTATCCAAAAAGTACTGTGTTAAACAGAGGCTAGTTACATAAATAGACAGTAAGGAAACAATAATAAATGTGTACATATAATGAAAACTGTGGTAAACGAAATAAACAAAACTAATAGAGGATAATAGTCTGGAAAGAGATTGAAATGATCAAAAGGAATAGAATTCAAAGAATCGGGTCTGGGGTTGTGGGAATGAGGACATAGTCGTGGAGAACAAGAAGTAAAACTGCTCTCAGGTAAGAGTGGTTGATACACTCTAGGAACCGCTAGAATGTTGCTAGAGGCTTGTAGGATGGTGAGTAATAAGGAAAGCGGCATGAGTTGGAATTGGTTACCAAGATTGGGACTGGAAAAAACAGGGCTTTGAAAGTTCTGGGTAAGGAGCTGGATATGATTGTTAAGTGCAATATATGAAAACATTTTCAAACTTATTAGTTACCAGGGGCTACCAGAGTATAACTAAATAAGATCCAATGTTTTGTCCTAAGAAAGTAACAAATAGAGCTTCCCTTGTGGCGCAGTGGTTGAGAGTCCGCCTGCCGATGCAGGGGACACGGGTTCGTGCCCCGGTCCGGGAAGATCCCACATGCCGCGGAGCGGCTGGGCCTGTGAGCCATGGCCGCTGAGCCTGCGCGTCCGGAGCCTGTGCTCCGCAACGGGAGAGACCACAACAGTGAGAGGCCCGCGTACCGCAAAAAAAAAAAAAAAAAGTAACAAATAGTATTATTCAGTGTCATTAATACTGTGAGATAAAACGTGCTTTCTCAGCCAGTTAGTGTACATGTAACTGGTAAAGTATTTTGAAGGGAAAATTGGTTTTAGTTATCAAGTGTACTTCTTTTCAGTCAGTTTAAAAAATTTATGGAAACTAATTAAGAATAATTGTTACAGCTTATCTATTTCACCTATTAGTATAATTGAAAAGTATTTTTTAATGTATTCACCTGTGTGGAAATATGTCTAACTCATTTCTCTTTACTATTTAGATTATTTCCATATGTATAGACTAAATATATTCATTATTTAACTTTGTTTAAAAAAGTATGTATTTCTGCATCTCCAAGTTATATAAATAGTATCCTCAGAAAGCAGTCACAGTAAGCTTAAAATGTGTCCTGCTTCTATCAATACACCTACTGAATTAGTGTCTTTACAGTAGTGACCTGACAAGAGCAATGTTAGGACACTTCTCATTTGTTAATTACTTTATATTTCTTATAATTTATTTCTCCTTGTGTTTTTCTAACTTTTCTTCAGACATTAGAGTTTATGATATAATAAACTATTTTTTTAAATATAACTAAATTAATCAGATTAGAGAAATGAGATTCGACTGATGTGTTATAAGATCTAAGGATTTATTTGGCTGGCAGTGTCAGCAAAACATACTGACACTCACACAGATGAAAGGCAGAACTATTTGTTACTTACAGCTCTAAACCAGAGAAGGCTGCCAGACACAATACATAGGGGGTAGATCCAGGGACAGGGTAAAAGGTAAACTTGAACTTTAGAAATCAGCTTATATATGGTAGGGGGTGGGTTGATAATGTTTCCTGGGCTCCCTGTTAAATGGCTAATTTGAAAATTTGGCAGGCTCCTGGGCATAGGGGTTGTCCCTGGGGCAATTAGGGCTGGTGAGTAATGGCTCCCTGAGTATAAACGCCTGTTAAGGTAAGTGTTTGGGGTGTGGATTTTGCTGTTCAAGAAAGGAAACTGACTAGCTTTCAGCCATGGCCCCAAAATTGCATAAGATGATGAAAAAACATACACAGAAACAGAGAAAACAAAAGATAATGTTATCTGTGGAGTTTAACCCAAGTGCAGACTATTCATTCTTGAGGAAATGAGATTCTAGTTTCTGTCTTTCCTTTTGGAATCAGTGATGAATGACCCATCTAAACTACAAGCCTCTCTAAGTAAAGGTTCTGTGGTGAAATATAGTCATCATTCATTACAAAACACTATAACTATTAAGCCTAAAGGAATTATGTCCAGCTGTTCTACGGCTTATCCTGAGGTTGTATGGAAGCATAGATTGGTTCAACGGGGGGAGGAAAATGGTGAATGAAGTTTAATAAAACACCAACTGGAGACTATATGAACAAAAGGTGGGCTTTACTGATACTCATAGTATTCTCATAGTATTCTCTCTTACTAATGCTTTATTTCAGAAGGAAAGGATTTAGAAGTTTACTGAACATTCTTCATAAAAAAGAGTATTCCTATTATTTTTAGAAGAGACCAGCCATTTTTGGCTATTCCACTCAAGCCATGTCTATTTGTTTTGCAGTGATATAGTTTAATAAGTCTCTTAGAGGTAACAAGTTTTTACCTGCCTATTTTGGAAGAACTCAGCATAAACAATGAATTAGACTTGATTCTGACATACAGAAGACAGGGTAATATGCTAAACTACACCTTAAAGAGACATTAAGCAAAAATCTACACAGAGGGACTTTCTACAGAACAAATGACCTGATTTCTGTATCGAGTTAAGTGTAAGGAAAAAATAATAGATGGTAGAAAAGTATAGACTAAAGTAAATATAAGATATATGTCAATCAGTCATGTGTGAAGTTATTTAGATCCTGATTAAAATGAACTGTAAAAAAATCAAAAGGACTTCCTTTGGAATTGGACACTTGAGCACACTAAATAGATATTTGATGATGTTAAGTTGCGCATGCATGTGTGTGTGTGTTGAAACCATTGCTTTGTGGTCATGTTGAAAAACAGTCCTTATCTTTCGGTGATATAAACTGAAATATTTGAATATGTGGTACAAGTAGATCAGAATTGGCTTTTGAGTTGATAGTTACTGTATCAGTGATGGGGTTTCATTATGCCATTAGGTTTACATGATATATGCTTTTGAAATTCTCCATAGTAAAAGTCTTTATTGTATTTCTAGTGTAAAAGATCAGCATAGATGGGTAAAACTTTGTCAGTTTCATGAGAGGAACAAGTGACTAGTAAAGCATTGATAAAGTGAACCAAACGTAGCTGTCTAGGTAGAAGCTGGCCCCAAACCTCAAATGTAGCCTTAATGTAGAGTCAGGGAGACTCTAAATGGCAAGAGAAATGTGTTTCCTTTCCATGGAATATTTTATTTTATAAATAAAATATTTTATAATTTGCTTCACTTTAGAAGGACAAAGCATCTTGTGCAGTTTTTTTAAGGACTTGAACAGAATCACTAGTTACCCAAGAAAACAAAAAGTATGTAGGAGACTTCCTAGCACCTGTGAAATTACTCTATCTTTTTGTACAGCTCTGAAGATTGGCATAATGTTTACTTAGGCTCTTCAGATGCTAGCTAGATATTCTGACTTTGTATTTCTCTTGTCATGTGATAATTTAAAATTTTTAAATAAACAATTCTATTAAAATAATGCAAAGCTAAGAAATAGTAGGTTATACAAAACAATTGAAAAGATAAATAAATTGTTTCAGTTAAAGTTAAAATTCTGGTCTAGCCTGTCAATAACTAAAAGTTACTGCATTTTACTACTACTCATTGTATTTGGAAGACTTCTGACAGCCTTCAGTGTTACCTGCACACGCTGACAGCACACTGCTTTGCTTGGTGTCATTAAATTAACAGAATCAAAAATAGTATCTATCTTTAGTACAAATCAATATTAACTATCCTCCTCTAGTTGTAATTTTTGAATCCATAACTCCAGTTTGACTTTGATGGCAGGTCCTTGGTAACTTATAAAAAAACTTTAAAACTTTTATAGTGTTGGTATATACACTTTATTGAATTTTCACCTTATTACAATACCATATTCACATCCATTTTTATATTAACAAAAATATAAGCCTGTAATTAATTTTCAGAAGTTAAGATGTCTGTTTCAAAGAAAACTAAAATGAACAATTGTCATTATGAGGAACAATAAGGATAAATTATTCTTATTTGGGATAGGGTTAAAATTCTGCCTTCTACTTTTGTTGATAGGGTAAAATGCCTCCAAAATAATAACAGAGGAGAGTAAACCCCACCTGATTTCTAGAAAAAAAATAAGAGGATAAAAATATAAGATGTATGGTAGAAAATTGCCAGGGAAAGCTGTCACAAATCCTTACAGACCAATATGGATAAAATTGCATGAGCTCTTCCGGCTTCAAAGTACCTTGAAATCTCCAACAGCCAATTTAAAAACTACCTTCGGGCTTCCCTGGTGGCGCAGTGGTGGAGAGTCCGCCTGATGCAGGGGACACGGGTTCGTGCCCCGATCCGGGAAGATCCCACATGCCGCGGAGTGGCTGGGCCCGTGAGCCATGGCCGCTAAGCCTGTGCGTCCCGAGCCTGTGCTCCGCAACGGGAGAGACCACAACAGTGAGAGGCCCGCGTACCACCAAAAAAAAAAACAAAAAAAAAACTACCTTCATACAATCACCTTCTTTATTTATAGTAAAGACTGATGTATTGTATAACTCTTATGGACTTGACATCAAATCATTCAAAATCCTGTTAACTGTTATAAGGGCACATACAAACTAAAAGGCTAATTCTCCCTGTTGAAAATAAGGAAAGAGATTTCAGCCCCCTTCCTTTTCTAAGAGCTTTACATTAGAAAACATAATTTCTTTCTCTGTATCATTGAAATGTATGTAAATCTTTTTAGAGCTAAATAAGCCTCTTGCCATTTTTTTGTTTTGTTTTTATATTTTTGCATTCTCAGACCATGCTGTTTTATTGCCCAAAATACATATATACACAGGTACAGAGTTTGCAACTCTTATAGCAGTTCCTTTTTACTTCAAAGAATAAAATTTCTTCTAAAATCCAAAAGATGCATAGATTAAAATACTTCTGTAATACTTTAAACATTCAATGAAATTCTTTCAAAATTATCTTGTACCAGTGGTATGATGGCCAAGATGCAGAACAGCAAGTGAAAACAATGTGCAGCTCTTGTAAATAAAACTCTGTGTGAAGGGCACTCTAATATTATAACCTTTTAAAATTACAAGTGAGGGGTGCTTTTAAGGTAAGCGCCAAGACTATTTCTGTTTAAGGACTGAGGATAATACATTACCAGAATCCTTGACAGAATACCGTACACCATCAACTATCTTTTTTGCCACAGTTATTTGTAAAGAGTCTAAAATATTCCTCCTTACCATACTGTCGCCAGCCTAAAGAAATCTGTCATGTAACAGAATTTATTCTGCATGTATTTAGAATCTAAATAGTTTGGGTTTGGGCTAACCATATGTAAAGTGTGTGAGATTTTAAATGTAGACTTTTGACTTATTTTGGCTGCCTACGTGTGAGTGCTGTTTCCTGGTTCTAGATAAATACAAACCATCTGGTATTAAGAGATGAATAATATCAAGATTAAAGATGTGTTTTCAGTAGTATTTGCATCAAATTTTCATAATTCATATTCTGAACATAACTGTGAATATGACATGGCATGGTCAGACTGAGAAAGTCTTTGAATGGGGCATTTTATAAGTACTTTTTTTGAAACATAAATATTTCCCTTTTAAAAGTATATGACAGGAACTTAGTAGTGAGGAGGTTAAACTAATTTTGTATTTTAAGTAACAGGATCTAAAACCAGATTGACTTATAACATACTTTGTTAGTGAAAACAGAGTCAATGTGATAAGAATATTAGGTAACTTTTTCCCCGATGTTTTGTAATTTTTGTAATTTTTTAGGTCAGCATTTTCTTTTTTCTACTACAAACTTCCAACTTTTGGGGGAAGCATGTGAATGGCTTAAAATTGGAATAGTAAATAAATTACTCATACTCAATAAATATTATTGCTCTATACATTTTTCAGTTTCAAAAATTTTGATGACAGTGACTGTCAACTTCATGGGACATTCTGGAGGCTGCTTTCTTATTTTTTTTCCTTTTGAGTTGTTCCTTGGTGATTTCCTGGATTTTAGTGTTTTTTATTTTCCTGGTTTTATTGAGATATAAATGACATATAGTACCATAGAAGTTTGAGGTGTTTGGCATAATGATTTGATGCACATCTATTATGAAATGATTACCACAAGAAGTTTAGTTAACAACCACCATCTCATACAGATACAAAAAGATAAAGAATAAAAAGGTTTTTCCCTGTGATGAGAATGCTTAGGATATATTCTTAACAACTTAGATATATGCTATAAAGCAGCATTAACTATAGTCAACTAGTCAACTTGTTGTATATTACATCCCCAGTACTTACTCATTTTGTAACTGGAAGTTTGTACCTTTTGACAGTTTTCCTCCTATTACCCTTTCCCCTTCTCCCCACCTCTGGTAACCACAGATCTGATCTCTTTTTCTATAAGATTATTTTTCTTTTTTTAAAAATATTCCACGTATCACTTAGGTCATACAGTATTTGTCGTTATCTCACTTATTTCACTTAACATTATGCCCTCAATCTGCACCTCATGTTTATGCAAATGGCAAGATTTCCTCCTTTTTAATGACCAAATAGTATTCCAGTATGTATGTATATATATATATATACACAAAACTTCTTTATCCATTCATCTTTTAGTGGACACTTAGTTTCTATCCATGTTTTAATTTTTGTAAATAATGCTGCTATGAATATGGGGGTGCAGATATCTCTTTGACTTAGTGTTTTTGTTTCCTTTGGATATATACCCAGAAGTGGAATTGCTGGATCATATGGTAGTTCTATTTTCAGTTTGTGGTGGTGAGGGGAACCTCCATACTCTTGTCCTAACTGGCTGTACCAATTTACAATCCCACCAACAGTGCACATGAATTCCCTTTTCTCCACATCCTTGCTAGCATTTATTCTCTTGTCTTTTTTTTTTTTTTTTATGATAGCCTTTCTGACAGACGTGAGGTGATACCTCATTGTGGTTTTGATTTGCATTTCCCTAATGACTAGTGATGTTGAGCACCTTTTCAAGTACCTGTTGGCCATTCATTTTTGTTCTTTAGGAAAATGTGTATTCAGTCCCTCTACCTATTTTTAACTGAATTGTTTATTTTTTTGCTATTGAGTTATATGAGTTCTTTATGTCAGATATTATCCCTTATCAGATACATGTGGTTTGCAATTTTTTTTTCCATTCCATAGTTTGTCTTTCCATTTTGTTGATTCTTTGCTGTGCAGAAACTATTTACTTTGATGTAGTCCCACTTGTTTATTTTTTATTTTGTTGCTTGTGCTTTAGGTGTCATATTCTGAAGGTGGCTTTCTTGATTGTAATAGCTTCTGTTGTTTCATTTAGAACCTTATACTACATGCTACAACAATACTCAACAGAGTTATATAGATACTGACAAGAGTATTCTATAAATTCTTTTTTTGCATGTTCCTTTTAAATTAAATATTTATAAAAAGATGTTATCTACTTTGTTAGTAAGTCTTTACATGTTGCCACAATACTCAAGAGAGATAAAGAGATGCTGTTTTGCATGTTCTTTTAAAAACATTTTTAATACTCCTAAAAAGATTCTCTTTCATGTTGGGGGGAGTAGTTTATATTTCATTAGTTGTATAAAGATTCCTATGGGGGTAACAATTATACAGCACATCTTTCTAATTTATTGCAGGGACTTGGCCGGCCAGCTCTATAACCTACCTCTATTGCTTTGTAACAATTATAGATTTTAATGTTTCATATTTGTTGCTCAAACTCCAGTCCCATACCTTTCCTTCTTGTTAAATGAAAAAAAATCTGGAATAGTTCTTATCCATAGTCAGGTAAATACTTTATTACTTTGTACAGAAAAGTAATCATCTTCAACTTGTTTAATTCTTGAGATGTTTTTGTTAATAGTGGAAATGGGGTTATCATTCAAATATTTTAAGAGCAATTTTTTCAGATAAAATGATAAATTTTTGAAAACATGGCTTTTCAAAGACAAAGATTTATCTAACAAAACTACACTATCACTTGCATTGTAAGAACTTCTATTACAAGTCACGTTTTGTAATGACAACAATTTCGAGGAGTACGAGAACGTAAATAAAAGCTATATAGGGCTTCCCTGGTGGTGCAGTAGTTGAGAGTCCACCTGCTGATGCAGGGGACACAGGTTCATGCCCCGGTCCGGGAGCATCCCACATGCCGCGGAGCAGCTGGGCCCGTGAGCCATGGCTGCTGAGCCTGCGCATCTGGAGCCTGTGCTCCGCAGCTGGAGAGGCCACAACAGTGAGAGGCCCACTTACCGAAAAAAAAAAAAGCTATATATTGTAATTCTAATATAAATGTCATTGAAATGTTACTACAGATAAGTTTGTAATCAGAGGTGTATGTAGGCATTTCACCTTCTTTTATGGACACTGTATCAATTTAATGAATTCTTTTTTAATGAAATAATTATGCAAAATAAATTGTATAGGATAATGAATATATAAAACTGATGGTCTTGCCTGTCATCTTATATTTTATATCTTTAAGTGGCTTCATGCACTATCAATCCATTTAAAGCACAGAGAGGGGTAACCATTAAACAGTTTTCCATTCTTCTTCACTAATGATACTTAAAGGCATTTAATAACATTTGCTAATTATGTAATGCCAATCCTTCAAAAATAATGTATCAGTTGGGAGTATTTATACTTCATTCCTTTTGTTTCCAGACAGCATTTATTGAACTGGAATGATCAAAATTGGCAAGTACAATGCATTGGCAAACGCGTTGCTAGGGAATTTCTTTAAATGTCAAAAAATTTACCTTCTGCCTGGGGAAATCAAGGAAGTCAGTGGAACTTGTGTTAAAATTGAAGTAGTTAAAACTTTCTGTAATCTTGCTTTTGCCACATTGTGCAAAGCATGATAGCCTTGTCAGAATGATAAAACTTTGTGTTATTCTATTACATAACTACTTGTGTTATTCCTTTAATCACAGTGATGTTTTAAATATAGCAGTGTGTACATGTCAAGGACATAGCACAGGGAACTCTGCCCAATGTTATGCGGCTGCCGGGATGGGAGGGGAGTTTGTGGGAGAATGGATACATGTAATATATATGGCTGAGTTGCTTTGTTGTGCACCTGAAACTATCACAACATTGTTAATCAGCTATACTCCAATATAAATTAAAAAGTTTTTAAAAAGTGATGTTTTACTAGACAAAATTTCTAAATGAAAACCTTAAATGTTATGAATAAAGAGGCCAATAATAAAAACATAAAATAATTGAGGATATCAAGTTGCCTTTAAATAATCAAAATAATAAATATAATATTATGTATTTTACTTTGTACCTATTCTGTATTTTTCTACTTAAAAATCAGAAAACAAATTTTAAAATATCCACAATAGAGTAACAATCAAATCTTTGCAATAAACCCTTTAAATATATTTTGTCAAAATGTGCCCAAGAATTTCTCATTTTCACAGAATAGAATTTGATTTAATGATAGTTCACCCTAGTAAAACAATTATGTTTTTTTGACTTTGAGAAAATATTCTTTTTTTTATTAATGTGTTAACTAACAAATAAAAGGATTCCTACCATTGAATTAATTAACACATTTCTCACCTCATATATTTACCTTTTTTGTTATTGTTGAGAACACTTAAGTCTACTCTCTTAGCAAATTTCAATTATACAATACAGTATTATCAACTATAGTCATGTTATACATTAGATCCTCAGAACTTATTTCTCTTATAACTTAAAGTTTGTATCCTTTTACCAACCTCTCCTTATTTCCCCCTCCCCCAGCCCCTGGCAACCACTAATATGCTCTCTGATTCTATAAGTTCAGTTTTTCAGATTCCATATATATGTGAGAACATACAGTATTTGTCTCTCTCTGTCTGGCTTATTTCATTTAGCATAATGCCCTCCAGTTTTACCCATATTGCAAACAGTAGGATTTCCTTCTTTTGTAAGGATGAATAATATTCCATTATATATATGTTTTGTGTGTGTGTGTGTATATATATATATGTGTGTATCACATAAAACAATTATTTTTGGTGAGAGCAACTCTCTGGACAAAATTACAGCCTTCTCTTTTTGAATATTAGTATTTTGTCAAATGTTAAAGCACATTAGTACCTGTTACCATGGCAAGTTAAAGCAGCATTGAGTAAGGTCCTAGGTGCCTCTTGAATATTCTCATCTGCTTCATATATTAAGATATCCCTCATTTGCAGATTCATTCTTCAGCGTTATTTTTGTAGAAATAGTAGTAATCAGTTACCTACTACTCCTTCCATAGTAATACAATTTTAAAGGAATGGCTATCTAAAATTAAAATGTAAATATGTAAATACACAAACATAAAAAGTATACGCCATAGAGGACCACATAATTGTTTTACTTTCCTAGGCTTACGAGTTCATTTAATTCAGGTTAGCACAACATTTTTCATTACCAGTGAAACATACAATAACTGATTAAAATGATATAAATTGTTTGAGGTATTTTAATTAGAACTTAGTTTTAGAGGCATATGCCACACTTGATGTGGAATTCTGTATAGATACATGTACAGGTAGGCCCACTCATGCACAATTGCCTCACCATTTAAAATCTCCTTCCATTAATGTGAATTAAAAAAAATAATAAAATCACCTTAAATGTTATGATTTCAGAGATATTTAAAAAAGTGGATTAGTTTTCTATCGTTCTGTAGCACATTGTACTAAACAAAGCAACTTAAAACAACATATTTGTCTCAGTTTTCTGGCACAGCTTTTTTTTTTTTTAACATCCTTATTGGATTATAATTGCTTTACATTGGTGTGTTAGTTTCTGCTGTGTAACAAAGTGAAACAGCTATACATATACATAGATCCCCATATCTCCTCCCTCTTGCATCTACCTCCAACCCTCCCTATCCCACCCTTCTAGCTGGTCACAAAGCACCTAGCTGATCACCCTGTGCTATGCAGCTGCTTCCCACTAGCTATCTTTTTTACATTTGGTAGTGTATATATGTCCATGCGACTCTCACTTCGTCCCAGTTTACCCTTCCCTGTTCCCATGTCCTCAAGTCCATTCTCTACATCTGCGTCATTATTCCTGTCCTGCCCCTAGGTTCATCAGAACCATTTTTTTTCTTTTTTTTAGATTTCATATATATGTGTTAGCATACGGTATTTGTTTTTCATTTTCTGACGTACTTCACTCTGTATGACAGACTCTAGGTCCATCCACCTCACTACAAATAACTCAATTTTGTTTCCTTTTATGGATGAATAATATTCCACTGTATATATGTGACACATCTTCTTTATCCATTCATCAGTCGATGGACACTTAGGTTGCTTCCATGTCCTAACTATTGTAAATAGTGCTGCAATGAACATTGTGGTACATGACTCTTTTGGAATTATGGTTTTCTCAGCGTATATGCCCAGTAGTGGGATTGCTGGGTCATATGGTAGTTCTATTTGTAGTTTTTTAAGGAACCTCCATACTGTTCTCCATAGTGGCTGTATCAATTTACATTCCTAGCAAAAGTACAAGAGTGTTCCCTTTTCTCCACACCCTCTCCAGCATTTATTGTTTGTACAGTTTTTGATGATGGCCATTCTGACTGGTGTGAGGTGATACCTCATTGTAGTTTTGATTTGCATTTCTCTAATGATTAGTGATGTTGAACATCCTTTCACGTGTTTGTTCACAATCTGTATATCTTTTTTGGAGAAATGTCTATTTAGGGCTTCTGCCCATTTTTGGATTGGGTTTTTTTTTTTTTTGATATTATGCTGCATGAGCTGCTTGTAAATTTTGGAGATAAATCCTTTGTCAGTTGCTTCACTTGCAAATATTTTCTCCCATTCTGAGAGTTGTCTTTTCGTCTTAAGTTTTCCTTTGTTGTGCAAAATCTTTTAAGTTTCATTAGGTCCCATTTGTTTATTTATTTTTAATTTCCATTTCTCTAGGAGGTGAGTCAAAAAGGATCTTTCTGTGATTTATGTCATCGCGTGTTCTGCCTATGTTTTCCACTAAGAGTTTTATAGTGTCTGGCTTTACATTTAGGTCTTTAATCCATTTTGAGTTTATTTTTGTGTATGCTGTTAGGGAGTGTTCTAATTTCATTCTTTTACATGTAGCTGTCATTTTCCCAGCACCAGTTATTGAAAAGGCTGTCTTTTCTCCATTGTATATTCTTCCCTACTTTATCAAAAATAAGGTGACCAAATGTGCATAGGTTTATCTCTGGGCTTTCTATCCTATTCCATTGACCTATATTTCTTCTTTTGTGCCAGTACCATACTGTCTTGATTACTGTAGCTTTGTAGAACAGTCTGAAGTCTAGGAGCCTCATTCCTCCACCTCTGTTTTCCTTTCTCAAGATTGTTTTGGCTCTTCGGGGTCTTTTGTGTTTACATACAAGTTGTGAAATTTTTTGTTCTAGTTCTGGTGAAAAATACCATTGGTAGTTTGATAGGGATTGCATTGAATCTGTAGATTGCTTTGGGTAATAGAGTCATTTTCACAGCATTGATTCTTCCAGTCCAAGAACATGGTATATCTCTCCATCTGTTTGTATCATCTTTAGTTTCTTTCATCAGTTTCTTATAGTTTTCTTCATACAGGTCTTCTGTCACCTTAGGTAGGTTTATTCCTAGTTACTTTATTCTTTTGTTGAAATGGTAAATGGGAGTGTTTCCATAATTTCATTTTCAGATTTTTCATCATTAGTGTATAGGAATGCAAGAGATTTCTGTGCATGAATTTTGTATCCTGCTACTTTACCAAATTCATTAATTAGCTCTAGTAGTTTTCTGGTACAGTCTTTAGGAATCTCTACGTATAGTATCATGTCATGTGCAAACAGTAACAGTTTTACTTCTCCTTTTCTGAATTGGATTCCTTTTATTTCTTTTCTTCTCTCATTGCTGTAGCTAAAACTTCCAAATCAATGTTGAATAACAGTGGTGAGAGTGAGCAACCTTGTCTTGTTCCTGATCTTAGTGGAAATGGTTTCAGTTTTTCACCATTGAGAATGATGTTAGCTGTGGGTTTGTCATATATGGCCTTCATTATGTTGAGGTAAGTTCCCTCTATGCCAACTTTCTGGAGAGTTTTTATAATAAATGGTTGTTGCATTTAGTCTAAAGCTTTTTCTGCATTTATTGAGATGATCATATGGTTTTTATCCTTCAGTTCGTTACAGACAATTGTGTATCACGTTGATTGATTTGCTTATATTGAAGAATCCTTGCATTCCTGGGATAAACCCCACTCGATCATGGTGTATGATCCTTTTAATGTGCTGTTCGATTCTGTTTGCTACTGATATGTTGAGGATTTTTGCATCTATGTTCATCAATGATATTGGCCTGTAGTTTTCTTTCTTTATGACATCTTTGTCTGGTTTTGGTCTCAGGGTGATGGTGGTCTCATAGAATGAGTTTGGGAGTGTTCCTCCCTCTGCTATATTTGGAAGAGTTTGAGAAGGATAGGTGTTAACTGTTGTCTTAATATTTGATAGAATTCGCCTGTGAAGCCATCTGGTCCTGGGCTTTTGTTTGTTGGAAGATTTTTAATCACAGCCTCAATTTCGGTGATTGTGATTGGTCTGTTTATATTTTTTATTTCTTCCTGGTTCCACCTTGGAAGGTTGTGCTTTTCTAACTTGTCCATTTCTTCCGGGTTGTCCATTGTATTGGCATAGAGTTGCTTGTAGTAATCTCTCATGATCCTTTGTATTTCTGCAGTGTCAGTTGTTACTTCTCCTTTTTCATTTCTAATTCTATTGATTTGAGTCTTCTCCCTTTTTTTCTTGAGGAGTCTGGATAATGGTTTATCAACTTTGTTTATCTTCTCAAAGAACCAGCTTTTCGTTTTATTGATCTTTGCTCTTGTTTCTTTCATTTCTTTTTCACTTTTTTCTGATCTTATCTTTATGATTTCTTTCCTTCTGCTAACTTTGGGGTTTTTTTGTTCTTCTTTCTCTAATTGCCTTAAGTGTAATGCTAGATTGTTTATTTGAGGTGTTTCTTGTTTCCTTAGGTAGGATTGTATTGCTATAAACTTCCTTCTTAGAACTGCTTTTGCTGCATCCCATAGGTTTTGGGTCGTCGTGTTTTCATTGTCATTTGTTTCTAGGTATTTTTGCTTTCCTCTTTGAGTTCCTCAGTGATCTCTTGGTTATTAAGTATTGTATTGCTTAGCCTCCATGTGTTTGTATTTTTTACAGATTTTTTCCTGTAATTGATACCTAGCCTCATAGCGTTGTGGTCAGAAAAGATAGTTGTTACAATTACAATTTTCTTAAATTTTCCAGGGCTTGATTTGTGACCCAAGATATGATCTGTACTGGAGAATGTTCCATAAGCACTTGAGAAGAAAGTGTATTCTGTTGTTTTTGGATGGAAATCCTATCAATATCAAATCCATCTTGTTTAATGTATCATTTAAAGCTTATCCTTATTTATTTTCATTTTGGATGATCTGTCCATTGGTGAAAGTGGGGTGTTAAAGTCCGCTACTATGATTGTGTTACTGTTGATTTCCCCTTTTATGACTGTTAGTATTTGCCTTATGTATTGAGGTGCTCCTATGTTGGGTGCATAAATATGTACAATTATTATATTTTCTTCTTGGATTGATCCCTTGTTCATTATGTAGTGTCCTTCTTTGTCCTTTGTAATAGTCTTTATTTTAAAGAATATTTTGTATGATATGAGAATTGCTACTCCAAGTTTCTGTTGATTTCCATTTGGATGGAATATCTTTTTCCATTGCCTCACCTCAGTCTGTATGTGTCCCTAGGTGTGAAGTGGGTCTCTTGTACACAGCATGTCTACAGGTCTTGTTTCTGTATTCTTTCAGCCAGTCTATGTCTTTTGGTTGGAGCATTTAATCCATTTACATTTAAGGTAATTATCAATATGTTGTTCCTATTACCATTTTCTTAATTGTTTTGGGTTTGTTATTGTAGGTCTTTTCCTTCTGTTGTGTTTCCTGCCTAGAGAAGTTCCTTTACATTTGCTGTAAAGCTGGTTTGGTGGTGCTGAATTCTCTTAGCTTTTGCTTGTCTGTAAAGGTTTTAATTTCTCTGTTGAATCTGAATGAGATCCTTGCTGGGTAGAATAATCTTGGTTGTAGGTTTTTCCCTTTCATCACTTTAAATATATCCTGCCACTCCATTGTGGCTTTCAGACTTCTGCTGAAAGATCAGCCGTCAACCTTCTCTTGTATGTTTTTTGTTGTTTTTCCCTTGCAGTTTTAATATATTTTCTTTGTATTTAATTTTTGATAGTTTGATTAATATGTGTCCTGGCGTGTTTCTCCTTGGATTTGTATTGTGTAGGACTCTCTGTGCTTCCTGGACGTGATAGACTATTTCCTTTCCCATATTAGGGAAATTTTCAACTATAATCTGTTCAAGTATTTTTTCAGTCCCTTTCTTTTTCTCTTCTTCGGGGACCCCTATAATTCGAATATTGGTGTGTTTAATGTTGTACCAGATGTCCCTGAAACTGTCCTCAATTCTTTTCATTGTGTTTTCTTTATTCTGCTCTGCAGTGGTTATTTCCACTATTTCATCTTCCAGGTCACTTCTCCATTCTTCTGCCTCAGTTTTTCTGTTATTGATTCCTTCTAGCAAATTTTTAATTTCACTTATTGTGTTGCTCATGATTGTTTGTTTGCTCTTTAGTTCTTCTAGGTCCTTGTTAAAAGTTTTTTGTATTTTCTCCATTCTATTTCCAAGATATTTTATCATCTTTACTATCATTACTCTGAATTCTTTTTCAGGTAGACTGCCTATTTCCTCTTCATTTGTTTGGTCTGATGGGTTTTTACCTTGCTCCTTCATCTACTGTGTGCTTCTCTGTCTTCTCATTTTGCTTAACTTTCTGTGTTTGGGGTGTCTCCTTTTTGTAGGCTGCAGGTTCATAATTCCTGTTGTTTCTGGTGTCTGCCCCCAGTGGCTAAGTTTGGTTCAGTGGGTTGTGTAGCCTTCCTGGTGGAGGGGAGTAGTGCCTGTGTTCTGGTGGATGAGGCTGGATCTTGTCTTTCTGGTGGGAAGGACTGCATGTGGTGTTGTGTTTTGCAGTGACTTTTTTATGATTTTAGGCAGCCTCTCTGCTAATGGGTCGGGTTGTGTTCCTGTCTTGCTAGTTGTTTGGCATAGGGTGTCAAGCACGGTAGCTTGCTGGTCGTTGAGTTGAGCTGGGTCTTAGCATTGAGATGGAGATCTCTGGGTATGCTTTTGCCATTTGATATTACGTGGAGCTGGGAGGTCTCTGGTGGACCAGTGTCCTGAACTTGGCTGTTCCACCTCAGAGGCACAGGCCTGACACCTGGCCTGAGCACCATGACCCTGTCAGCCCCACGGCTCAGAAGAAAATGGAGGAAAAAAGAAAGAAAGAAAAAATAAAATAAAGTAAAAAAGTTATTAAAATAAAAATAATTATTAAAAGTAAAAAAATTAAAAAGTAAAATTAAAAAAGAAAGGAATAAGAGAGCAACCAAACCAAAAACAAATCCACCAATGATAACAAGTGCTATAAATTATACTAAAAAGAAAAACAAACAAACAAAAAAAACAGACAGACATAACCTTAGGACAAATGGTAAAAGCAAGCTCTACAAACAAAGTCACACAAAGAAGCATACACATACATACTGACAAAAGAGAAAAAGGAAAAAAATGTATATATCGTTGCTCCCGAAGTCCACTGCCTCAATTTTGTGATGATTCATTGTCTATTCAGGTATTCCAGAGATGCAGAGCACATCAAGTGATTCTGGAGATTTAATCTTCTCTAAGGCTGCTGGGATAAATATGCCTTTCTCTTCTTTGTTCACACAGCCTCTGGGGTTCAGCTTTCAGCTTTGGATTTGGCCCCGCCTCTGTGTGTAGGTTGCCTGAGAGCATCTGTTATTTGCTCAGACAGGACGGGGTTAAAGGAGCTGCTGATTAAGGGGCTCTGGCTCATCAGGCCGTGTTGAGGGAGGGTTACAGAATGCAGGGCGAGCCTGTGGCAACAGAGGCTGGCGTGACATTGCAACAGCCTGAGGCGCACTGTGTATTCTCCTGTGGAAGTTCTCCCTAGATCACAGCACCCTGGCAGTGGCGGGCTGCACAGGCTCCCGGGAGGGGAGGTGTGGATAGTGACCTGTGCTTGCACACAGGCTTCTTTGTGGCTGCAGCAGCAGCCTTAGCGTTTCATGCCCGTGTCTGGTGTCCGCGCTGATAGCTGCGACTCATGCCCGTCTCTGGAGCTCGTTTAGGTGGTGCTCTGAATCCCCTCTCCTCCCGCAACCCGAAACAATGGTCTCTTACCTCTTAGTCAGGTCCAGACTTTTTCCTGCACTCCCTCCCGGCTAGACGTGGTGCACTAGCCCCCTTCAGGCTGTGTTCACGCCACCAACCCCAGTCCTCTCCCTCCGAGCCGACCTCTGAAGCCTGAGCCTCAGCTCCCAGCACCCGCCCGCCCCGGCGGGTGAGCAGACAAGCCTCTGGGGCTGGTGAGTGCTGGTCGGCACGGATCCTCTGTGCAGGAATCTCTCCGATTTGCCCTCTGAACACGTGTTGCTGCGCTCTCCTCCATGGCTCCGAAGTTGCCCCCTGCCCACCCCCTCTCTCCGTCAGTGAAGGGGCTTCCTAGTGTGTGGAAACCTTTCCTCTTTCACAGCTCCCTCCCAGAGGTGCAGGTCCCTTCCCTATTCTTTTGCCTATGTTTTTTCTTTTTTCTTTTGCCCTATCCAAGTACGTGGGGGAGTTTCTTGCCTTTTGAGAAGTCTGAGGTTTTCTGCCAGCATTCAGTAGGTGTTCTGTAGGAGTTGTTCCACATGTAGATGTATTTCTGATGTAATTTTTGGGAGGAAGTTGATCTCCATGTCTTACTCTTCCGCCATCTTGAAGGTCTCTCTCAGGCACAGCTTTATTGGATCATCTGGTCAGGGCCTCTGGAAGCAACCCTGAAGTTGTCTGCAGGGCTGTATTCCATTTTGGAGGCCAAGATCCTTTTTCAGGTTCACATGGTTGTTGGTAGAATGGAGTTCCTTTCAGTTGTTAAAAAAAAAAAGAAAGAGAAAAAAAAACAGTGTTTCCCTTTTGTTGGTGGCTGTCAACTGGAAGTCCTTCTCTCTTCTCAGGGATACTCACAGATCCTTGTCACATGATCCTCTCCCTCGGGGGACATTCTCACAACAGAGCAGCTCCCTTCTTCAAGCCCAGGAGGATATGTCATTTGGCTAAGATAGAGTTTTATGTAATGTAACATAATCAGTGGAGTGACTGGCTGTCCTATCACTTTTACCATATTCTGTTGGCTAGAAGTGATTGACTGGTAATCCTTAAGCCAAGGGACAGGTATTATAGAAAGGTGTGACACACTGGAGTTGACATTTTATTGTGTCCTCCAGATGAATGAAGGGATATGTTTATTATGTACTTAGTATGCATTAATTATTTGAAATGAATTATTTCATAGATATATACCTGATGAATAATGGCTTCTGTTCTGCATCATTAGTATGGTCACAGTTTTTGTAAATTTTCCTTTTTTCTCATCCAGATAATTGTCAGTTTCCTTATAAGTTAAATGCTACTCAAAGAGCATTTATGGTAGAGGAAAATCAAACTTCGATTTTGCTCTACAGTAGTTAATAATGATGGGAAAGTTAGTGAATGTAAAAATGCATTTAAAAGATGTGTCATGACCTTGTTAAAAATATTTGTTTTCTTTTATACTCCATTTATAATTATTATCAAATATTGGTTATTTTCCCTGTGTTGTACAATATATCCCTGTAGCTTCTTTTATACATAATAGTTTGTACCTCTTTTTTTAAAATTTAATTTTTATTTTATATTGGAATATATTTGATTTACAGTGTTGTGTTAGTTTCAGGTGTACAGCAAAGTGATTCAGTTATACGTATACATATATACTTTCTTTTTCAGATTCTTTTCCCATATAGGTTATTACAGAATATTGAGTAGAGTTCTTGTGCTATACAATAGGTCATTGTTTATTATCTATTTTATATGTAGTAGTATTGTATTTGTTAATCCCCAACTCCTAATTTATCCCTCCCCACCATGTTTCCACTTTGGCAACCATAAGTTTGTTTTTGAAGTCTGTGAGTCTACTTCTGTTTTGTAAATAAGTTGATTTGTATCATCTTTTTAGATTCCACATATAAGTGATTTTATATGGCATCTGTTTTTCTCTGACTTCATTTAGTATGATAATCTCTACATCCATCCATGTTGCTGCAAATGACATTATTTCATTCTTTTTAATGGCTGAGTAGTATTCCATTGCATATATACTATATCTTCTTTATCCATTCATCTGTCGATGGACATTTAGGTTGCTTCCATGTCTTGGCTATTGTAGACAGTGCTACAATGAACATTGGGGTGCATGTATCTTTTCAAAGTATGGTTTTCTCCAGATATATGCCCAGGAGTGGGATTTCTGGATCATATGATAGTTCTATTTTTACTTTTTTAAGGAACCTCCATACTGTCCTCCATAGTGGTTGTACCAATATACATTCCAACCAACAGTGCAAGAGGGTTCCCTTTTCTCCACACTGTCTCCAGCATTTATTGTTTGTAGACATTTGATGGTGGCCATTCTGACCGATGTGAGGTGATACCTCATTGTATGTTTGATTTTCATTTCTCTGATAATTAGTGATGTTGAGCATCTTTTCATGTACTTTTTGGCCATCTGTGTGTCTTCTTTGAAGAAATGTCTACTTAGACCTTCTGCCCATTTTTTTGATTGGGTTGTTTGTTTTTTTGATATTGAGCTGCATGAGCTGTTTGTATATTTTGGAGATTAATCCCTTGTCAGATGCTTCATTTGCAAATATTTTCTGCCCTTCTGTGGGTTGTCTTTTCATTTTGTTTATGGTTTCCTTTGCTGTACAAAAGCTTTTAAGTTTCATTAGGTCCCATTTGTTTACTTTTGCTTTTATTTTCATAATTCTAGGATGTGGATCCGAAAAGATATTACTGCAATTTATGTCAAAGAGTGTTCTGCCTATGTTTCCTCTAAGAATTTTATAGTATTCATTCTTACATTTAGATCTTTAATCCATTTTGAGTTTGTTTCTGTGTATGGTGTTATAGAATGTTCTAACTTCATTCTTTTACATGTAGCTGTCTAGTTTTCTCAGCACCACTTATTGAAGAGAATGTCTTTTCTCCATTGTATAGTCTTGCCTCCTTTGTTGTAGATTAATTGCCCATATGTATGTGGGTTTATTTCTGGGCTTTTTATCCTATTCCATTGTTCTATATGTCTGTTTTTGTGCCAGTACCACACTTGTTTAGCTTGTAGTATAGTCTGAAATGAGGGCTCCTGATTCCTCCAGCTCTGTTTTTCTTTCTCAGGATGGCTTGGGCTATTCAGGGTCTTTTGTGTCTCCATACAAATTTAAAAATTTTTTGTTCTAATTCTGTGAAAAATGCCATTGGTAATTTGATAGGGCTGCATTGAATCTGTAAATTGACTTGGGTAGTATAGTCATTTTGACAATATTGATTCTTCCAATCCAAGAACATAGTATATCTTTCCCTCTGTTTGTGTCTTCTACAATTTCTTTCATCAGTATCTTATTGTTTTCTGAGTACAGGTCTTTTGCCTACTTAGGTAGGTTTATTCCTAGGTATTTTATTCTTTTTGATGCCATGGTAAATGGGGTTGTTTTCTTAATTTCTCTTTTTGCTCTTTCATTATTAGTGTGTAGAAGTGCAACAGATTTCTATGTATTAATTTTGTGTCCTTCAACTTTACTAAATTCGTTGATGAGCCTTAGTAGTTTCCTGGTAACATCTTTAGGATTTTCTATGTATAGTATCATGTCATTTGCAAACAGTGACAGTTTTACTTCTTCTTTTCCAATTTGGATTCCTCTTACTTCTTTTTCTTCTCTGATTGCCATGGCTAGGACTTCTAAACTATATTGAATAAAAGTGGTGAGAGTGCATATCCTTGTCTTGTTCCTGATCTTAGAGGAAATGATTTTAGCTTTTCACCATTGAGTATGATATTATCTGTGGGTTTGTTATATATGGCCTTTATTGTGTTGAGTTAGTTTTCCTCTATGCCCACTTTCTAGAGAGTTTTTATCATAAGTAGGTGTTGAATTTTATCAAAAGCTTTTTCTGCATCACTTTAAATGATCATATGGTTTTTATTCTTCAGTTTGTTAATGTGGTGTATCATACTTTTGATTTGTGGATATTGAGAAATCCTTGTATTGGATAATACAAGGATTAGATAAATCCCACTTGATAATGGTGTATGATACTTTTAATGTATTGTGTGATAAAAATATTAATATTGTTCCACAGAGGAGAAGTGTCAAGAAAAATTTATGCCTTTAAAAATACTATATTTTGTCAAAGTTATGTGTTTATTAAATAAATTTGAATTTATTTTAAATATACTTGAATATTCCTTTTTAAAGTAAAATTTGAAAATAACTTTAATCCTCTCTAAGCAAGACAAAGAAAGAATTTACTTCTATCTTTATCTTTTAAAAGATGTAAGTTGATGAAATTTGTTTTATTGCAAGATATCTGATGGCTTTTCAATATATGAGCAGTTTTACATGCAATCCTCTATGGATCCCGAATTAGTAATGATTGCTTACTGTGGTCTGAAAGTCTGTGTTACCCCAGATTTTATTAGTTGAAACCTAATCCTCCACATGTTGGTGTTTGGAGGTAGGGCCTTTGGGAAATGACTAGTTTATAGGACAGAGTCCTCCTGAATGGGATTCATGACCTCATAAAAAATGCCTGGGAGAGATCCTGTCCCTCTTCCACCAACTGATGTTCCAATGAAAAGACAGCAGCCAGTGAGGAAGCAGGGTCTCACCAGATATGGAATCTGCCTGCGTAATGATCTTGGACTTCCCAGTCTTTATGTGAGAAATAAATGTTAGTTGTTTGTAAGCCACACAGTCTCTGGTATTTTTGTGACAGCAGCGCAAAGGATGAAGACATTTCTTGAAACTATTTGATGTAAATTAATTCATGAATATATAGATGGTAGTTCCCTAAGATATCAGAGTAATTACACATAAATCCTGCTTGGAAAGGAGGATACCATGAATTTGTCATATAGTTGCATTTATTGATTCATTTTATGTGGGATAAGGAAGAGACTCTTATGAGGAAACTTGTAGAAAACAATACAGAGATATCTCTTTGATTAAAGCAGACTTAAAATCACACTTCAGTATAAGGAGCAGGAAAATTATTGTCCTTAATTGATTTTGTTCTTTGATTACTTTTCTAAAATATTATGCACTCTTCAAACTATATAGCTTTATCTTAATTATGTATAATGTTTCTAAATTCCTGTTTTAAACCAAACAAGAATATAGTTGCAAAGCATCCTTAACTCACTCACAATAAATTTTATTGTATATACCATCGGAAGAGAGGTATATTCTGACATGAGAAACCTAGTTGAAATCCTCCAACCACCCATTAGTAGCACATAGTAACTGTAGATAACACATATAGAAAAGAATAACCTATTAAATGTTTAAAGTGACAAAGGACACTGAAGAGGAAAAGAAGTTGAATTATTTCTAATTTATGTTACTTGTAGCAGTTCTTGATATGATGGTGAGAGATATACAAGATTATAATGAGATTTTTATATTACTATAATTTTTGTTTAAGCTTTAGAATCTTTTGTGAATCAATAATGGAATTTCGGTTGTAGTATTAAGTATTAGCATGCTTTCCATGAAGGCAAGTTATTATAAATTCAACTGAAGTTTAATTGTCCAAAATTGAGCAGCTTTCTTGTCACCAGATACAAAGATATAACCTTAGATTCAAAGAGTTTAAGAGTAAGAAGAAAATTCTGATTGTTTCAGATTTTATAAATATATTTATATGATTTCTTTTAAATTCTGTATTCTAATATCCAGATATGTATGTCATTTTGTGTAAAAATTGAAATGAAAAGTAATAACATTTTATTCAAATCATTTTGTGCATTATAAGAAAGAGGAAAGTTATAAAATAGTAAGAAAAAACATAGTTTGATTAAAATATTGGGAAGAAAGCAACTTTAAAATGTTGACTTAAACATTATTTGACAATTATAAGTAGCTTTCATTTTAAAATTTGACTACTTAAATTTGACTACTAAAAGGAGTTCTTTGTCAGAGAACTTAAAAAATTAAAAGGTTTTGCCAGAGGAATATTCTAAGAATTGTGTTATTCACCTTTTCTTCTATAATACAAGATTTGTTTTTACTCCTTTTATGTTTGCTTGAACTCTAGGTAAAGGAAAATAGCTTTATTCTGACAAAAATATCAGTGTTGAATTTTTCAGTAGATAGCTACACTGGTGTAATTAACTGTAATGTGTAAAAAATTACTCCATTCATCACAGATTCATTAGTATAGTTTTACACATATTTAATGGGTTTCTTTACAGTATTATCTTAGAAGATGATAAAAGAATGCCAAAACCATTTAAAAACATCTATGTAGTTATACTATTTAGAAGCTTTGAAATACAGAAATGTAAATAAAGAAAAGATTGGTATCTTTAACAGTCAGTAACTGCCAATTCAAGTTTTTTGGGGTATATTTAAAAGACAATAAATTTTAGAAATAGAAAACTTTATCTAGAAAAATAAAAAGAGACCACCACTCAGAAATTATAATAAATATTTTAGTGAACATATTTCTAGACCTTTTTCAATAAATAATATAAATTTATATAAATTAGATATAAAATGTTCTTAGGCAACCATATATAATGGAAATCCTTTCCAGATAGGCTGTGTTTATTTTGCATCAATTAATATAGATTCATGTCATTCTTTCTCTTTTCTAGATAGTCTTCTTTGGTATGGAGATACATAATTTATTTTATCAATATATTATTGATTTATTTTAGGTCCCTTCCAAGATTCTACTCTAAAACACTACTGCAGAGTGCACCTTTACATACAAAATACTACTTAGGCTTCAGATTTTTACCTGTAGCCAAAGAAAATATGCAGACTAGTATAAGCATCAGAAAACTGGAAGGCAAATAGATTGAAACATAAATTACCACACTTCCCCTTAAGGAGTGTTTCTGTGTTGTTCTGGCATGTGATAAAGGTAATAAAAAAAAGTAAACATATAAGTTTTTCTGCAGGTTCTGTGAATACTGAAGGGTGAAATTATAGAGAAGGACTGGAATTTCTTTTAAAATGACATTGTGGGAAGCAAGCCCTTGTAACTTGTTAATTAAAGGATCATCTTAGCTTTGTGGGGGGAGTAAGTGTTTTTTGTTTGTTTTGTTTACATTACTGGCTAGTGGAGCTGGAGCATAGAGATGCTCACAGGTGCTGAAATAAGTGTGTAGAGTTGGTATAGAATGGCCATAAGACAAAGCGGAAGTGATGCTCCTGGTGGAGCTGTCAGTGGAAGTGTTTGGGGAAAGTAATTGAATATCGTTGTCTCCTGGACTTGTTCTCTATTTACTTCTGTTTTTAATGTTATACTCTAGTTCTCCATGTTTCTACTGTAGCTTTTAGGAAATTTCCTCAACTTTAGTTTCCTCTTTTTTTTTTTTTTTTTTTGCTCATTTTTTAAAAAGTCTGTTCTATTAATTTATTTTTCAAAAGCTCTTTTTTAGGTTGAACATATTCCACCTCTTTGCTCTTTGTAAAAATTGACTGGCTCTTTGTTAAAAAAAGCAAAAGCTTTGAATATTCAGGTTTGTTTTTAATAAGTATATGCTGCAGCTTTAACACACACCATGTTTTTAGAAAGTTAACAGTCAGTCAGAGATAAAAATGTAGTTCATATTACAGAAGATTCAAACGTTGTGAGTTTAACTTCCTCCCCTCATTCAAGAGTTAAATTCTCTAGTTGAAAAGCAAAGTGATTGAAAACCAATATAATATTCTGGTTCTGAATATTTTTGAGGAACCTTGGTTCAAGAGTGGTGGAGAAAAGTGAAGGCAGAGAAAACTGACATTTTTTCTCATTCCCCAAAGATATTTTGTAAACCCAGCAGCTACAGATAATTTAAAGTTTAATATTTTTGACTATAGATTTAAAAATGTAATTACTTGTTTTTCTCTGTTCTCCCTCGGAATTGTTTTGGCAATCGACATTTTCTTCAGTACTACAAGTTTTGTATTACCCTTTAGGGCAGCTATGTGGAATTGTTACAGGTTTTGTAATTAGCTGTGGTTGTAAAAGTCAGATATTCAGAAGTCAGAACTCACTGTCAGAGTGCACATCTGATGAAAGTACAAATGCATGGAGAGAACAAATCTGTTGCTGTAGCAACCAGCCCTCATTCTCTACCAAAGAACAAACAGGAAACAAGTAAAATCTCTCAAGTTTCAAGTTAAAAAGATAGCTATTCCATATGGAATTATGGATACAATCTTTAAATTCAACATTTTAACCAATAATAAGTGACAGCAATGGTTGTATTTTTAAACCAACCCATCAGAAAAAAGACATAGAAAATAACTTCTAGGCTTCTGAAATTATATGTTTTAGGGCAATAGAGATTTACTTACTTTCAACAACAGGTTTATTTTGTTTTAATTCCATTAAAATGTATTGAGAAAGTGCATGAAATCATTTTTCTCTGAGGGTATCTGTTGCCTCCTTGGAGGTTCAAAAGCAGTCTCCACTGATGTAGTATATTGATACATTTTCTACAACCTCAAAAGATATTTCATGAGCATCTTTGTGAGGACTAGAGAGAAATAGACCTTTCTTGAGTTACAGATAAGACTCCTGGCTTCCAGTAATCCAATAAATCTAAGGAAGAAACCATACATACAAACAAATAAAAATGTTCAAAAAGCAGAATCAAATATGATAAAAATACAGAGACAGTAAAATAAGTAAGCTTTATGTCAAACTGCATTTCAGAGGGTAGCACCTAAAAAGTACATACAGTCATGGTTGGGTGTCCACAGAGGATTGGTGCCAGGACACCCGTGGATACCGTATCTCAAAGATGCTCAAGTGCCTTATATAAGATGGCATAGTACAGTCAGTCCTCTGTATCCGTGGGTTCTGCGTCCTTTGATTCAACCAACCCTCTTCCATCTACAGTTGGTTGAATCTGTGGATGCAGAACTGTGGGTACAGAGGGCTGACTGTATTTGGAATGAAGTTCCGGGGAACCACTGTATGAAATCTTCCTTCAGACAAGATTGGTTTAGAGGTAGCTGATTTCTCTCTTCTGATTAAACTAGGAAATGTCCAGAACAATATGAAAGTTTAGTGTACGTCTGATGAAGAAGTAATGGCCTGATGGACGGAGAAAATAAGTATTTCCAAGCATATTATCTGGTTTGACAAAGGGCTTGGAAGTGAGAAAGGAAAAATTATCTGGGTGGTTATTTGAACAAGTATATTTGTTAAAAGTTGAGAGGCTGGAAAAGACAGGTGGGATCACAGGAGTCCTTCAGTTGAAAGCTCTTCAATAAGCAGTTGTGAAACTATCAAAATACCTTGTTTTCTTTAGAAAAATAGCTTTTCTAATTTTCCAAGTATCTTAGCAGGATCTGTATCATTGCTACCTATACAGAGAACATTATTAATCCAAAATTGTTTTGAAAATTCACAAATCATTAGAAAATGACTTCTAAATTGCTGTGGTAGAGTTTTAATACAGAGAAAAAGTTAAAATATAAAAATTTCTACAGTGTGTGTTTGTTACCTGTTAGCACTGCCTCAGTATCTTTTATCTAGGAATACCTGACAGAACAGCATTTAATGTTTAAATGTTATTTTGTTTGTGTACCTTAATAACTTATGAAAATAGGAGGGTGCTATACTGGATACATAGTCATATGGAAAAAAATTTAAGTGATAATTTCAAACATGTGTATTTATGTGGATTTCTTTAACACACATACATGGTACCCATTATGGTGATCACAGTTAACACCTCTTGTTGTCAGCCTATTTCTCTTTATATTAATCTGTTGTGTAATAATCTTTCCACATGTTTCTTCTGTCAGAGCTTGTTGACTTCCTATGAATGGGAACTCAATTCCTTCTGGAACATCCCATCGCATATTTCCAAATTTTACTGTAACACACATTTAGTCCTCAACTATTCTGAATCTTTTATAAAACATTGACTTCTACCATAAGCATGACTTGAATGGACATTTTTTGTAAGTCAGCCTATAATCAGCTTTGTTATTTAAGGCTGGATAGATCATTTTTATATCGATTCATTTCCCATAAAATTTTACTTTGCACACTATCCTGTAATATTATGATCTAATTCCTTCCTGTCTTCTGCAAGTCTTCACTCACCAAGTGATTTCTAATTTATTTTCATCCATTATTTCTTCTTGATTTTTGAATCATGTCTGGGAACAGTTCTATGTATACATAGACTAATGACAATGATAGAAGAAAACAATTTATGTGACATTTATTGTGGTCTAGGCACATTGTTATAATTATATAAACTGATATATAAAGGACCCTGTAAGAGAGGTAATCTTATTGTTCCCATTTTACAGATAAGAAAACAGATGTATAACTGGGGGGTTTACACAATTTCCATATTGCATAGTGTCACACAACTAGTAAGTGGCAGAACCACGATTCAAAATCAGACATTTTTGTCTACAAAGTCCTTTCTTTCACCACAATTGTATGTTACCTCTCATGTGTGAAGTCTCTTTCAAATAATAAAAAAAAAGCCAAGTCATAGTTACCACAAATAGAAATTAATGTTTTTCAAATAGTAGTTTATGACAAATAGTAATAGTAGCAAATAGTTCAAAAAGTGCAGGTAAAGGTACTAAAATATAAAGCATTTTCCTTTCAACTGTGAGCTCTCTTTAACTGCCATGTTTTATTTTATTTGGTATTTGATGTCATTTTAAGTAAAGAAAAATTAAAATTTTAAGACATCATTAATTTTTAGTATTCATTTTTATATTGTGCAATGACAGTTTCAGTGCAAATATAAGAGTAATTTGTATGTGAAATAACTAAAATTATATGATTTTTTTTAGCTCATCATACATGTACCTATTTCACTGTTACTATAAAAATGAAAGTGCACAAGAATAACATAGCTTTTTATTTCACTTTTGCTACAAGTTAGCATATTTTATTAAGACTCTACTTTTGTCTTACTGATGAGTAAGGAAGGACTGAAAGAAAGAGTAACTCTGGGATGCCCAATCTTTATTTTTCATTCTGTCATCATTCTTCAGTCTAAGTGGTTATTTAGCTAATACAGGGGAATTGCAAGTAAGAAAGAATGTAAGTTCCATTGGCTGTTTGTGTCTGTCAGAATGCCTTTGCCTTCTGTGTTTAAAGCAAGTGCTGGTTGGAACAGGAAGCATGGCCTCTTGAGGCTGTCATTGTCTGTGCTTGCTCAGTTGTGGAGGTAAAACGCTTCCTTTATTCTTGTTTTGATCTTCCTGTACCCCACACATCACTGTTGTACCGCAGTTGTGTTCATTCTTGTAGGGCATTGGGATTGCTATATGTGAATGGGGTAGAAGGATGAGCAGACAAATGCACTGTACGTTATCTCTTCTGCTTATAAACTTGTTCCATTTTCTTACCTGATTTCATTTTCGAAACACACATTCAAAGATAACATTGTCAATAATTGCAAAAGGTGACAGCAGAGAATTAAACTGAATGTGAATCCCGAAGAATGTAAGCCCTATAAGACTGTACCAGTTATGCCTAGATCCTCTGTTTACTCAGGTTAATTTAACTTTCTTAGTTCTTGCATATTGTACCTATTACAATTTTTATATATAGCTTTTGAATCATGGTATACACATAGACTTGTACATTAAATTATTAATAGTGCTTATATTTTGAGGTGATAGAGATGCCAGGATCTTTATGTTTATATGTATGATCATATCCATTTATGTGTCCATATATATACACACCCCTACACATATACATATATATATTCACATACTATAGCATTATATCATACATATATGGGCTTGATCGTTTGCTTATTGTGATTGAGGAGCATGGTAAACCCACTTCTAAAACACTTCGTTATATGGTCTCAAAAGCAGATTTTAAACAACAAAAGAAATACTGTGTCAATGTTTCAAAACAGTCTTGCAATTTAAGTAAGGTAATATCTATTTGACAATTGCCTGCACATCATTAAGATCCAGCTTACATATAGCCTCAAAAACATTTATGCTTCTTATCCTATTATTCAGGTACTTTTGTTTTTTCCTGGAACAAATAGTTACTTGACCATGTTCAAATGCACTATTTATGGCAAAAATTTAATTATTCATTTATCTCTTTCTAAATTTCGACTGTATACTCAATGAGGCAGGTTCTGCTTCTTATTTATGGTTCAATTTTTAGAAGCTAATGTGCTTGCTATTCCAAAAAGGTGATCAGTGCAATTTAATATTGAATTAATGAGTTTTCTAAACATGAACCCTAATTTTTAGATTTTTTTCTTAAATACTATGATAGATATCTGCACATTCAACTGTATGTGGTTGGGTTTCAAGAAGTGTTAATGAAGAATTTTGCAGAAAAACAGCAGCCAAAAAGTATTCAGAAGATTTCTGCTCTGTTGGAAATAGGTAGAGTTAGATATCTGTACCTCCTCAGGCCAATGTAAGGAAACATCTGTGAAACACATATTAAATTGTTTTCTAGGGGAACCAACCAACAAACAAAATCTACCATATTTTCAGGCAGAGAGAAATGGTGTAGAGCCAGAAGAGAAAAAAATAAATAAATTTACAGAGTCAGAGAATTCTAGAAATTAAGTTGTGATGTATTATTCTATCAACACCATTGATGTCATGGTGATCTTTTTTGGCTACCAGAATTTACCAAAGTGTATTGCTTACCAAGATCCAAGTGCAGATTGGACTATTCAACAGAATTGCAAAGTTTGCCAATTTTTCATCTTAAACTTTAATCAGTTAAACACAATTTTGAATAGAAAAATCCAAAAGTATATAAAGTCTCCTGTGTAAAATAGGAATGATTCAGAAAGGACTATGAAAAATTAATTTTTTTTAACCTGTCATCAAAAACCTGGCCATCTCTGTTCTGACAAGGAGGATGAGATCAGCAAAGGCAACACTGACTGAAGAAAGAAATGGGGTGGATGGTACTTGAAATTAGATCTCTTATTGTTTTTTAATCTTTACTTTCTATATGACTTATTTCCAACAAACCCCACCCCAGCTATAAGAACCATAACCCTCTCTGTTCTACTTTTGTTTTTAAAAAAAAAAGTTTAACCTCTCCAATTTCTCTCTTAGACTTCATTCCAACATGGGCTAGAACATTCATCGTAAACCTTTTAATTCATTTAGTTATTTTATTTCCACTATTCTTACTAGTCAGGTGGTAATTATCTTTTATAATTTTAGTTGATTATATAATAATTTTAGGTTTAGTGAAATATTGTAAAGGTAGAACAGAGAACTAATTCCCATATACCATTCACTCAAGTTTCCCCTAATATTAACAGAGCCATGGTATTGAGAGATTTGTCAAAACTAGGAAATTAACACTGGTACATTACTATTATCTAAAATTACAGAATTCATATTTCACTAGTTTCCACTAATGTCATTTTTCTGTTCTAGAATCCAATCCAGGATATTACATTTCAGATAGTCATCATTTCCTTAGTCTTCTCTGTGACAGTTTTTAATGCTTGTTTTTCATGATCTCGAGAGTTTTGAAGAGTGTACTGGTCAGGTACTCAGTTTGGGTTTGTTTGATGTTTTTCTCATGATAAGGCTGGAGGTAAGGCATTTTGGAAAAAATCCCACAGAGATGACTTGTACGTCTTATTTCCTCATATGACTTATTATTGTGACATTAAACTTGATCACTTGGTTTAGCTTTTCCAAGTTTCTCTACTGTAAGGTTCCTATTTTTGCTTTTACTCACTGTATTCTGTGGAAGCAAGTCACTAAATCCAGACAGTTATTAGAGGGGAAAAGAATTAAGCTCCATCTCCTAGAAAGTAATTTTCTTCAAAAATTATAGTTTTTCTGTAAGAAAGATTTGTCATGTCTGCCCCATTTATTTATTTATTCAATAAAATTTTTAATTTTATTTTTATTTAAAATTTTTTTTTAATTTTTTAAATTTTTTAAATAAAATTAAATTTTATTTAAATTATTTAATTTAAATTTTATTTAATAAAAAAAATTTTTTTAATTATTCAAAAAAATTATTTATTCAATAATTTATATAAGCATGAAATTACATACAGGTATCTTATACTTTGGGTTACATTCTATTATTCCATGACTTTTTGCTCAACTTTTCCAGCTTTGGCCATTGAGAACTATTTCAGGTTGGCTCCTGCTTCCCTTTGACCTGCCTCCCAAACTTTCTTTGGCACTACAAAATGTGGGTTCATAATGGTCTTGTCTTCCTCAAGTCTAGGAATCAGCCAGGTTCTGAAGGGCTTTCATGCCTTTTATTGAAGAATGGCTTCAGAAACCCAAATCTGGGCTCTCAGTGTGGTTGATGCTACTGGGCTATCACTGCTTCTAGGCCCTCTCAGCAGGCAGTGCTCAAATTATATGCATAGCTCCTAACCCATGTATACGCACATATCTATATTATCTGTATCTCTCTATGTACATTAAGCTAAATATGACTTTATACTGCTATCTCAGATTCTAATCCAGCACCAGTGGGTTCACTGTGGCTTATTTATAACTTCCTTATCTGATAGTGAGATACCTGTCCCTCATTAGCTACAATTTATTGATTTTGTTCAGCCCTAATATACTCATAACATAGTTTTAGAATTGAAAATCCATACCCCTAGGAGAAGTAAGGTTATGAAATAGAGTAATGTTTATGTACAGTTACTTTTTTCTTTGGTCTCACAGTTTCCACTCCAAATACCATCCTGCAAAGTTACTTAGGTCAGCTCTTTTTTTCCCCCACCACCTTCAGTGAAGTTGCTATACATTTGCAATAAAATTATATTCATTTGCCCTAATGTGCATTCTATTCTTGGACTCTCAAATTTAGTTGATCTTGTTTTTTTTATTTGCATATATTAAATTTAACTCTTTGTGATGTACAGTTTCTAAGGGTTTTGATAAATGCATACCATCAAGTATCTACTACTCCAGTAACATACAGAACAGTTACATCTCCCTAAAATCTTCTCTGCACAGCCCTTTTGTAGTCGCCACTGTTCCCTCTACCCCCAAACACAGGCAACCGTTGATCTATTTTCTGTCAACATACCTGCCTTTTCCTCTTGGATCTGGTTTCTTTCACTTAGTAAAATCTACTTAAGATTTATTCATGTCATTGAACCAATTAGCAGTTTTTCCCTCTTACTGTTTAGTAGTATTCCACTATTGTTGGTGTATAGTAATGCCAGAGATTTCTGTGCATTAATTTTGTATCCTGTAGCATTACAAACTTCATTGATTAGTTCTAGTAGTTTTCTGGTAGCATCTTTAGGATTTTCTATGTACAGTATCATGTCAACGGCAAATAGTGACAGTTTTACTTCTTTTCTGATTTGGATTCCTTTTATTTCTTTTTCTTCTCTGATTACTGTGGCTAGGACTTCCAAAACTATGTTGAATAAGAGAGGTGAGAGTGGACATCCTTGTCTTGTTCCTGATCCTAGTGGAAATGCTTTCATTTATTCACCATTAAGTATGACGCTTGCTGTGGGTTTGTCATATATGGCCTTTATTATGTTGCAGTAGGTTACCCCTACGCCAATTTTCTGGAGAGTTTTTATCATAAATGGGCATTGAAATTTGTCAAAAGCTTTTTCTGCATCTTTTGAGATGATCATATGGTTTTTATTCCTTAATTTGTTAATGTGGTGTATTACATTGATTGATTTGCATGTATTGAAGAATCCTTTTATCCCTGGGATAAATCCCACTTGAGCATGGTGTATGATCCTTTTAATGTGCTGTTGGACTCTGGTTGCTAGTATTTTGTTCAGAATTTTTGCATCTATGTTCATCAGCGATATTGGTCTATAATTTTTGAGATATCTTTTTCTGATTTTGGTATCATGGTGATGGTGACTTTGTAGAATGAATTTGGGAGTACTTCTCCCCATGCAATTTTTTGGAAGAGTTTGAGAAAGATTGGTGTTAGCTCTCCTCTAAATATTTCAAGGAATTCCCCTCTGAAGCCATCTGGTCCTGGACTTTTGTTTGTTGGAAGATTTTTTTTTTTTTTTTTTTTTTTTGTGGTACGCGGGCCTCTCACTGTTGTGGCCTCTCCCGTTGCGGAGCACAGGCTCCGGATGTGCAGGCTCAGCAGCCATGGCTCATGGGCCCAGCTGCTCCGCAGCGTGTGGGATCTTCCCGGACCGGGGCACGAACCCGTGTCCCCTGCATCGGCAGGTGGACTGTCAACCACTGCGCCACCAGGGAAGCCCTGTTGGAAGAGTTTTAATTACAGTTTCAATTTCATTACTTGTGATAGGTCTGTTTATATTTTCTAATTCTTCCTTGTTCAGTCTTGGAAAATTGTACCTTTCCAAGAATTTGTCCATTTCTTCATGGTTCTCCATTTTATTGGCATATAATTGCTTGTAGTAGTCTCTTATAATCCTTTGTATTTCTGCAGTGTCAGTTGTGATTTCTCATTTTTCATTTCTAATTTTATTGATTTGAGTCCTCTCCCTCTTGATGAGTCTGGCTAAGGGTTTATCAATTTTGTTTGTCTTCTCAAAGAACCAGCATTTAGATTTTTTGATCTTCACTATTGTTTTCTTCATTTCTATTTCATTTATTTCTGCTGATTTTTATGATTTCTCTCCTTCTACTGACTTTGGGTTTTCTTTTTTCTTCTTTCTCTAGTTGTTTTAAGTGTAGGGTTAGATTGTTTATTTGAGATTTTTCTTGTTTCTTGAGGTGAGATTGAATTGCTATAAACTTCCCTCTTAGAACTGCTTTTGCTGTGTCCCATATGTTTTGGGTTGTCATGTTTTCATTGTCATTTGTTTCTATGTATTTTTTAATTTCTTCTTTGATTTCTTCAGTGATCTGTTGGTTATTTAGTAGTGCACTGTTTAGCCTCCATGTATTTGTGTTTTTTACAGTTTTTTTCCTGTAATTGATTTCCAATCTCATAGTGTTGTGGTCAGAAAAGATGCTTGATATGATTTCAGTTTTCTTAAATTTTCTGAGACTTGATTTGTGACCCAAGATGTGATCTATTCTGGAGAATGTTCCATGCGCACTTGAGAAGAAAGTGCATTCTACCAGTTTTGGATGGAATGTTCTCTAAATATCAGTTAGATCTATCTGGTCTATTGTGTCATTTAATGCTTATGTTTCCTTATTTATTTTCATTTTGGATGATCTGTCCATTGGTATAAGTCGGGTGTTAACGTTCCCTGCTATTACTGTGTTACTGTCGGTTTCTCCTTTCATGGTTGTTAGCATTTGCCTTATGTATTGAAGTGCCCCTATGTTGGGTGCATAAACATTTATAATTGTTATATCTTCTTTTTGGATTGGTCCCTTGATCATTATGTACTGTCTCTCCTTATCTCTTGTAACACTCTTTATTTTAACGTCTATTTTATCTGATATGAGTATTGCTACTCCAGCTTTCTTTTGATTTCCATTTGCATGGAGTATCTTTTTCCATCCTTTTTCAGTCTGTATGTGTCCTTAAGTGAAGTTTGTCTCTTGTAAACAGCATATATATGGGTCTTGTTTTTGTAACCATTCAGCCAGTCTGTGTCTTTTGGTTGTGGCATTTAATCCATTTACGTTCAAGGTTATTATCGATATGTATGTTACTATTACCATTTTCTTAATTGTTTTAAGTTTGCTTTTCTGGGTCTTTTTCTTCTCTTGTGTTTCCCACTTAGACAAGTTTCTTTAGCCTTTGTCATAAAGGTGGTTTGGTGGTGCTGAATTCTCTTAGCTTTTGTTTGTCTGAAAAGTTTTTGACTCTCCATTGAATCTGAATGAGATCCTTGCTGGGTAGAGTAATCTTGGTTGTAGGTTTTTCTCTTTCATCACTTTAAGTATATCCTGCCACTCTCTTCTGGCCTATAGAGTTTCCACTGAAAATTCAGCTGATAACCTTATGGGGATTCCTTTGTATATTATTGTTTTGTTTTTCCCTTGCTGCTTTTAATATTTTTTGTTTGAATAATTTTTGTTAGTTTGGTTAATATGTGTCTTAGAGTGTTTCTCCTTGGAATTATCCTGTATGGACGCTGTGCTTCCTGTACTTGAGTGACCATTTCCTTTCCCATGTTAGGGAAGTTTTCCACTATAATCTCTTCATTTTCTCAGACCCTTTCTTTTTCTCTACTTCTTCTAGGACCCCTATAATTCAAATGTTGGTGTGTTTCATGTTGTCCCAGAGTTCTCTGATATTGTCTTCAATTATTTTCATTCTTTTTTCTTTATTTGTCTCCTCAGCAGTTATTTACACCATTTTGTCTTCCAGCTCACTTATTCGTTCTTCTACCTCTGTTATTCTGCTTTTGATTCCTTCTAGTGTATTTTTCATTTCAGTTATTGTGTTGTTCATCTCTGTTTGTTTGTTCTTTAGTTCTTCTAGATCTTTGTTAAACATTTCTTGTATTTTCTCAATCCATGCTCCATTCTATTTCTGAGATCCTGGATCATCTTTACTACCATTACTCTGAATTCTTTTTCAGGTACATTGCCTATATTCTTTTCATTTATTTGGTTTTGTAGGTTTTTACCTTGCTCCTTCATCTGTGACATTTTTTTTTTGCCCTCTTTTTCTTTTTTTTTTTTGAGTGGGATTGTGTTCCTGTTTTACTTGTTGTTTGGCCTGAGGCTTCCAACACTGGAGCTTGTAGGCTATTGTGTAGAGCTATGTCTTGGTGTTGAGATGAGGAACTCTGTGCAACCTCACTCTACTGAATATTCCCTGGGGTCTGAGGTTCTGTTAGTCCAGTGGTTCGGACTCAGAGCTCCAGCTCCTTTTATACCTGTCTGTAGCTGTCTTGGCTTGCTTAACATTGAAGTACTATAGGGGTCCATGTGCAGAGGCCTCACTCCTAACAAGTTGCATTAGGGTTCCCAGCACAGGACTGCCCCATCTGACACTTCAGCTGCAGGCCATGTGCAAAAGCATCCCACAAGACACCGTGATTCAAGATGGTGGAATCAGGCTGAGTGCAGAGAGGCTTCACCCAGCACTGGATCTCTACACTTAAAATTTTTTAAAGAGGGTAAATCTCAAGTGTTCTTACCAAAGGAAAAAAAAAAAAAAAAAGAAATGCAAGATTCTGGTTATAGAAATAAAGTTAAAAAGTGGATAGAATTGTTTGATAGTTTGTCTTGGCACATTTTATTCGGCAGTTGTCATAGACACAAATATTTAGGAATATACTTATTGATTTACAAACCCATAATTTATAAATTTTTAATATGTTTATGATTACTTTCTCAAGGGTCTTAATTTAAACTCTTCTCTCATTTATTTATTCAAAAATATGTATTAACACAGTATTACATGCCACTTGCTAAGCTCTTTTCAGGTATATAGCAGAGAAGTCTCAGAGAATATAGAACTAGAAAAGAATAATATTGTCATTTGGCCTAATTTGTCATTTGTTTGTAGAAGTGAATAGAATTAGACAAAGGTAAGGTATTTCTATAATCTTGTCCTCTGGCTCATTCTAAAGTAAAGTCTCAGTAAAGTCTAGTCTAATTCTGCCTTGCCTGCAGACATTTATTAAAAGCTAGACATAGATTTAAAACTTTTTTATGAATTTGGTATATCCTCACCCCTCTGTTATATTTTAAGACACCTTACACGAAGCCTTGTGAGAATTTCCAGTGGCTGGATTCAAATATCTATCAGAATAGGATGAAAAAGAATCCTGCAAACAGGGTTATGACACAAACCATCTGTGGATCAAGAGTAATGTATAAAGTCCTCTTTTGAGTTTTATGCCATGTTCATAAAGGGGTAAATTCCCACTCTAAATATTTTAGCCTATCCTTATTGCCATAATAAAATAACTTTAAAAAATTAAAATTCATTTTAACATTAATTATTTTAATGAACAAACCTCGTGGTGATGACATGAGGTATGAAAGCTGAATCTTTCATAGCATGCAGTTTTAGAGTGTGGACTTTCTGAGTAAATGTTAGGGGATCATCTTTGGAGTAGAAATTCCTTTAAAAGGTCACCAATGGTCCCTAGTGAATAGGGACCTAGTGGTTTGAACATGGAAGAATTAATTGATACAGATATGTTTTGTAAAGAAGATATAACTACATTTCACAATCTAGAGACCATATAACCTATGTGAAAAAACCTGATTATTTTGGGGCAACTTGTTCTTCCTGAACCTCTAATATTGACTTTTTAATCCCCAAATGCACAGACATGTATTTAGTAATCATAGCTGATAAATTTTTATAGCTAAGTGACATTTTTTACCTATTTATTGACTCTTTCAGAATAACATGTAAACTTCTCAAACATAATAATCGTGTCTTATATATCATTTTGTATCCACTGCCTTGCACAGTATCTGAACTTTAATTGTCATTCAATAAGTATGCCATAGGTCAGTACTTTTCAGAATCCAATTTGTTCTCTTTAAAAATTGTCATTTGGCTCCTTTCCTATTTTACCTTACTCAGAATATGTAATTGCTAAATATTTGCATTTGAAATGTGTCCAACATCCCAAATGCCATTTGTATGAACCTGGAAATGGGAAGTCACTTAACATGGTCAGATGCTCTCCTGGTGTCTCCTCACCTACAGCTAATAGTAGTTGACCAATTGCAACAGAAGCTGAAATTTAACAACAGATATGGACACAGCAGGATGGACGAGCTGAACATCTGCACTGGTTTAAGTTACTCTTAATGATTAACAGATATTTACATCTTCACTATGAATGCATTTGTCTATCAGAGAAAGTAGAAATAATGAGTCAATTAGCTCCTTCTATTTTCACAAAGTTAAAAAAAATATCCTGTTGTAGTCATTGGAATTTTCTGCTAACATCAGCTCATTTTGTCATTTGCTTTCCTAACACTGTTGCCATGAATTTCTTTGAAATACTTGTGTGCCAAGCATTGCTCTGCATAATTCATATACAGGCATACCTTGGAGGTACTGTGGGTTCACTTCCAGACCACCACAATAAAGTGAATATCACAATAAAACAAGTCGCATAATTTTTTTAGCTTCCCAGTGCATATTAAAGTCAGATAAACACTATACTGTAGTCTGTCATGTGTGCAATAATAGCATATGTCTGAAAAAACAATGTACGTACCTTAGTTAAAAATGCTTTATTGCTTAAAAAAAAAAAAGGCTAACCATCATCTAAGCCTTCAGAATCTTTTTGCTGACAGAGAGTCTTGCCTCAATGTTGATAATTGCTGATTGTTCAGGGTGATAGTTCCTGAAGGTTGAGTGACTGTGGCAGTTTCTTAAAAGATGACAGTGAAGTTCTCCACATCAATTGACTATTACTTTCATGAACAGTTTTTCTGTAGGATGCAATGTTGTTTAATAGTGTTTTCACTCAAAGTAGAACTTCTTTCAAAATTGGAGTCAATCCTCATAAATCCTGCCACTGTCTTAGCAACTAAGTTTGTGTAATATTCTAAATCCTTTGTTGTCATTTCAACAATCTTCACAACATGTTCACCAGCAGTATTTTCCATCTCAAGAAACCAATTTCTTTGCTCATCTATCAGAAGCAACTCCTCATATGTTCAAATTTTATCATGAGATTGCAACAATTCAGTTACATCTTCAGGGTCCACTTCTAATTTTAGTGCTCTTGCTGTTTCTGACACATGCAGTTATTTCCTCCACTGAAGTCTCTTACCCCTCAAAGTCATCCATGAGCATTGGAATCAACTTCTTTCAAACTCTTGTTAATGTTGATATTCTGATCTCTTCCCATGAACCTTGAATGTTCTTAATGGCATGTAGAATGATGAATCCTTTCTGAAGGTTTTCAATTGATTTTTCCCAGATCCATCAAAGGAATCACTATCTATGGCAGCTATAGCATTATGAATTGTATTTCTTAAAGAATAAGACTTGAAATTCAAAATTACTCCTTGATCCATGGCTGCAGAATGAGTATTATATTAGCAGGCATGAAAAAAAAATGAATTTTGTGGTACATCTCCATCAGAATTCTTGGGTGACGAGGTGCATTGTCAATGAACAGTAATATTTTGAAAGGGATCTTTTTTCCAAGCAGCAGGTATCAACTGTGGGCTTAAAATATTCAGTAAACCATGTTGTCAACAGATAAGTTGTCATCCAGGCTTTGTTGTTCTATTATAGAGCACGACAGAGTACATTTAGCATGATTCTTAAGGTCCCTAAGATTTTCAGAATGGCAAATGAGCATTGGCTTCAACTCAAGTCACCAGCTGCATTAGCCCCTAACAAAAGAATCAACCTGTCCTTTGAGGGTTTGGAGCCAGATGTTGTCTTCTCCCTAGCTATGAAAGGTCTAGGTGGCATCTTCTTCCAAAAATAGAATATTTTGTCCACAATGCAAATCTGTTATTTAGCATAGCCACCTTCATTATCTTAGGTGGATCTTCTGGATAATCTGCCACAGCTTCTACATCAGAACTTGCTACTTCACCTTGCACTCTTAAGTTATAAAGATGGCTTCTTTCCTTAAACCTATGCACCAACCTCTGCTAGCTTTAAACTTTTCTTTTGCAGCTTCCTCAACTCTCTCAGCTTTTAAAGAATAGAAGAGAGTTAGGGCCTTTCTCTGGAGTAGGCTTTGACTTAAGGGATTGCTGTGGCTGGTTTGATCTTCTATTCAGACCATAGAAACTTTCTCCATAAAAGCTGTTTCACTTTCTTATTATTCTTATGGTCACTGGAGTAGCACTTTTTGTTTTTTTTACATCTTTATTAGAGTATAATTGCTTTACAATGGTGTGTTAGTTTCTGCTTTATAACAAAGTGAATCAGTTATACATATACATATGTTCCCTTATCTCTTCCCTCTTGTGTCTCCCTTCCTCCCACCCTCCCTATCCCACCCATCCAGGCGATCACAAAGCACCAAGCTGATTGGAGTAGCACTTTTAATTTCCTGCAAGAACTTTCCCTTTGCATTCACAACTTGGCTAACTCTTTAGTGCAAGAGGCATAGCTTTTGGCCTGTCTTGGCTTTCAACATTCCTTCCTCACAAAGTTTAATCATTTCTAGCTTTTGATTTAAAGTGAGAGGCACTTCCTTTCACTTGAACATTTAGAGGCCATTGTAGGGTTGATAATTAGCCAAATTTCAGTATTGTTGTGTCTCAGAGAATAGAGATACCCCAAGAGAGACAGTAGAACAGCTGACTGGTGGAGCAGGCAGAACACACTCAACATTTATTAAGTTTGCTGTTTTATGTGGGCATGGTTTGTAGAGCTCGGAAACAACTAAAATAGTAATATCAAGTATCACTGATGACAGATCAGAATAACAATATAATAATAATGAAAAAGTTTGAAATAGTTCAAGAATTTCCAAAATGTGACAGAGGCATGAAGTGAACAAATGTTGGAAAAATGGCGCCAGTAGACTTGCTTGATGCAGGGTTGCCACAGACTTTTAATTTGTAAAAAATATGCAATGTCTGCAAAGTGCAATAAAATGAAGCACAATAAAACATGGTATGTCTGTATATCAACTCATTTTCCTTCAAAATTATTGTATGGATTAAGTACTGTTTTAATCCTAGTTTTACAGATGGAGAAAGTGAGACAGAAAAGGTTGAGAGAACTTGCCCAGGGTCACACAGATGGAGAATAGAGGAACTCAGCAATCTGGCTCCAGAGTACATACTCTGAATCACTGTGCCCCTGGGTTCTCTATCATATTTTCTTAAGTGCTCTTTCATGCCCATCATAGTACATATACAAGAAAATTCATAGCAGCTTTTCTAAAGCCCACAACAACTTTAATTTCCATCAGCACTACAATGGATAAATAAATTGTGGTATACTAATATATCATTCATATATATTAATGAAAAAGACTGAATTAATGATACACTTAAAATAGATAAATTCATTAGTATTGTGAGCAAAAGAAGGCAGAAAACAGAGTACATACTGTGAGATTCTGTTTATACAGAGTTAAAACGAGCCTCTCTAACTGATGATGAGTGAAGCCATACTGTTTTCCTATTTGGGTATGAGGCATTGACTTGAATGCATCACATGCATACTGAAAAAAAAAAATCTGATGTAATGAGAAGTTCTGTGTTTTGATCTAGGTGGTAGGGAAACATTCACCAAAATACATATTTAAAATGTTTCACTTCATATGTTTTCCTCTATTTATTTGTATAATTCTATTAGCACAACATTGTAAGTCACCTATACTTTAATAAAATTTTTAAAGAAGATAATTAGCCATCTCTTGTAATTCATTTACTGAGCAACTCTTCTGTCATCATCTTTACACTGGTTGAGTAATTATTGAAATATCTCCTAAAAGTTTAGGGTATATATCTAAATATAGTAATCATTCCCTTATAAAAGTACAAGTGCATTTTAATCTTTTCTGACATTTTCTCATTACCAACCAATCAATTCTTGTATGTTAGAAGAGTACAGGGTTCCACTCACCACCTCCTCAGCTTCTGAGAGATAAAATTGTTAACATTCAAATGAACAATGCAATTTCTGTTCTCTTTGGAGCAAAATGTAAATTAGAATTACTCTGCATTATTGCATTTTTTTTCCTTCAAAGTACTCATTTGCCTTTTCCTCTCTTGTCAAAATTTCATTTTAAAGATTTTTTTTTTTGGTTTGCTTTGTTTTATCACTTAACCTGCTATCTTTGAATGAATTCTTTCCAGTTTTTCCAATACTCAGTTCTCCATCAAGAAAATGTCAGCCTTTTGTTAGAAACTGTTGTTGAGAAGAATTAAAATTTATCATCTGTATAGTCTTCTAATCACTTTCAGTATAATTCTTTCTCTTCCAATGTCACATTCTTCCAATGAGACAAGCATCGAAAACACTGCCTATCTGCCTATTCTATTCAACATTTTAGTTTGAAGTTGGAAATTTCTTTGGCCGTATCAATCTTTCATGGTTAAATTAGCAACAGTGAACATGAGTTGTTAGATTTTCCCAGCATTTCTAATCAGAATATACTCAGGGAGAATTGTTCAGTTGGCTGTGCCTTAGACTACTTCCATAGTTCTCTCAGCTTAAAGTCTGCAACTTAAAATTCATATTTTTTTCTTTCTGAGTTTTGTAACTTAATTTTTTCCACCATCTAGCACAAGCAAACAATCTTTATTTGTCCATAATAGAATGCCACTGCTTTAGCAGAAAGTCTAAATTTATCCTCTTACTTGTTAAACAATTACTGGTAATGGATAAAGTTTTTATGGGTTTTGTTTTTCATTATTTACCTCTTTGTAGTGTTTTGTAACTCTCTCAACCTTCTCAAAAACATCCCTGCCAGTTCAACTATCCTTTTGAATTATTTTTTCATCTCTAATAATTCAGAGATATAAAGATTTCTGAAGTTCTTTCTCTTTAGACGTTGTTACATAAAGGCCAAGTCATTGGGAAAATACCTTGAATTGATAGCACAAGCATAGAATGTCTTTTGGAGCTCCCTGAAAAGTTTTCCCTAGTGTGTGCCTATTGTGGATCTCATAATCATTAGAATCCACTGTAGTAATTCATGAACCTGTCTTTGCCATACCTGCTCACCACTAGATTCTTTGTCCTTAAATCATTTTCTTCCTATTTCTTACATTGTTTTAGCAAAACTAGAAAATCTGCTGCAAAACCATAGCCTATTTCAAGTACTTCTCTAACATACTTATAGTTAAACTTGGTGTGCTGATAGATTACTTCTGTTGAAAAAATAGGTAATACAGGTTTACATACACACAAAAAATGTTAGTGTGTATATAGGCAATCTACAAGTACATAATGACTTATGAAATAATGTTTATGAATTCTAAGTCTTTAGGACGAATGCTATGTTTGTTTAGAAGGATGTCTTGATTAGTGCTTAAGGTAGAAGGTGGGACACCCAACACTACTAGGGAGAAATTCATCTGCATTATGGAGGTGAAAGAAATTGGAGATCCGGAGAGCAAACAGGAGGCTGAAGGGAGGAGTAGAGATTAAGGAAATATAGAGCAAGGGAACCAATTAAGATATTTTCATGTCACAGATATTTATTAAGAACCAGCTGTGATTCAGGCATTTTTCTAGTTACTGTGAACACAAGATTGAACTAGAAACCCATTTCTAATTCTCAGTGGCCTGACATCTTTGTAGGCAATAAAAGACATCAAATAAGTAACTGAACAGAACAAATTCAGAAAGTAACAGGTATAGCGAAGAAAATAGGGCAATGCTGTGGGGAGTGAAAGTAGGAAGCTCTTTAGAATAGGGTGTCCTGAGGTATCTCTCCATGGAGCTACCCTGTGAAGCACTAGGAAGAGTGTTAGAGGACAGGGAATAGCTCTGTGAGGCATGCAAGCCTCTAGACCAACACCCTCTAGCCCAGTGTTTCAGTGACTCCGATGAATTCATAAATGTTTCATTTAAGTAATTTTTAAATATGGAAATAAAAGCATGTATCTAGATTTCATGGTGAGATCCAGACGGTGAGGGGAGCACAGAATACGTGGAACTCGCAGCTTCAGAGGCACAGAAAGCTCTGGAGTTGCTGCTTAATGGGGCATTTGGCTCCAGAGGTGCTCTATCCATATGTAGTACTTCTTTCTCAGTTAATTATGTATGTTAACACACTTATAATGGTAGCTAAATAATGAAGGAGAAAGTAAAGAAAGTCCAAAATAATGTGTGTATAAGAATGTATATCTTGGGACTTCCCTGGAAGTCCAGTGTTTAAGACTCTGCACTCCCAATGCAGGGGGCATAGGTTTGATACCTAGTCTGGGAACTAAGATCCTGCATGTGATGAGGACAAAAAAAAAAAAAGTGTATATCTTAATCTAGCAACACAAAATATGTATGTTCTCCAAAGCACTAAAAACCTTACTATACTAATGATAACATATAAAATATTCCAAACAGTAATAAATGTGTGAGTATGCATGTGTATATTTATATTTATATATGCCCCTATCTTTTATCTTCAGCTAAATAAAAAGAAATTGAAGCAGTGGCAGATAGAAAAATTAATCCCCCAAACAGAATGGAATACAGGAGGGATACTGGCCTTGATATCTGAGTCACTGCACCATTTGCTACCTCTAGAAGAGCTGTGAAATTAGTTAAGCTCCCTATGATAGCTTCATCATATCTAAAATGAATCTAAGTCACATAGAGTTTGGGTGAAGAATATATGAAACTGTATAGCAGCAATTGTAACAGTGATAAAGAGAGCCACTAAAGTAATGTCATTACTAAGAACATATAGTTTGGACTTAAACTATTTGTGTCTAAGTTCCAGCTTTGCCACTTAGTAGTATTACTGCTAATGCTTTGAGGAAGCGATGTCACTTCTCCAAAATTCACAGTTTTCAGAATTAACAAGGAGTGATCATAATAGTTCATATACTTATATATATAGCATATATTCATTATTTCTGTAAAAGCATAAATTGGAGCCACTCTTATTTTCAAGGTGATTACTAGTTTATTGGTTATTGTTACTACTTTCCCTTATGCCACTTCTTTTTTGACCATTTAATTTTAAATCATCAGTGAGAGAGTAAGGAATTTAAATTTATTTACTTGGTGGTTTTGGATAGCTGTTATAAGTTTCTTATCAAAGTTTGTTACTTGTGGACAAATGAGTTTCAAGGACTTTGTGAATACTTTAACTTAAAAAAAATATGCTTCTTCATATGAAGTGAGTTGGCTCTATTATACCCTCCTCTATTCTCACAATTTTAGGAAATAATAAGGTCCCAGAAGCCACAAATAGTACTATTTCTGTAGTTCAAATGTTGACATTCTCAACCTAACCATGTCTTTCATCTGTTTTAAATGGAGAGGTTAGATGTCTGGTTTATTTTACCAGCTGTATTTAGAGTAATTAGAAGGGAAGCTGTTTAGGACCAGGACCTCTGGAAAGACCATGCATCTCTGTTAGATACCTTCCTCTTCTCTGCCCTTATCAGGCCTGTTCATTCCCACTCTAGTCCAGTGGCCTCCACAATCTGAATTTATAGGAAAAAGATCCTTCTTTTAGCAACATCATATCCTCTTGAGAAATCATCTGGTAACATGCCTTGCACTTTTGGGTTTGCACAGAGAATACAGGAGCACATCTGAGGTTCTCTTGTAGTGCAGTATTTTGTTCTTACAACTCTCACATTGACCCTGAAACTAATCCAAAGGTTGCTTAAATGTAGGACATCTGTAGCATAGGAAATTCAGTATTCTATCATATTTTATCACTATTATCAAGGAGAGCTCACATCCCAGTATATATTCCAGCTAGTAGGTTACAGGGTGACTCTTGCTCACCAGTACCATAGTGAATCTCCCAATGTGTAATGGCTAGTATCAAAATGGGCAGGTAATAGTTTTGTCTTTGTTTAGTTTTCTCATTTGAGTCTATGGTAGCATATGACTGAATTCACAGAGAAGATGCAGCTCAAGACATCAGTGAAATCTGTTAATGAATATTAAATTTAATATATAGCTATTAGTGTGGAATTCTGATATACATTACACATGTAAACACTTCTACCTTAGTTGTTGTAATATAAGCAAAATGGTAAGATGGTCTAAATCCATGAAATCATCTGTGTAAATTTAATGTCCATAGTACAAATCTGAAGTAATAGCCCTGAATATAAACATGGAAGACACATGTATTATTTGCTCCCTCCAAGAAGAGGCTGTATAACGAGCAGTGTCAGTAGCTCTGCATTATGAAAAGGTGAAAAGATACTGCTCTTACAGACATTTAGAACTGCTAGTTACTAGCCTAGGCAAAAATAGGGGGCTCAAGCTATGAGTTTTGAATTTGAATTAAGATATCCTTGAGTATCCTACATAAACAAGGCAGGAAATAACTAAACTATAAAATCCCATTTTCTTGCATTAACAAAGCCTGTTTAAGAGCACACACAGAAAATGCAGGAGTCCACATATCAGTGTGTGAGGAAAAACTTTTGAGCTGACAATAATCCTTGAAGAAAGGAGCCAGCCAGCCAGTCTATGATATCACAGTTCTCACAATAAAGAGTCAATCATGAGGTGGGGTGGGGGGGACCTTCAAGATGGCAGAGAAGTAAGATGTGTAGATCACCTTCCTCCCAACAAATACATCAGAAATACATGTACATGCGGAAAAACTCCTACAGAACACCTACTGAACACTGGCAGAAAACCTCAGACCTCCCAAAAGGCAAGAAACTCCCCACGTACCTGGGTAGGGCAGAAGAAAAAAGAATAAACAGAGACAAAATAATAGGGACAGGACCTGCACCTGTGGGAGGGAGCTGTGAAGGAGGAAAAGTTTCCACACACTAGGAAACCCCTTCACTGATGGAGACGGGATATGGGTGGGGGGGAAGCTTTGGAGCCACGGAGGAGAGTGCAGCAACAGGGGTGCAGAGGGCAAAGCAAAGAGATTCCTGCACAGAGGATCGGTGCCAACTGGCACTCACCAGCCCAAGAGGCTTTTCTGCTTACCTGCCGGGGTGGGGTGGGGGCTGGGAGCTGAGGCTCAGGCCTCAGAGGTCAGACCCCAGGGAGAGGACTGGGGTTGGCTGCGTGAACACAGCCTGAAGGGGGCTAGTGCACCACAGCTAGCCGGAAGGGAGTCCAGGAAAAAGTCTGGACCTGCCGAAGAGGCGAGAGACCATTGTTTCAGGGTGCACGAGAAGGCAGAGCACCACCCACCACCCACAGAAGGCAGAGCACTGTGTAAATGAGCTGCAGAGATGGGCTTATGGGCATGACCCACGGCTATCAGCTAAACCTCAGAGATGGGCCTGAAATGCTAATGCTGCTGCTGCAGCCACCAAGAATCCTATGTGCAAGCACAGGTCACTATCCAGGGTCCCGTGATCCAAGGACAACTTCCCTGGGAGAACACATGGTGCGCCTCAGGCTGTTGCAACGTCACGGTGGCTTCTGCCACTACAGGCTCCCCCCGCATTCCAATTAGGACTACTGTACCCCTCCCTCCCCCTGGCCTGAGTGAGCGAGAGCACCCTAATCAACTGCTGCTTTAACCCCCTCCTCTCTGGGTGGGGAACAGATGCCTGAGGGCGACCTACATGCAGAGGTGGGGCAAAAAACAAAGGTGAACACCAGGAGCTAAGGGAACAAAGAATAGAATGGGAAATCTCTCCCAGCAGCCTCAGGAGCAGTGGATTAAATCACCACAATCAACTTGATGTACCCTGCATCTGAGGGATACCTGAATAGAACACAAATCATCCCAAAATTGAGGAGGTGGACTTTGGGAGCAACTGTAGACTTGGGGATTGCTGTCTGCGACTGCTTTGTTTCTGATTTTTATATTTAACTTAGTTTAGATTTTAGTGCTTGTTATCATTGGTGGATTTGTTTATTGGTTTGGTTGCTCTCTTCTTTTATTTAATATTATGTTTTAAAATTTAAAAAAATTCTTTTTTTCTCCCTTTTCTTCTGAGCCATGTGGCTGACAGAGTCTTGGTGCTCTGGCCTGGTGTCAGGCCTGAGCCTCTCAGGTGGGAGAGCTGAGTTCAGGATGTTGGGACACCTGAGAACTCCCAGCCCCACATAATATCAACCAGAAAGAACTCTCCTCAAGATCTACATCTCAATGCTAAGACCCAGCTCCACGCAATGGCCAGCAAATTCCAGTGCTGGACACCCCATGCCAAACAAATAGCAAGACAGGAAAACAATGACACCCATTAGCAGAGAGGCTGCCTAAAATCATACTAAGTTCACAGACACCCCGAAACACATGACCAGACACGGTCCTGCCCACCAGAAAGACAAGATCTGGCCCCAGCAACCAGAAAACAGGCACCTGTCCCCTCCAACAGGAAGCCTACACAAGCCACTGAACCAACTTCACCCATTGGGGGCAGACACCAAAAACAATGGAACTGTGAACCTAAAAGCCTGTGAACAGGAGACCCCAAACACAGTAAGTTAAACAAAATAAGAAGACAGAGAAATATGCAGCAGTTGTAGGAACAAGGTAAAAACCCACCAGACCAAAAAAATGAAGAGGAAATAGGCAGTCAACCTGAAAAAGAATTCAGAGTAATGATAGTAAACATGATCCAAAATCTTGGAAATAGAATGGAGAAAATACAAGAAATATTTAACAAGGACCTAGAAGAAATAAAGAGCAAACAATGATGAACAGCACATTGAATGAAATTAAACATTCTCTAGAAGGAATCACTAGCTGAATAACTGAGGCAGAAGAATGGCTAAATGACCCGGAAGATAAAATAGTGGAAATAACTACCACAGAGCAGAATAAAGAAAAAAAAAAAAGAATTAAAGACAGTCTCAGAGACTTCTGGGACAACATTAAATGCACCAACATTCAAATTATAGGGGTCCCAGAAGAAGAAGAGAAAAAGAAAGGGACTGAAAAAATATTTGAAGAGATTATAGTTGAAAACTTCCCTAATATGGGAAAGGAAATCATCAATTGAGTCCAGGAAGCACGGAGAGTCCCATACAGGATAAATCCAAGGAGAAACATGCCAAGACATATATTAATCAAACTATCAAAAATTAAATACAAAGAAAAAATATTAAAAGCAGCAAGGGAAAAGCAACAAATTACATACAAGGGAATCCCCATAAGGTTGACAGCTGAACTTTCAGCAGAAACTCTGAAAGCCAGAAGGGAGTGGGAGGACATATTTAAAGTGATGAAATGGAAAAACCTACAACCGAGATCACTCTACCCAGCAAGGATCTCATTCAGATTCGACGGAGAAATTAAAACATTTACAAACAAGCAAAAGCTAAGAGAATTCAGCACCACCAAAGCAGCTTTACAACAAATGCTATAGGAATTTTTCTACGCAGAAAACAGAAGAGAAGGAAAATACCTACAAAAACAAACCCAAAACAATTAAGAAAATGGACATAGGAACATAAATATCAATAATTACCTTAAATGTAAATGGATTAAGTGCTCCAACCAAAAGACATGGACTGGCTGAATGGATACAAAAGCAACACCCATATATATGTTGTCTACAAGAGATGCACTTCAGACCTAGGGACACATACAGAATGAAAGTGATGGGATGCAAAAAGATATTCCATGCAAATGGAAACCAAAAGAAACCTGGAGTAACAATTCTCATATCAGACAAAATAGACTTTAAAATAAGACTATTACAAGAGACAAAGAAGGACACTACATAATGATCGAGGAATCGATCCAAGAAGAAGATATAACGATTGTAAATATTTATGCACCCAACCTAGGAGCACCTCAATACATAAGGCAAATGCTAACACCCATAAAAGGGGAAAGCGACAGGAACAAAATAATAGTAGAGGAGTTTAACACCCCTCTTTCACCAATGAACAGATCAACCAAAATGAAAATAAATAAGGAAACACAAGCTTTAAATGACACATTAGACAAGATAGACTTAGTTGATATTTATAGGACATACCATCCAAAAACAACAGAATACACTTTCTTCTCAAGTGCTCATGGAACATTCTCCAGGATAGATCATATCTTGGGTCACATATCAAGCCTTGGTAAATTAAAGAAAATTGAAATCGTTTCAAGTATTGTTTCCAAGCACAATGCTATGAGACTAGATATCAATTACAGGGGAAAAAAACCTGTAAAAATACAAACACATGGAGGCTAAACAATACACTACAAAATAAACGAGATCACAGAAGAAATCAAAGAGGAAATTAAAAAATACCTAGAAACAAATGACAAGGTAAACACAATGACCAAAAACCTATGGAATGCAGCGAAAGCAGTTCTAAGAGGGAAGTTAATAGCAATACAATCCTATATCAAGCAACAAGAAAAATCTCAAATAAACAACCTAACCTTACACCTAAAGAATTAGAGAAAGAATTAAAAACCGCCAAAGTTAGCAGAGGGAAAGAAATCATAAAGATCAGGTCAGAAGTAAATGAAAAAGAAGGAAAAAATAGCAAAGATCAATAAAACTAAAAGCTGGTTCTTTAAGAAGATAAACAACATTGATAAACCATTAGCCAGACTCATCAGGAAAAAAAGGGAGAATACTCAAATCAACAGAATTAGAAATGAAAAAGGAGAAGTAACAACTGATACTGCAGAAATACAAAGGATATTGAGAAATTACTACAAGCAACTATATGCCAATAAAATGGACAACCTGGAAGAAATGGACAAATTCTTAGAAAAGTACAACCTTCTGAGACTGAATCAGGATGAAATATAAACAGATGAATCACAAGCACTGAAATTGAAACTGTGACTTAAAATCTTTCAACAAAGATAGCTTCACAGGTGAATTCTAGCAAACATTTAGAGAAGAGCTAACACCTATCCTCTCAAACTCTTCAAAAATATAGCAGAGGGAGAAACACTCCCAAACTCGTTCTATGAGTTCACCATCACCCTGATACCAAAACCAGACAAACATGTCACAAAAAAACCACTACAGGCCAATATCGCTAAAGAACAAGGATGGAAAACCCCTCAAGAAAATACTAGCAGACAGAATCCAATAGCACATTAAAAGGATCATACACGATGAAGTATGGTTATCCCAGGAATGCAAGAATTCTTCAATATATGCAAATCAATCAATGTGATACACCATATGAAGGATAAAAACCTTATGATCATCTCAGTAGATGCCGTAAAAGCTTTAGGCAAAATTCAACACCCATTTATGATAAAAACCCTCCAGAACGTAGACATGGGGCAACCTACCTCAACGTAATAAGGGCCATACATGACAAAACCACAGTAAACATCGTTCTCAATGATGAAAAATTGAAACCATTTCCTCTCACCACTATTATTCAACATTGTTTTGGAAGTCCTAGCCACAGCAATCAGAGAAGAAAAAGAAAATGAACCCAAATTGGAAAAGAAGTAAAACTGTCACTGTTTGCACATGACATGATACTATATTTAGAGAATCCTAAAGATGCACCCAGAAAACTACTTGAGCTAATCAATGAATTTGGTAAAGTGGCAGGATACAAAATTAATGCACAGAAATCTCTTGCATTCCTATACACTAATGACAAAAAATATGAAAGAGAAATTAAGGAAACACTCCTATTTACCATTCCAACAAAAAGAATAAAATATCAGGAATAAACCTACCTAAAGAGACAAAAGTCCTGTAGGCAGAAAACTGTAAGACACTGATGAAAGAAATTGAAGATGATACAAACAGATGGAGAGATATACCATGTTCTTGGACTGGAAGAATCAACATTGTGAAAATGACTATAGTACTGAAAGCAATCTACAGATTCAATGCTCCCTATGAAACTACCAATGGCATTTTTCACAGAACTAGAACAAAAAATTTCACAATTTGTGTGGAAACACAAAAGACCCTGAATAGCCAAAGCAATCTTGAGAAAGAAAAATGGAGCTGGAGGAATCAGGCTCCCAGACTTCAGAAAATACTACAAAGCTACAGTCATCAAGACAGTATGGTACCGGCACAAAACCAGACATATTGATCAATGGAACAAGATAGAAAGCCCAGAGAGAAACCCACGCATATATGGTCACCTTATTTTTGATAAAGGAGGCAAGAATATACAATGGAGAAAAGATAGCCTCTTCCATAAGTGCTTCTGGGGTAACTGGACAGCTATCTGTAAAAGAATGAAATTAGAACACTCCCTAACACCATACACAAAAATAAACTCAAAATGGATTAAAGACCTAAATGTAAGGCCCGACACTATAAAACCCTTAGAGGAAAAACGTAGGCAGAACACTCTATGATGTAAATCAAAGAAAGATCCTTTTTGAACCACCTCCTAGAGAAATGGAAATAAAAACAGAAATAAACAAATGGAACCTAATGAAACTTAAAAGCTTTTGCACAGCAAAGGAACCCATAAACAAGACTAAAAGACGACCTTCCGAATGAGAGAAAATATTTGCAAATGAAAGAACAGACAACAGATTAATCTCCAAAATATACAAACAGCTCATGGAGCTCAATATCAAAAAAACAAACAATCCAGTTAAAAAATGGGTGGAAGACCTAAATAGACATTTCACCAAGGAAGACATACAGATGGCCAAGAGGCACATGAAAAGATGCTCAACATTACTAATTATTAGATAAATTCAAATCAAAACTACAATGAGTTATCACCTTATGCCAGTCAGAATGGCCATTATCAAAAAATCTAGAAATATTAAGTGCTGGAAAGGGTGTGGAGAAAAGGGAACCCTCCTGTACTGTTGGTGGGAATGTAAATTGATACAGCCACTATGGAAAACAGTATGGAGGTTCCCTAAAAAAACTAAAAATTGAACAACCATATGACCCAGCAATCCCACTACTGGGCATATACCTTGAGTAAACCATAATTCAGAAAGAGACATGTACCACAATGTTCACTGCAGCACTATTTTTACAGTAACCAAGACTTGGAAGCAACCTAAGTGTTCATTGACAGATGAATGGATAAAGAAGATGTGGCACATATATACAATGGAATATTACTCAGCTGTAAAAAGAAATGAAATTGAGTTATTTGTAGTGAGGTGGATGGACATAGGTTCTGCCATACAGAGTGAAGTAAGTCAGAAAGAGAAAAACAAATGCCGTATGCTAAAACATATATATGGAATCTAAAAAAAAAATGCTTCTGATGTACCTAGGGGCAGGACAGGAATAAAGACGCAGTTGTAGAGAATGGACTTGAGGACACGGGGAGGGGGAAGGGTAAGCTGGGATGAAGTGAGAGACTGGCACGGACATACATACACTACAAAATATTAAATAGATAGCCAGTGGGAAGCAGCTGCATGGCACAGGGAGATTAGCTCGGTGCTTTCTGACCACCTAGAGTGGTGAGATTGGGAGGGTAGGAGGGAGATGCAAGAGGGAGGGGATATGGGAATATGTGTATACATATAGCTAATTCACTTTGTTATGCAGCAGAAACTAACACAATATTGTAAAGCAATTATTGTCCAATAAAGATGTGTTTTTAAAAAAAGAGTCGATCATGAAACAGGATTTAATGCTTTACAAATATTGATAATAACAATTCCTAAGTTTGAATTTGCATTTAAATTATAAATTATATGATAACATAAATTAAATGGCAAGGATTCTGTTGTTTAATATCACACTTTGAAAAACCTAGAGAAGCAAATGCTGTACAGTTTTTAATAAATTGTGCAAATAAACTCAAATGACCATTTTATTGTGCAATGATGTGGTGTACCAGAAAAAGATTATCAGAACCTCATAATAAAAGTACAAGAATCAGAAAAAATTACATGTTTTCGAGTAAAACAGCAGGCAACTTAAAGACTTCACTAATTTCTATAGAAGAATAGTGGATGTAAACATCTTTGTTATTTATAGTGTTTATGAACATTCTGGAAACTTACAAACATTTTAGATTTAAAGTTATTTAACATTATTCTAAATGACCTTTATTGTGTATAAAATTTCGAGCATCATTATCTCTCAAACTATTGCAATATTGTTATTAAAATAGGGAAAATCTTCTATACTCATGTATAAAGTAATATTCAACCAAGTAGCCAAGGAAATTAGCCTTCCAGAGAGGAAAGGAATTTTATAAAAGTATTTCATCCTGTTCATTTTTATCCTAAATTGTCATGTTTGCAGCTTACAGCACACGTATGTTCAAAGTGGTCAAATGTGTTCACTCAAACAAATGACACAGATGGCTGACTGTCTTTGTAAACATTATTTGCTTCATGCATTTAAGAAATAAATCTTAGAATTCTGTTTATAATAGCAGCTGAAGGTCTTAATATTTATCTTAGTATTTTTATAAAACAAAGAATGAGTTAATATTGTCCTCTGATTATTTTTAGAAAACATAATTTGCACAATTTGTATAAAGTGAAACATTGTAGCTGCATTTACCAATCTATATTCCTGGAAAAAATTGTCTTATTATTGGCATACCAGTTTGAAAATTAAATGAAGGGGAAATTTTGATACAGTGGTTAATTTTCAGTAGTGTTTTTTATATTTCTAGAAGTATAGAGAGTTACCTTAAATATGTTCTGTTCAACTTGTTTTTAGACTCAGTGGGTAATAAAACAAAATAGTAATTTTGTTGGGTTAAAGAGAAATCAGTTGGATGCATTAACTAGCTTGTATGCTGCAAATTGAAAGACTTGCTTGAAATAATGCGTTTTTCACAATGCTGATTTTCAGGTTCACTGTTCCTATACTTAGTCATTTAAAATAAAACTTCAAGTTATATACATGTATTGAAAGGGTAAACTGTATTTATTTAGGTGCAGTATACTAATCTCAAGATGGATCTAAATCCAATTTAAAGATGATTTGATTTTTATAAACATCTAGGTAATAGAAATGGATAAATCAATATGTGTACCAGTTGTCCTGGAAATCAGCGATGAAAAAAAGCATTTTGCTCCTGAACTGATTTTTGGTTCTCTTATCAGTTCTCATGATCTACTTTCAGTGTTTACAGAAAATGGACTTTAGGTAGCACTTCCGTACATTTTTATGGTTTGAAGTGGCCATAGTGGCAAGTGTAATTACCATTCTTATATTCAATCAGAGACTGTCTTCTCATATGGCTGTATTATGTATTAAATGTTATTAAATGATTTAACTCAGAAGAAAACAATCTATTCTAAAGTATAGGAAGGCAGACAAGATTGGCTTGGGCTATTACACGTGATACTTTAGTATTTACTCCGTACACATTGAAAAATCTATTTACGCTCAGAAAAAACAAAAGGCAAGCATAGTCTGAAAGCAAATTTGCTTTTTTTTTTTTTTTCTGGTACATTGAGGAATAGTGTCTATTTACCAAGAGCTGATCACTCCCTTTAATATGTCATTCAAATTTTTGGTCCCTAGGTAGATCATATAGGACTCTAAACAATGCATTTATTAATACTCATGACCATAAACTGTTAGAAAAGTTATATAAAGTATCCAAAAGTTTGTCTCAAAATTGTTGGTCTAGGGTATCCAAAAAAAAGTAAGGGCCTAGTTAAGCCATAGAATATACATTTGTTTGAAAGAAGGGAAGGACTTATATAGTTCATACAGCAATTTTGATACAGAAAAATGCTGTTTAAGTAAGGATGTAATGCAGGGAGAAAAATGAGAGGGGTGAAGGCATGGAAAATACATGAGAACTGGAGAGAATATCTGTGGACCATGAAGCAGGAGATGTTAGTTATATTTCAGAAATAAATGATTTAAGAGCAGTTGTTTCAAATGAAATAACAAACAGTAATTCTGTGACAGGAAGAGTAATTCATCAGATGTAATAAACTGATAGTACAGCTGGCATCTCCTGAGCTGTAAAATGTACTGAGTACTAGGTTGGAGCCTTAAACTGATTATCTCAATCCTCACAGCGACTCTGAGAATTAGGTGTTTATTCCCATTTTCTCGATAAGGATATTGAATCTATACGCATTGTCATTGCATCATAAATCATGTGACTATATGTACATGTGTGTCTGTTACTGGACTTTCTATTTTCCATTAATCAGTTTGTCTACTTTTATGTCAATACCACACTATTTCAGCTATTCTAGCTTCACAGTCAGTCTTATATTTGACATGTAAATCTTACAAAGCAGCTTTCTTCTCCTCCTCCTCCTTTTTCTTCAAGACTTTTACCATTATCCTCAATCCTGTAGAGGTACATATTCCATACACATTTAGAATCAGCTTGTCAATTTGAATGAAAAATCTTGCTGGCATTTTCATCTATTTTTCCATAAATTTAAAAATTATCATCGAGGAAAATTGATATCTTCAAACATTTTCTTCCAATTTGTAGACTTAACACATTTCCCCATTTATTTTGGTGTTTACTAATATCTCTCCCTTTCTCTCTCTCTCTCTCTCTTTTACTGTGGTTACCTTAATATACTTTGTTAGATTCATTGTTAAATATTTAAATTTTGAAGTATTGTACCTGACACCATTTTAAACTTCATTTCTCATTTATTTGTTGCTGGTATATATAAATTCAATAGATTTTTGTATCTTTCCCTTATAATCAATTAATATACTAAATCCACTTAACAAGTCTAATAATTTATCTGTATATAATTTTGGATTTTCTTGGTGCATAATGGTTTCAATGACAAACAATAACAGCATTCTTTCCAGTCATCATGTATTTATTTTTTCTTATCGCACAGGCTAAGACTTCTAATATGTTGTGGAAAAATATTGTTAATGAGCACCTTTGTCTTCTTCTAGCTCTCAGAGATCAGTATTTCACCATTTTGTAAGATATTTGCTACGTGATGTCAGACATATTCTTTATCAGATTGAGGAAGTTCCGTTTTATTCTTAGATTGCAAAACTGAGGTAAAATGTTTCTGTCCAGTCTAACTTGGAATTATTCAGGGAACTAAATCCTGAAAAAGCTAGTCCAGCTGGGCTAAACTAACACAATATATACCCAACATGGTATCTGTCTCTCTATTAAATTATGGGTCCTATGAGACAGAAATAGTATTTTCTGCCCATTGTTTAATCCTCACTGACTATTATAGAGCTTACTACACAGCAAACACTAAAAAATGTTGCATTAATAAATAAATTTGAAAAATTTTGTAGTAAAAATTGGTGTGCAGTGATATCAAACACATTCATAAAAAGCAAGTCATGACATACTTTGTTGAAGTTTATTGCATTGTAAAGACCATGTACATATATGGACATAATACATAAATAACTAAAATGACTATCTCTATGTGATGCTTGTGTGTGTTTTATTTTACTTGGTATATATGTGTATGTATGTATATATATATATACACATACACACACATATATATACATACATATCATATATATAATGTAGATTTACTTCCTAAAGGAAACAAAGGTTATGTTTAACTCAAAATATCACATAGACACCTTTACCACTTCACATTTCCCGAAGTTAATTCACCAGATCCTTAATTCATTAGTGTCATGAGTCATTCAATTTGGAAAGAGCTTTTTATTCCCATCATTTTATGATTCACCAAAAGTGTGTATTCTACCTCTTGATTATTACCTTATTCCTCAACTGCTATTACAGTTCCTCATAACTTCACCAGTTTCTCACTGAGTTGAAAACATATCAAACTATCTTTGAAAACATTATACATACCAAAACATGTGTTGAGGGTAGCATATGATGGTGGGAAAAGTGAAGAAAGATGGAGGAGAAGAAGCATTAATCACTCAGGTGAACAGGTAAAGTGTGTACATTTTGGTAAGTTCAGTGAGAAATAGGCACTCTTTACTTCTGCCAAATTTGGTGCTTATTACAGCTTTGTTAGGGAGGATTTCAAGGAGCTTTCTTTTAGGGGGCTTCATTGGAACAACATTGGTAATTTTTCAAAATAAAATAGCTTTTTTACTCTGATGGAAATTATAATTAAACTTTATCTTTCTGGGTCCACACAGAAAAATAGAGAAAACTCACACCGGTTATTATAATGAGCAAAATTTAATATAAAGAATCATATAGAATAGGACTGAGGAACCAAAAAGGCAAAAAGAAACACAATGATAATAATGTATGAAGGAGCAACCAAACCTTGGACTAGGAGAACAATGGAAGGGATTACATAGTTACTAGCCTCTAGAAGCTTAGGAAATACTTAAGGGGTAGGTATCCAGATTTCTGAGGAAGGGATGCCCGTCAGTCATCTCTGAGGGGGACAACATGAACTCAATCCCATGATTATGTGAAAACACCGGAAACTGGCACCAAGGAGAAACGTGGTTTTCAGAGTCTCAATTCTAGCATCACCAAGCAGAATACAGAGTATAGGTTTTTAGCCGAGAAACAATAGCTTAATAATCAGTGCACTACTCAAATTGTTCTGAAGAGTAAATTAAAAAAATAACAAAAATAATATTCATTGAAATCCTACTACTCAAAGAAAATAATTGCTAATATTTTGGTAAATATTTCTAATATTAAGCTATACACATATAATCTTGCAAATGTAGCATAATTTTTTTTTTTTTCCATACACGGGCCTCTCACTGTTGTGGCCTCTCCCGTTGCGGAGCACAGGCTCCGGACACGCAGGCTCAGTGGCCATGGCTCATGGGCCCATAGCATTGGCAGGCGGACTTTCAACCACTGTGCCACCAGGGAAGCCCATAGCATAAATTTTTAATTTAACAAGATCTTACCGTTATGGAGCCTGCTTTACTTAGGGACCATGTATTTCTTCCCACATCAATAACTTAAATGTACATTATCATTTTAATGGCTATGTAGGATTATGTTACATAAATGTACCCTAATTATTAATCTACTCTCCTGATTATGATCTTTTAGGGAAATTTCATTTTCTCACTATTATATGAGCAATAACGTAATAAATATCCGTGAGGACAAAAGCTGGCTGACATGTACAGTTATCTTCCTAGTATGAATTTCTATTGGAAGGATAGCTAGAAAACCAATATGCAAGTTTTATATGATATATATTGTTAAATTACCCTTCAGAAACTTGGAAACAATTTACATTTCCACAAATATGGCTTCAAAACATCTATGTTTTCCATCTTAACCAAATATGGGTTTCTCAGTGTTAGTAATTTTTAAGAATGCAATAACTCAAAGGATCAAATATTTTCAAATTGCAAGTTACTAGTAAAGCTAAGTATACTTTTTACATTTTATTTTTAATACAAGGTATGCTTTTTCATCAACTTTGCCCAATTCTCTTGATGAAGGACTAATTTTACCTATGGATTTGTGAGAACTTTTGAAGAATTAGCAATATATGTTGCTGTAAATCTTTTACCCAGTTTATCATTTGTCTTTAGAATTTGTTTATATTTTGTTTATAGTTTATCTTTAGAATTTCTTTGCCATGCCTATGATTTTTATTTTTACAGGACCACATCTGTCAATCATTTTCTCTATTATCTTTTTTTTTTTTTTTTTTTTTTGCGGTACGCGGGCATCTCACTGTTGTGGCCTCTCCCGTTGCGGAGCACAGGCTCCGGACGCTCAGGCTCAGTGGCCATGGCTCACGGGCCTAGCCGCTCCGCGGCATGTGGGATCCTCCCAGACCGGGGCACGAACCCGTGTCCCCTGCATTGGCAGGCGGACTTTCAACCGCTGCGCCACCAGGGAAACCCTCTATTATCTATTTGATTTTGGTTTTTTTTGTTCTGTTTAGACATATCTTTTTTTTAACCACAAGACAAATATAAATATAATTACAAATGATAAATAAATCTTTCCAAAAGACTTACATTTTTGCCAACTTTCTCTGATTATATTATTTGATAAAGCATCATAAATTGCTTCCAAATGAGATTTAGTTAAAACCAACTGAACCAGCTATTATTTTGATAACTATTTTATACATTTGAACCCAAAGGCAAAATAATCTGTACCAGGAAGATGTGAAGAAATGATTGAAGAGGGAAATATTAAAGTATTAAATAATAAATATATAAAAATTATTTTAAAAATTTTTATTGGGGTATAGTTGATTTACAATTTTTTAAATAAATTTATTTATTTTATTTTTGGCTACATTGGGTCTTCGTTGCTGCACGCAGGCTTTCTCTAGTTGCGGCAAGCAGGGGTTACTCTTCATTGCGGTGCGCAGTCTTCTCATTGCGATGTCTTCTCTTGTTGTGGAGCACGGGCTTTAGCCGCGCAGCCTTCAGTAGTTGTGGCACGTGGGCTCAGTAGTTGTGGCTTGCAGGCTCTACAGTGCAGGCTCAGTAGTTGTGCATGCATGGGCTTAGTTGCTCCACAGCATGTGGGATCTTCCTGGACCAGGGCTTGAACCCATGTCCCCTGCATTGGCAGGTGGGTTCTTAACCACTGCGTCACCAGGGAAGTCCCTTGATTTACAGTGCTGTGTTTCAAGTGTACAGCAAAGTGAATCTGTTATACATATACACATATCCACTCTTTTTTAGATTCTTTTCCCATATAGATCATTACAGAGTATTGAGTAGAGCTCCCTGTGCTATACGTAGATCCTTGTTAGTCATCTATTTTATATAGTAGTGTGTATATGTCAATCCCAATCTTCCAATTTATCCCTCTCCCCCTTACCCCATGGTAACCATAAGTTTATTTTCTACATCTGTAACTCTATTTCTGTTTTGTAGATAAGTTCATTTGTACCCTTTTTTTAGATTCCACTTATAAGTGATATCATATGATATTTGCCTTTCTCTGTCTGACTTTCTTCACTCAGTATGGCAATCTCTAGGTCCATCCATGTTGCTGCAAATGGCATTATTTCATAAAAATTATATTTTTAAATACCATTTTTATTTTAAATGTAATTAACTTGTATTCTGTATAGAATAAAATATATTTTATAATAACAAATCATGTATTATAGCACTAATATTATTTGATTTCTAATAGGATGTTATATGAAAAATTCTCATCAATCCATGCAAATAAAAGATAAATCTTAAAGATGACATAAATGTATTAACATATAATACTTCTGTGCATTTAATTAAGAAACGATTTGTTTTACCATTGAATATAAGAGGCAATTGAGGAGCTCAAATATTGGAACAAGCAAGTGAGCATGCTTCATTTCTACAGAAAACAAAAATTTTAATAATTATATTTTACATAAATATAAAGCATTTGTATTATTTCCCAGTTAAAGGAAAGAAAAAATGATAGTGTAAGCTTAATAAAAATACAATCTCATGCAGAAATATTTTTGTTAGTAGTTAAAATTATGTTAAAAATAATGTAGTATTTGAAATATTTCTGCAAGATTCTTTAATATATACATACGTAACCTAGTTTTTAGAAGATCAAAAAGTTATCCAATGGAAATGCAGGGGAAATAGTACATTTATGTTTGAAGATACCTATGTATCAATGTTTAGGAATCAAAAAAATCAGACTTGGTGACCCATAGTGAGAATTAAAGTTTCCTTACTATACTTCATACAAGTGTTAGAAAATAAATGGCCTATAAGCATCTTAAAAATGCTTGATTTACAATAATCTGTTCTAGAAAGAGTAAAATATTAGTGTTAGAGAATAAATAAGGTATTTTATGAAAAATATATGTAGTTCTATGAACTTTACTTCTCTGGCTTTCTCCTCCCTACACCTAAGCCTTTATAACCTAAATATAGCTTGATTTTACATTTTTTAAAAAGCACTTTTATCTTCCTGTATGTCAATTTGATACAAGGCACTTTTACACCTGGGGCTAAATGTTCCAGAAGAAAATTAATGTAGTTTGACATGCTGTTAAAAGCAACCTTTTTTCTTCCCCCTAATGAGAGCAGTAACTTTGGAAATGAATCTAAGTAAAATGAAAAATTTTATGTTATTTTAAAAGATAAGTTAAATACCTAGACATAAAAATATATTTTTATATTTTATAGTTGACTAGTCTGGAAAAGCAATTTTCTCAAGAAATTTATTTTGAAAATTAATATACAATGACCCAAATGATGACTTCCCCATTGCCCCAAGGGATTTGTGTAGCATAAACTAAGTGAAGTCCCTTGTTATTGTCACTGAGTGTGGAAAGAATAAACTGCCATTATTTGTCCATGTCAACCTCATCTTTTGTTTTCATTTGTATTATAAAATAATTAACTATAAAATGTATATAAGCAATGTAAAATAAAAACTAATGAACAAAGCAGTTTATATGAAATGTCTGTGTATATAAGCATGTATATATATATATACAAATATATGTAATAATACAGTACGCAAAATATATGTAAATCAGAATACAGTGAACAATCTCCTACTCACCACAGAATATATATATATAATTGAACATTTAATGTATTGTTTACCTTTAATTTGGTACTTTTTCCTGACACTGCTATTTGTCTTCGGACTACGTTGTTAGAGAAGTTATTTTTTCTTCTTTTTAAATTGAGATATAAGTGACATATAACATTATATCAGTTTCAAGTGTAAAACATAATGATTCAATATTTGTATATACTGCAAAAAATGATAACCACAATAACCCTAGTTAATATCCGTCTCGAAACATAGTTGTAAATTTTTTGTGATGAGAACTTTTAAGATATACTCTCTTAGCAACTTTCAAAAATGCAATACTGTATTATTAACTACAGTCAGCGTGCTGTACCATAAGTCATCCCCATGACTGATGTATTTTATAACTGGAAGTTTGTACCTTTTGATCTCTTTAACTCATTTTGTCAATGCCACCACCACCCACCTCTGGCAACCACCAATTTGTGTTCTGTATCTATGAGTTCATTTTTGGGTTTTTTTTTGTCTTTTTAGATTCTACATGTAAGTGAAATCATACAGTATTTGTCTTTCTCTCCCTGACTTATTTCACTTAGCATAATGCCCTCGAGTTTCATCCATATTGTCCCAAATGACAAGAAAACCTTCTCTTTTATGGCTGAATAATATTCCATTGTACATACATACCACATCTTCTTATTGATTCATGCCTTGATGAACACTTAGCTTATTTCCATATCTTGGCAATTATAAATAAAACTGCAAAGAACATGAGGGTGCTTGTCTCTTTTCAAGTTAGTCTTTTCATTTTCTTTGGATAAATACCCAGAAGTGGAATTGGTGGATCATATTGTACTTCTATTTTTAATTTTTTGGAGAACCTCCATACTGTTTTCTTCAGTGCCTGCACCAATTTACATTCTCAACAGTGTACAAGGACTCCCTTTTCACCACATCCTGGGAAACACTTGTTATTTCTTGTCTTTTTAATAATAGCCATTGAGGTGATACCTTATTGTGGTTTTGATTTGTATTTTCCTGATGATGAATGATGTTGATTACCCTTTCTTGTACCTGTTAGTGCTCTGTATGTCTTCTTTGGAAAATGTCCATTCAGATGTTTTTGCTCTTTTGTTTTTGCTATTGAGTTGTATGAGTTCTTTATTTATTTTGGATATTAACCCCATATCAGATATATGATTTATAAATATTTTCTCCCATTTAATAGGTTGCCTTTCATTTTGTTGTTGGTTTCCTTTGCTGTATAGAAGCATTTTTGTTTAATGTAGTCCCACTTGTTAAATTTGTATTATGCCTAGTGAAATAAGTCAGAGAAAGATAAACTGTATGTTATCACTTACATGTGGAATCTGAAAAATAAACGAATACATAATAAAACAGAAGCAGACTCACAGATATAGAAAACAAACTAGTAGATACTAGTGTGGAGAGGGAAGGAGGGGGAGAGGTAAGATAGGGGTATGGGATTAAGAGGTACAAACTGTTAGTATAAAATAGATAAGCAGCAAGGACATATTGCACAGCACAGGGAAATATAGCCATTATTTTGTAATAACTTTAAATGGAGTATAATCTATAAAAATATTGAATCATTATGCTATCAACTTGAAACTAATATATAAATCAACTATACATCAATAAAAAATACTATATTCATGAAGTTAGTTATCTTCAGATACTTTAAAGATCCGGGCAGGTAGCTTGAATGTGCACAGTGACTTGGTTTATAAAAAATGTGCAGGGTGAAAAATGTGGTCCCGTGGACAAGCATGTTTCTTTCAGAAGCGCTTAAAGTATTTAAATAATGTCATGGCTAAACAAAACTGCCAATTACAGAAGTCTGCAAAAGGGATTCAACCTTGATTTATACCAAAATAGGTATTAATATCTCTAGATTCTTGCCTTTGGTGATTTTTTGCAAGTTGTACATAGCTTTGTAGAGAAGATTCCATACACTTTGTAAATTCCAGTTAATTGTAATTTAGAATATGTTGTCTAACCTTTCTGAATCTTTTGTTCTTCTATATCTGCATCTCTAAAAATAATTCTAAATTTAGTTACTGTACAAATTGTTTTATTTATTTTAATTTTCTCTTTTTTAGATGTTACTAAATCACATGCAACTTAGGTATAAAAATATTAGACCATCTGTTTGGTAATCTTAAGTATACCCCCATTTTTGTCCTGTAAGAAGCTGAAAGTTTCTTTTTCATTAGAGCATATAGCATATTTTTCCAAGGTTTAATAATTGAGCAACTTAATGGGCATAAACTTATTACTTGTATTACTTCTTGTAATATGTTCAGATAATACATGATGCTGTGATAAGTGTGCTTATTAAAGAAACATAGAGCATGAATTCTATCTTAATTCCTTATAATATCTTGAGGGAGAAAAGTGAAAAAAAACGATGCATGAGCTAAAATAAAAGGAATATAGATTATGTAGGAGTTATTAAATATCTCATGCAGATCCAGAGGATCAAAAATCTATTAGAAAAACAAGGAAATAATACAAAGTGAAGTGAAAATTTTAACAAATGAATAGAAGTAGTGTCCTAGTAGACAAGGAAGAAAGGTTAACCCTAGTATGGAAAACAAAGTAAGGGAAAAGGCAGTGATACAGAAAAAAACAAACAAACATATTTCTAGGCCAATGAGGAAACCACACTTACAGATCATGCATGCTGCAAAATAATGGTGATTTCTAATGTGAGTCAAAGAAATAACTTTCACATGCCATTAATTGAACAATTACTGTGCAGTAGGACCCCAGTGTATGTAAGATTACGCACAGTGTCTCATTTAATCTACAGAAAAATATTTTGAAATGCCTACTTTTTATCTCAGTTTTTACAAATACAGAACCCCAGGTTCAGATAACTAGGTGACATTGCAAAAGTGGAACAGCTATAGACAGAGGATAGGGTTTGAACCAAGTTCGATATGATTCCAAAGATTATCCTTTTAGTTATTGACCATTATAAACAGAAACAACATCCTAAACTGCTTTCCTTAACCTCCAATCACACTGTGGGGTGACAAACTGAATTTCATCTGGAGAGTTAGCAAGGAGAATGAGCGGGTCTATTTATTTTTAGTTAAGTAAAATTTACACTACATTCTTTTATTTACCTCTTATTTTTATGTTGATTTGTGGTTGTGCCTAATTGTCATCAGTGCCAGGTTTTGTAAAACAAATGGTAGTATCACATGGACATTTTTAATGATCCTTTTGAAAAGCTCAAATCAGCATAGAGTAAAAATTCAGTATTATTACCTATAGAGTTACACCTGCTTCCTCCAATTATTTCAGTATCATCGAATTACATAAATGATAGTATAATGAAAACAGAAAGATATGTTATTATTTTCATCATTATAATCATTTAGACTAAAATATATTTTATTGCAGGAAATAAATGAAACTATTATCCATAGAAGTGCTACTGAACAGAATTTATGCAAAATTAGACCGAGCAATAATTATCACATTGACAGTAAAAAGCTTAAAAAATTCTTTTTTGTGCTTCTACACAGCTGTCCAAAAGGCACTGTATTTTTGTTTTTTAACCAATTTATTGCCTGTTGGAGAAACAGCTGTCTAAACCCATAGGCAGGACAGAGAAAACAATAGCATCTTTCAATAATGCAGTGCAGGTGAATAATTCTACAGAACAACCTTTACCATCCTGAGAACCCTGCAGAGAAAGGCTGTTAAAGGCAGTAGCATGGAAGTCAGGCAGTGTTTTGTGAATTTAGCCCTAAAAAGGGTCTCTGTGAGGCTAAACTGTTTAGGATATAAGAAGAAAAATTTATCTTTAAATAAAAGAATGAGGTAAAATCTTCCCAAATTGAGAACTTTCTCTTCTAGCTAGAGTTACTTCATTATTAACGTGTGAAGAATAAACCCTTCTGATTATGAATGACAGTTAGGCAAACATTGTAACAGTGAGAAAACACCAGAGACCAAAGACCTTCAACTATCCTGCTACTTTACCAAATTCATTGATTAGCTGTAGTAGTTTTCTGGTAGCATCTCAGAAATCTCTGGCATTCCTATACAATAATGATGAAAAATCTGAAAGTGAAATCAAGAAAACACTCCCATTTACAATTGCAACAAAAAGAATAAAATATCTAGGAATAAACCTACCTAAGGAGAAAAAAGACCTGTATGCAGAAAATTATAAAACACTGATTAAAGAAATTAAAGATGATACAAATAGATGGAGAGATATACCATGTTTTTGGATTGGAAGAATCAACATTGTGAAAATGACTCTACTACCCAAAGCAATCTACAGATTCAATGCAATCCCTATCAAACTACCACTGGCATTTGTCACAGAACTAGAACAAAAAATTTCACAATTTGTATGGAAACACAAAAGACCCCAAATAGCCAAAGCAATCTTGAGAACAAAAAATGGAGCTGGAGGAATCAGGCTCCCTGACTTCAGACTATAGTACAAAGCTACAGTAATCAAGACAGTATGGTACTGACACAAAAACAGAAAGATCGATAAATGGAACAGGATAGAAAGCCCAGAGATAAACCCACGTACATATGGTCACCTTATCTTTGATAAAGGTGGCAGGAATGTACAGTGGAGAAAGGACAGCATCTTCAAAAAGTGGTGCTGGGAAAACTGGACAGGTACATGTAAAAGTATGAGATTAGATCACTCCCTAACACCATACACAAAAATAAGCTCAAAATGGATTAAAGACCAGATTAATGCCAGAAACTATCAAACTCTTAGAGGAAAACATAGGCAGAACACTCTATGACATAAATCACAGCAAGATCCTTTCTGACCCACCTCCTAGAGAAATGGAAATAAAAATAAAGAAATGGGACCTAATGAAACTTCAAAGCTTTTGCACAGCAAAGGAAACCATAAACAAGACCAAAAGACAACCCTCAGAATGGGAGAAAATATTTGCAAATGAAGCAACTGACAAAGGATTAATCTCCAAAATTTATAAGCAGCTCATGCAGCTCAATAACAAAAAAACAAACAATCCAATCCAAAAATAGGCAGAAGACCTAAACAAACATTTCTCCAAAGAAGATATACAGACTGCCAACAAACACCTGAAAGAATTCTCAACATCATTAATCATTAGAGAAATGCAAATCAAAACTACAATGAGATATCATCTCACACCAGTCAGAATGGCCATCATCAAAAAATCTAGAAACAATAAATGCTGGAGAGGGTGTGGAGAAAAGGGAACCCTCTTGCACTGCTGGTGGGAATGTGAATTGGTACAGCCACTATGGAGAACAGTATGGAGGTTCCTTAAAAATCTACAAATAGAACTACCATATGACACAGCAATCCCACTACTGGACATATACCCTGAGAAAACCATAATTCAAAAAGAGTCACATACCCAAATGTTCATTGCAGCTCTATTTACAATAGCCCGGAGATGGAAACAACCTAAGTGTCCAGCATCGGATGAATGGATAAAGAAGATGTGGCACATATATACAATGGAATATTACTCAGCCGTAAAAGGAAACGAAATTGAGCTATTTGTAATGAGGTGGATAGACCTAGAGTCTGTCATACAGAGTGAAGTAAATCAGAAAGAGAAAGACAAATACCATATGCTAACACATATATATGGAATTTAAGAAAAAACAGTGTCATGAAGAACCTAGGGGTAAGACAGGAATAAAGACACAGACCTACTAGAGAATGGACTTAAAGATATGGGGAGGGGGAAGGGTAAGCTGTGACAAAGTGAGAGAGTTACGTGGACATATATACACTACCAAACGTAAGGTAGATAGCTAGTGGGAAGCAGCCGCATAGCGCAGGGAGATCAGCTTGGAGCTTTGTGACCATCTGGAGGGGTAAGATAGGGAGGGTGGGAGGGAGGGAGACGCAAGCAGGAAGAGATATGGGAACATATGTATATGTATAACTGATTCACTTTGTTATAAAGCAGAAACTAACACACCATTGTAAAGCAATTATACTCCAATAAAGATGTAAATAAACAAATAAAAAAGACCTTCAACTAGGGTAGGCTGTTACAGTCATCACTTAGCACACCTCAGAACAGTTTCCTTCTATTTGTACAGTAAACATTTTTAATGTACATTATTCTCCAGAAGTGTTTTACATAAGGGGATTCTGTTGATTTTGATTTCATCATCAAGTATGTGATTTATTTAATAGCACATCACAATGTATTTGTCCTATTATTAGAAAAAAAAAAGAAAACCTTACCAAAGTTTAAGAGCAGTAAAAGTAGCAAACAGAGAAAGGAACTAACTAAGCAGTTTAGGGTATACAGTTCCATATAAAACAAATAGAGTCAATTTACATTGTTCATATAGACTGAAAAACCACCTAGGAATTTCCCATTTCATTTATTGTATCAAACCAGGATGAAAATATTAATTCTAGCTAGAGTTAAAAACAAAAGGTATTTCTGATTTCCTGTGATAAACAAAATGATGGTTTCAGTAATTTGAAATATCTCTAAACTTCCTTAAATTTGTTACAGTATCAAATGTTATAAAAATCCTTCTGAATGTTGGTGAAAGATAATGAAAATCAGATACTCTAATTTGCATGGGAGAGCTCATTAGAGTGATATTAACAAAATTAGTATTCTCAAATAAAGACCTAATGATATGTGGTAAGCACAGTAATAATAACAGAAAGATACTGTTTAATTTTTTATGAAATTTGTAGAACAAAATTCTATCTGTAATTAATAATCTCATTTTATTCAATTGTACCAATCAAGCTACACTTTAATATGGCATAAATTTAATTATGTCACAAGTACCCCCTGAAGTCTCTGTAAATTGCCTGAGAATGTAAAAGGGTGCTAAGGAGAAAAAAAAACATTTTAAAAATATTTCAATTCTATTTTAATGGGGAAAACATTGCTTTTTCCTGATGACATTATGATATAGTTATTTTTCAATAAAATTGGGATTGTTTTAAACAGCTATAAAAATATTTGTCACTGGACACATCTCCAAAATCAAAGATATGCTAAAATTATGGAAATGCATTATACTCACAGTATTTAGGTTAGAAGAAAACTTACTTTATAATTAAAGCTAATCCATCGACAGTTGCAATCAAATTAACCCTAATCATTTAAAAATTCAGCATTCCACAACTAAATGAATACCACAAATATAAGGGAATATTTATGTAATAGTATTTTCATCATCATGAATTGATGACCCAACTTTTCATATTTGAAAGACATCATATATAGATGACATTTAAACAATGGGACGGATGAGAATTTTTAGGAGAAAAACTAGAGGAGAAAAGAAAGCACAGGACAGATGCTGGGGACAGTCATTCATAGGTGGCATAGAGGATGAAGACTTAGGGGACTGAATGGTAGCAGAAAAGTAGGCTACAGAAAGAAGATACCTCCCATTCCCACCCAGTGATGGAATGATAGGTATGTTGCTTAGTGCTGAGTGTAGAGTAATATGGGGATGGTCAAGTGACCACTGCATATTTAGCAATAAAAAGATTGGCAATGATAGGGCTTCCTTCGTGGTGCAGTGTTTAAGATCTGCCTGCCAATGCAGGGGACATGGGTTCGAGCCCTGGTCCAGGAAGATCCCACATGCTGCGGGCAAAGTGTACCACAACTACTGAGCCTGTGCTCTACAGCCAGCGAGCCACAGCTACTGAGCCCACGTGCCACAACTACTGAAGCCCGCGTGCCTAGAGCCCATGCTACATAACAAGAGAAGCCACCGCAATGAGAAGCCCATGCACCACAACAAAGGGTGGCCCCGCTCACTGCAACTAGAGAAAGCTGAGCACAGCAACAAAGAACCAAAGCAGCCAAAAATAAACAAATAAAATAAATAAATTTATTAAAAAAAAAAAAAGATTGGCAGTGATAGACCAGAACACTACCAGAGAGTAGACGGGAATAAATCAGATTGGACTGGTTTGAGGTGAAATAGGAGATGAAGAGGAATGAATTTTTGAAAATAAACCATGTGAGTTGTGGTAATCATCTAGGTTCTCTCCTGAAAAAGTAAAAAATAATAGAAATTAATCACTGGGCCATGAAATCTCTGAGATACAAAAGATAAACTTTTTTTTCTTTATTTTTGGCTGTGTTGGGTCTTCCTTACTGCAAACGGGCTTTCTCTAGTTGCAGCGAGCAGGGGTTACTCTTCGTTGCGGTGCGTGGTCTTCTCATTGCGGTGGCTTCTTTTGTTGCGGAGCACAAGCTCTAGGTGCGTAGGTTTCAGCAGTTGTGGCTCGCAGGCTCAGTAGTTGTGGCTCATGGGCTCTAGAGCACAGGCTCAGTAGTTGTGGCGCATGGGCTTAGTTGCTCCACGGCATGTGGGATCTTCCTGGACTAGGGCTTGAACCCGCGTCCCCTGCATTGGCAAGTGGATTCTTAACCACTGCACCACCAGGGAAGCCTACAAAGGACAAACTTTATAATAAACACTAGCACTACCACTAACCCTAGGTTGCTATGTATCTCTAGTAAGCAGGGATAGAAAAATGGCACACTTATATAACTCATGAGTTAAAACTGTGAAATATGGAGTTCACTTACCTTCATTAGTCATTCAAATCAATATAGTAAGTAGAAAGTAGAATGGGTCTGAATTAATGCAAAATAAAATAAAAGAATACTCTCCCAAGCACTTCAAATTTTTAACTCCTGCTAGCTCTATATCCTAAGAAGTTTTCATTGCCTCTCCTTTTCATGTGCTTACTTAGACTATTGCTGTCTTAATGTGGTTGTAAGTAGGAGGATTTTTTGTTTGGATAGCTTCAAATAAGTACTGGAAGAAAACATGAAAAGAGAAAGATATGGAACCAAAACAGGGTTTTGTTGTTACTCCTGTTTTATAGCAATTTAGCTAGAGTGCACGCATGTTTGAGATGCACTGAAACTGTAAATTTCTTCCTTCTCTGACAGTCTGGGCAAGTAATTGAGATAACGAAGATTTTATTTACCGGAATAATCATGATAGCTAGTGGTTGCTTTTATTGTTAAGCATTTAGCAAATATTGTCCCGCATAATCCTTACGCTAATAAAGAGTTTGACTCCATGTTTTGATATTCTACTGCAAACACCTTTAAATTTCATTCCTCCCTCTTCCCCTTCTGCCCCACGTTTGTGCAAGTAGATAAGAAAGCCAGGGTGCTCCTGCCTTGGTCACTGGTGGGAAGTTCAATCCAAATATGGGAAACTTCACCTCAGCTCCATCCTGAATAAAAACCCCAAGCCAGTTTCTTTGCTCTGCTCTCTCATGCCCTTTTTGGACCTGCTTGGGAGCTGCCCTGTTTTCCACAGGAAGAATCATTATATGAGTAATAAAAGCCTTCATATTCTTTTGCTATGTGTGTGCCATGATCAGTCTCAACATTGAAACTAAATTTTTGGTGTGTGGGAGGAGCTTTCCTGGATCTGCAGAGTGATTACAATAATAACTGGGTAAAAAAATTTACTATTTCCACTTTACAGAACAGTAAACTGAAATATGGAACAGTTAAATTACTTGCCTTTAAAGAGTCTGAGCCTTAGGGTTTGAATTTGGCTATAATTGCAGGTCTGCCAATTAATTGTAGATCTGATATTGACATTTTAAAATTTTATTTATATAATAATACATTTTTCCTCATAAAATAAACCTCAGCTTAACTCATTCTGAATTAACCAAACTAAAATCAAGGAAGAGGCAACATTTTTCAAAGAAAGCAGTATGAAAATCAACCTGTGCCAAACATAAAAGCAACTCAGTTAACTACAATTCTGAACTTATGCAGGCCACTGTATTTGATAGCAATATAAATAAAACAAAACAAAAAAAGATTAATCCTCTTTCCCCCAGAAATCTCAAATCTTACAAATTAAAAAAATGCCATCTTTTTCCACCAATAAAAACTATATGTAAAAAGTTACAACTCTACAAAAGGATGAAATAGTTGTGGCAAAATATCTCAAAAAATGATAAAGAGAAAGATAAGCTTTCTAATCAATAGGAATCAAATAAAATATAAAAGAATGTCATATAGACATTAAAAAAGAGAAGTAGAAATACATGGGTAGAAAGCAGAAAACAACCTTTGGTAAATAAGCAGAACTGAAAGTGCAGGGTCAAGGATAAATTATAAGCAGGCATCGGTGAGATGGGCACATCTATGTCCAGTACTACAGACATAATGAGAAAAGACTTTATAGATAAGAATCTAATGTGGTCCTAGATAGAAGGCTCTGTGGCATCACTTAGAAAGGTACTACATAAAAACAAGAGTGGATCAAAGTGAGGTTACAAAGAAAGAAGGATTTTTTTTTTTTTACTGAAACTTATTTGACATGTAACACGTAAATTTAAGGTATACAACATGTTAATTTGATACATTTACATATTATAATATGGTTGCCATTGTAGCAATAATTAGCACCTCATTACATAATTATCATTTCTTTTAGTGGTTGGTATAATTAATTTCTAGTTCTTAGCAAGTTTGATGATTATAACACAAGATTGTTGTCTATATTTAACTATACTGTGCATTAGATCTTTATGGTTTGTTTACTACTCTTTGCAAGTTTATACTCTTAAACAACATCTGTCCTATCCCCCATCCCCTGGTAACCACAATTTTATTCTCTGTTTTTATGAGTTTGGCTCTTTTAGATTCCACATATAAGTGATACCATACAGTAGTTGTCTCTCTCTATCTGATTTATTTCACTCAGCATAGTGTGCTCAAGTTCCATCCATGTTGTTGCCAATGGCAGGGTGTCTTTCTTTCTCATGGTTGAATAATATTCCATATATACTACATCTTCTTTATCCATTCATTCTTTGATATGCACTTAGACTGTTTCCCTATTAGTGCTGAAATAAACATGGGAGTGCATATATATCTCTGATATCCTGTTTTCATGTCCTTTGAATATATACCCAGATGTGGAATTACTGTATTGTACAGTAGTTCTATTTTTAATTGTTTGATGAATCGCCCTATTGTTTTCCATAGTGGCTGAGCCAATTGACATGCTCACCAACAGTGTATAAGGTTCACTTTTATCCACATTCTCACCAACACTTGTTATCTCTTGTCTTACTGGGATAGCCATTCTAACAGATGTGAGGTAATATCTCATTGTGGTTTTGATTTGCATTCCCTCAATCATTGGTGATGTTGATTATCTTTTCCTGAACCTGTTGGTCAGTTGGCTCTATTCTTTGGAAAAAATGTCTATTGAGTTCCTCTGTTTCTTTGTTAATGGGTTGTAAGAGCTCTTTTTATGTTTTGGATATTAACCCTTATTTGGTATACGGTTTGCTAAAATTTCTCTCATTCTGTAGGTTGCCTTTTTATTTATTTATTTATTTGCTATGCAGAAGCTTTCATGTTTCATTAATCACAGTTGTTGATTTTTGCTTTTGTTGTTTGTTGCCATATCCAAAAAATCATTGATCATTGCCAAGAGCAGAGTCAAGTGATTTCTTCCCTATATTTTTGGACTAGGAGTTTCATGGTAGCAGGCCTTATGTTTAATTTTTTAATCTATTTCAAGATAATTCTTAATTGGTGCAAGAGAAGGGTCCAATTTCATTGTTCTGCATGTATTTATGCAATTTTCTCAACAGCATTTGTTGTAGAGACTATTCTTTCCCCTTTGGGTGTCTTGGTTTCCTTGTCAAATATTAGTTGGTTGTATATGTGGGGGTTTAATCCATGCTTTCTGTTCTATTCCTTTGGTCTATGTGTCTATTTTTATGCCTGCACCATGCTGTTTTCATCACTATCATTTTGTAGTACACTTTGAAATCAGGAAGTGTAATATATCTGGCTTTGTACTTCTTCCTCAGGATTGCTTTGGCTATTTGGATCTTTTGTGCTTCCACACAAATTTTAAGATGTTTTTGCATTTATGTGACAAATGCCGTTGGAATTTTGGTGAGGATTGTGTTGTATCTATAGATGGCTTTGGGAATTGTTAATATAACTATTAAATATTTAAATATGTTTAAATCCAAAATTTTGTATTTGAGAATGATATTAAAACTGCAGTCTCTGTATAGTGTAGCACCTGTCCTATTAGTCATTTTCAACATAGAAAAGAAACTGTAGACTGGGAGAAGTGAAAGCAGTGTTCTCCTGGGGCAAAGAGTGAAGTGGCTGACAGTAGAAGCAGACTAGGCAGATCTTGCAATTTACCAGAAGGATCATATGCAGCCAGAGAGGAAAGTAGAAGAGTGAATTCTTACCAGGGTTGAAAGGAAAATAGAATAGCAATTCACAATTATGTTAATACTAAGACTAGAAAGAAAATTCTCCTTTCTAGTAGTAATAAAAAATATAGACAGATGAATATAGCAATATAAATACAGGAGATACTTTTGGTCTGGATATAGAGTCCTGAGTCATTAGGGTACAGATGTTATTACCTTGTGAAGGGAAGAGGTTGACTAGGGAATGATATTAGAATAGAAGATTAATAAAGACTGAACCTTAATCCCTCAAATATGTATAGGAAGAGGATCCAGCTAGAGACCAAGAATCATCAACCCGTGAGGTAGGAAGAGAACAAAGAAGATGGTTGTTTGGAAGGAGTGTATGATCCACAGTGCCAAAAATCCTAAGAAGCAGAATAAAGAGATAACTGAGAATTGACCATTGAGAGATATAGGGACTAATACATTAGTCTGGCTAGAGCTTATTGCCTACTACAAAAAATTCCTCTTAGACATTGGCTGAAAATCCCATACATTTCAGTTTTTAAGTTTATAATATCAAATTGTTAATCCATTAATAATTTAAACTTTTCTCAATCCTAAAATATTCTTCCAGAAAATTTTTTAAGATAGACTGCCAGTCTCCTTTTTGAGTTTCTCAAGATAAGAATTTAAAAAGACTACTATGTGTGATATTTGCTCACAATGTCAATATTTACCTGAATGCACACAGTTATAAATAATTTTAGAGTCTCTAAAATGAAAGGGCCCCTACATGTATACAATACAGTATATAATATGTAAAGCTAGAAAAATGAAAACATCAAAATTGACACTTACATAGAATTAAAATATGCTGCAACTACCTAAATCATCCAGTGCTGTGACCAGTCTGATTTTCTCCCTCTTTTGAATTAATTATTGCTTTGAAATATAGTAAAAATTATAGCCCATTCTTTGAAGGAAATGAGAAAGCCACCAGCAAAATAAGTTTATCAGATAAACAGTTATAATGGAGTTTCTTTTTCATTCTTCATGAATAAACTCAGATATTAAAATACAAATTTTTAATTTTTTATTATAATTAGTGGGTTTATACATTGAATATCTTCACAGACTTCATAAGTACCAAATTCTATTTTTTCTTTTTCTTTTTTTCCAACTTTATTGAGATATAATTGACATATAGCATTGTGTAAGTTTAAGGTGTACATGGTGTTGATTTGATATATTTATATATCAATTACCAACATAGCATTAGCTAACACCTCCATCCTGTCACATAATTAGCATTTCTTTTTGTGGTGAGAATATTTAAGGTCTACTCTCTCATCAGCCTTCAAGTATATAATACAGTGTTATTAGCTGTAATCACCACACTGTATTATCCCCAGAACTTAATCTTATAACTAGAAGTTTGTATACTTTGACCAGTATCATTGACCCTGCAGCCCCTGGTAACTACCTCTCTACTCTTCTATTTCTCTGCTTTTTTAGATTCCACATATAAGTGATATTATATAGTCTGTCTGACTTATTTCACTTAGCATAATGCCCTCAAGTGCCATCCAAGTTGGCACAAATGGTAGGATTTCCTTCCTTATTCTCATGATTGAATAATATTTCTCTGTGTGTGTGTGTATGTATGTGTGTGTTATATCTATTTATGCACACTTACGTTGTTCCCATATCTAGGCTATTGTGAATGATGCTGCAATGAACACAGGAACACACAGATACCTCTTTGATATCCTGCCTTCATTTCCTTTAGGTACCCAGAAATGGGATGCTGGATCATATGGTAGCTCTACTGTTAATTTCTTGAGGAGCCTCCATACTGTTTTCCATAGTAGCTATGCCAATTTACATTCCCACCAACAGTGCACAAGAATTCCCTTTTTTCCACACCTTTGCCAATACTTGTTATCTCTTGTCTTTTGGATGACAGCCATTCTGACAGGTGTGAAATGATATCTCATTGTGGTTTTGATTTGCATTCCCTGATGGTTAGTGATGTCAAACACCTTTTCGTATACCTGTTGGCCATTTCTATGTCTTCTTTGGAAAATTGTCTGTTCAGTTCCTGCCCATTTTTATTTGTTTTTCTGTTTGTTTTGCTATTTAGTTGTGTGAGTTCTTTATATATTTTGGATATTAACCCCTTATCAGATATATAACTTGAAATTTTTTTTCTTTTCATTTTGTAGACTGCTTATTTTGGTGTCCAGAAGCTTTTTGGTTTTAGTCTCACTTACTAATTTTTGCTTTTGTTGCTTGTGATAAATATCAAATTCTTAATTTTTAGACTGAAAAATTATTTGATAGTTAATAGACTTGAAACATGTAGTGATCAATTTTTGTGGTCTTTGAAGTAAAAATAACAAAGGAAAGCACAATTATAATGAAAATTCTTCTTTTTAATAATTCACTAAGTGAATATACTTTTAAATTTATAGGAAAATTTTTCCTTTCTTTTCTTTCTCTTTTTCTAGATTAAGAGTTCTTTGAGGGCAAGAGAGTACATTAGGCAATGCCAAATCTTGAACTATTACAGAGCAAGATAGTTAAAATTAAAAAAATAAAAAGATGGTAGATCAGCTACTCTGGAAAGCAAGTCTGAGATGTATATACAGGAAGATAACTAGGGAGTGCTCATATAATCAACACCTGCCACAAAGATTAAAGCTGAAATGTAAGGCCTTCTCAACAAAGGCCTCAGTCTATCCTACAAGGAGCTCTATAGTTAATATGGACACTTCAAATTTATTCATCATTTGGGTATGGGACCTGGATCTTTATACCCAATATTGACTTGATATGGGTTACAGGCTGCCCTTAGAAAGGAGGAATGATTTTGGGTGAAGCAACTTTTCACAGTTAAGGGAAAGTTGTGGAAAGGGATTCAAGTAAGAGCTGTAAACCACCAAAATCCCAGCAGGCCAGGGTAATGAGTGCTTCTGTGCTGAAGGAGCTACCTGGGTCACTCGCCGAGACATCTACTACAATCCATTTCTTAAGGCACATAGATACACTTGAGTCATATAATATGGAGATTGCTTTTTCGGATTCTGTCGTGCCTTGTTTCCTGGGATGAAGTTGTAAGAGGAAGGTTAGTTTGATAAATTACAACCCCTGATTCTCCAGCTTATCCTGATGGCATAACTGTATATCATCACCATCTCCTCTCCCATCCATTCTAGATTCTCTATACAATCAACTAGCACCTGATTAAGGTAGCAGAAAACTGCATCCTTCTTGGACGGTGAGGGTGGGGGATTACTACGTTTTTCCATTCACAGTTAAAATTGGTCAAGGGGGTACCAAATGACAACAAGGTGAATGGACTGTCTTTCCAACCTATTCTTCTCTACTGTCTTCGTTATGCAACAAAAGTCTTACCCGCTCCTGATAATCAGGGTCAATTTACCCCTGCCAGGATTGACTCCTTTCCTTGCCTGTTAGACTGTAATCATAAGTACAATGTGATTGGGAGGTTACCATAACTGGAGGCTTAATTGGAATATTGCTGTGTTACCTAATGAAAGTATACCTTCTCTGGGGCACAGGATCATTAAACCCAAGGAGACCAGAGTAACAGAGATGGAAAGCACACATTTTTTAAGTAGATTACTAAGAGTCAAGGTAAACAGAGCCACTGCTAATTTCACTTCTTGATTTTCAAACTAGTGTAGTTTACCAATTGGAGACACCTCACAATATAATGGCAATTGGTTTATGGTGTCTAGAAGAATTACTCCTTATCATCACTGGGAATAATCTTCAAGATGACACTTCAACTGTATCTTCAACAGGCCCTTCCATTACTCTATCAAACTTGCAGCTTCAGGGTGGCATGATATGCAATAGGACTGGTGGATCCTATACTTAAGTGCTCACTCCTGCCATGTATCCTTTGATCTTATGTTTGTCCCTCAGTCTGATGGAATATCAGCAGATCAGATACACTGTATTACTTAAATAACACTGCTACTCTAACAAGCAGAAAAGGAAACTCCATACAAGAATATGGGTCTATCCTAGTGATGATAAAATGCTTCCCTTTTCAGGATGAAAGGAGTCCAGTGTAATAAGCTTGTCACCAGATGGCTTCCTAGTTTCTTCAGTAAATGGTGCTATATCAGGGGCGGAGGGTTTGTCTCTGTTGCTGTGAGATTAAGCACTAGAAGGAAGGCAGCAAAAGCTACATAGTCTCCACCCTTGCCAGGGTAGCAACTGTTGTGCCAATACTGGGATGGCCATGAAAGTGACTTGTTGACATCAACTGTCTAAGTTATTCTGGATACTTCATTGTTTAGTACTCTTTCTTTAATGCATGCTTTTTAGTAGGTGTTAACCTCCATTAAAAAAGTTTTCAGACTTAGAACCACTCCTATCCATCCTTGAACACACCTTATTCTCAGATCTCCATGTCTCTAATCTTCCATTCCTTCTCCTCCTAGACTTCTTTCTAAATACCAAATTAGTTGCCATTTGTATTAGTTTTTTGGGGCTGCTGTAATACCACAGACTGAGTGGCTTAAACAACAGGAATTTATTTTCTCAATGTTCTCATAGTCCAAGATCAAAGTGTTGGTAGGTTGAGTTTCTCCTGAGGCATCTTTCCTTGGCTTGCAGATGGCCACCTTCTTGCTGTGTCCTCACATGACCTTTTCTCTGTGTGCCCATCTCTGTTGTCTCTTCCTCTTCTTATAAGGATGTAAGTCATATCAGATTAGGACCCTACTCTAAAGGCCTCATTTTAACTAAATGACATTTTTACAGGCTTCACCTCCAAATATGGTTACATTCTGAGGTACTGGGGATTGAAATTTCAACAAGTGCATTTTGGGAGGACAGAATTCAGCCCATAACACCAGTGCCCATGATATTATGTACAGTCTATTGACAGGCTACTTTTCTATCCACACAAAGTAGATAACCACGTGTAAAATATAAATTTTTTTCCCTCAGGACATTTATTCACCAGTCTCTTTTAGGCCACCCTTAAAGGGTGCTTTAGCACAGCCATTAACCAATTTCAGTTTGCACTCACAGGTCAACTTGAACCAAACCCTGAACCTACCTTGAACCAAACTTGGACTTTTACCTCCTTTATCAGCTGTCCATGTGGCATTCTTGTGGCCGTAGATGTGAGATGAGGAAGGGGCTGAGTTAAAACACTTGTGGATGACTTGGGAATCTGGGCCATCTGTACATGCAGCTTACATTTACCTTCTGGCTTTGCTTGTTCCTGATCCCAGATGTGTGAGCCATCTTATGATGGATTGCTCTTAGGTCCACCCAAACTTATGAGTTGGTGGGTCTGACATCACCAGGTTCATGATGAGCAGTTATGGATACATAGTCACTTGATGTTCCATGGTCAGAGAATTATTCCTAACAAGTTCATCCAAAGTCATTTATCTGTCATATTGCTCTTAGCCAATGCAATTTTCTGTTTTCTTGTGCTTCATTATGTCTGTGACTATTCCTCTAAACACAGCCATCATTTGAACAAGTGTGCTTCCTTGGTGTTAATTCACCTTTTAAAACACACTGGAAGAGGCCATGACTTATTTCCTTTTGCTTTTCCAGAAATGATTTATAATGTGATTCATACTGCTTTAAAAACAAAAGTAATGATATGTTTTCCTAAGGTTTCTTTCTAATTTGTTGAGTCATGTCTGTCATGATTTTGTTTTATGATTGATTTACTAGTTATATTATGAGAAAATGGCAAGGATCCTCTTAAATTATTAAGTCACAAATAAACTCATAACTCTTGGCATGATTGCAAGCCTAAATCAACCTCAGGTTGATTCATTAGACTGTGAAGCTAAGAATCCTTGTATGAAGAAATAAACTGAACAGCTGCTTGGTGTTGACTTACAACATTGTTGTAAATAGCTGAATAGATGTTGGCCACTTGGGAGATTAGGATTTAATCTTTAACAGGAAATTCCAGTGCATGTGTTCCTTCGGGACAAGTCAACAGCTGTAAAATATGAAAGGTAGAGTACCTCCCATGGATAAATAGTTCTGATAAGAAGCATTTATCCTACTTAAGACTTTGAGAATTTGAATGTATTTACTTGGTTATGCTGCATCGGGGTCTGTCTCAAGCAGGGGACTGAAAGTTCAGATCAGCTGAGTTATGGAGGAGGGCTAGATAAAAACTGCCAGCAACAACAACAAGAAGATCTGATTAAATTCTATTATCAAGGAAAGATGCTTAAAATAAAGCAAAGTGCATTTCATACTGGAATAAAAGTCATTTTCACTCTTTCAGTAAAGAGTACTTTGTCATGGAGGATAAACACGCTCTCGACCTGACCAGAGGTAACTGCTCCCTGGATGTTCATAACCAGGCGGCAGCATCTGCATACCATCTAACCACATTTCCCAGTACCTTTAAAAGTTTGTGTCTAATTAAAGAAGAAAAAAAAAGTAGGATAAATCAGTTAAATTGTAATTTGGAATAATAAAATTAGAAGCAAGAAAGAGAAAGAGGTACCTTAGATTTGGGAAACCATGTTCCCAATTATGGTGAATTGATTTCAAAAGTGTTAAATTTAGAAAGTTATAATCAAGTTAAGACCATTTCAGAGTACACATTTCTATCACTATAAAGATATAATTACTTATTCTCACATTACAATTTCCTTTTGCAAAGCAGTAGCTGCAAAGGAACATGATTTTCACTATCTACCTTTTCTTACCTAAGTTTAGAGCTCTCCTCAAAGTTGGCAAGAAAAATGTTACAGGAAAGGGACCAGCTGCAGCCCTGTGAATACATGGAGTATAGGCCAGTTATATGGGAAAATAATTGTAGAAAACTATTGGTAGGCACTGCCACTGATGTTCAACAAAGGAAAAAAAAAGACAGTAAATATCTTTAGCAGAATCTATTAATGGTTCTAGCTTTCATCATTTTGTGTATAATGTAAACCTGGATATAAGTGATATTTAATATTCAAAAGTCAACTGACTGGTTTATGCATAGAAGGAGAGATTGTTACAAAAAAAATCTTAAAAATATAAATGTTTAGTTTCAGTTTCCCTGATGGACACAAGAGTTGATGATATATTTCTAGGATTTTTTTTTCCTTTTTTTTTTTTTGGTACGCGGACCTCTCACTGTTGTGGCCTCTCCCGTTGCGGAGCACAGGCTCCAGACGCACAGGCTCAGTGGCCATGGCTTACCGGCCTAGCCGCTCCGCGGCGTGTGGGATCTTCCCGGACCGGGGCACGAACCCGCGTCCCCTGCATCAGCAGGCGGACCCTCAACCACTGCGCCACCAGGGAAGCCCTCTAGGACTTTTAATATAGATTATTTAATTTGTTCTTTTTACTTGTATGCTTTTCTAATAGATATCTAATGTATATTCAGTGATTTGATTCCATTAGCAGGTCTTATTACTTCCAATATCCACTTAATTATATTAAGTGTATAAGACATATGCATTTAACTATTTTCATCACTGTAACTTTTATAACATTTTATAAAATAAGAGGAATTTAAACATTTAAAATAATTATGTCAATTATTATTATGTAGACAAGAGGCTATGATTATGAAAATAAAGTGATCTGTCCCACAGTACCACATATAACAGCTAAACTCATTTGCTGATCAGTTGAGATAGAGATGTCTGAATTCACCTGGTGGATTGATGTCCTTAGTGTATAATGAAGGGAAGTGGGAGTTTTCAAAAGATAGTAACTTGAAACCTAAATAACAATGGGAATCTCTAACTCATCTTCTTAGGGGAGAATTCACCAGGTTTAAGAAAGTAAAAATAAATCAACTAAATAGCACCTAGTATAACTATTATAAGCAAAATTCTCCAACATATAAAAGGAGATTGACTTCTATGCACATAGTTGATGAATATTGCAGGAAACAGAAGAAATTTGAACCATAATATACTTCAACATATTTATACTTTCAAGATTTTTTTAATGGATTCAGACTAAAAAATAAAAGCAATTTAGAAGAGTTAATTCAGGAATTATTAACAGTTATTGACAATGCCACTGGAGATGTTTAAACATGATTTTAAACAGTAAAAGACTAAACTATCTTTTGCCAAAAAAAAAATTTTAATTTGTAGTGATGTTCTTTGCCTTAAAGTCAATCTGGTCTATATCAATGTAGCTGTGACATTTTAGTATTTTTTTGTTGAATCATAAGACTCTTACAGAAAAGTATAATCAATGTAGATGAAGATCTCAATAAATTACTTCAAAATATACATACTTACCAGATCAAGATATCCAACATTGCCAGCACCTCAGAAGTCCACATAAAGCTCCTCCTGATTATTACTTTCCTTTTCTTCCAAGGGCAATCACTGTCCTGACTTCTAATACCAAACTTACTTTTGCCTGTTTTTAAACTCTATAAAAATTGAATCATACCAAATGCATAATTCTGTGTTATGCTCTTATTCATTTTAACTGTAGTTTGTCCATTTCAAGTATTTTATACTATTTCATCCTATACTAAAATTCCTTTTTTCTACCTATTATGGACACTTAGTTGTATCAGTTTTGGAACTCTGACAAATAATATTGTTATGAACATTATTGTAGTTCTTTTGGTGCCCATATGCAGTTTTTTCTGTTATACATTTACCTAGAAATAGAGTTGTCAGATAAAAAACACTATACCCAGTTAAACGTAAATTTCATATAAGCAACAAAAATACTTTAGTATATGTATGCACCAAATATTGCATGCATGCACTTACACTAAAAAAGTTTACTCAGTGTTTATCTGAAATTCACATTTAGCCAGGTGTGACATATCTTTCTTTGCTAAGTTTGGCAATCCTACATAGAAATAAAAATAAAGCAAAAATAAAAAATAACCTTCTTTCTAGTCAAGAAAGTATTCTACTATGTTATCTTTTAGCTTTTTTTGTTAAGTCTTTCACTTTTGCATATATGTATATCCTCTTGGATCAGAATTCTGTTTGTATTGTGAAGTTTAACTTGTGGATTTCCATTTTTTTTTTCCAAATGGCAATCCAATTATATTAAAACAATTTATAGGAAAAACATTTTTTTCTCCACTATGATCCCACCTTGGGTTTCATCAAAATTGATAAAAATATGTGGCGATATTAAATGAGCTGACATTAAATCTAAAGATCAATTTGGGAAGAAATGATAGCTTCAATGTATTCAGTATTCAAACTTTGAACTTGGTATACCTGTCCATTCATTTAGGTCTTTACTTTTTCTAAATATATGTTAGTCTAGATCTAGAACATATTTTCTTAGGTTTATTCCTAACCATTTGATACTTCATTGCTATTTAGGTAGTTAACAGCTTTTTGAACATTTCCATGATTAGTATGGAGCTATCTACCATTATATACTACTCGTTCCCTGTACTTTTTTAAAAAAATTATTTCTTTCTTTCTTTATTTTATTTTTGGCTTCACTGGGTCTTTGTTGGTGCGTGTAGGCTTCCTCTAGTTGCGGTGAGTGGGGCCACTCTTCGTTGTGGTGTGCAGGCTTCTCATTGTGGTGGTTTCTCTTGCTGTGGAACACAGGCTCTAGGCACGTGGGCTTCAGTAGTTGTGGCATGTGGGCTCAGTAGTTGTGGCTCGTGGGATCTAGAGCACAGGCTTAGTAGTTGTGGCACACAGGCTTAGTTGCTCCGCGGCATGTGGGATCTTCCCAGGCCAAGGATCGAACCCATGTCCCCTGCATTGGCAGGCAGATTCTTAACCACTGTGCCACCAGGGAAGTCCCCCATGTACTTTTAACAGTTGTGATTTTTGTGATTAATTTATAAAGTTATTCCCTGTCACTTGGCTGTAAGATCTATTAAGGCAAGAATCATGAATAGCTTATTCATCATGATATCCATGTGCCTAACTCAATGTATGGCACATAGTAGGCAGTCAATAAATATTTGTTGCAATCTCTGGAGGAAGTGTCTAACCCCTATGATTTGACAATTAGTCCTTGGTTCCCTTTATATAGACTATTTGGCTGGTACACATGCTTCAGAAGCACAAATACCAATCTTGACCACGTGCATAGTAATCTTCTAACAATTTCCTTATGCTGGAAAAACTTGGGACTAGTTAATTTGAATTTAGGAGATGAGGAAAAGAAAGGAAATAATTATCTCCATGACTAGATAAGGGAAAATTGGTAAAATAGTCTTTCAATTTTGTTACCAAATATTTAAAATACAGGGTTGTATGGATCCAGAAAAATTACTTAGGTTTGTTCTGCATTATCAGAATCCAGAATAAAGGATGGATTCATTTTATAGACTTGGTCAGACCCTTGTAGCATTTAGTTAAGAAATCCAGATATCATGAGGGACAGTAGTCGGAATACTTGCAAACAAAACAAACAGGATAGGAAACCTCTAAAGAAACCACATTTGAAAGTTTTTTGAATCAAATAAGGGATTGTTATACCTATTCCCAAATGTCTTATGAGCTGATAGGAACATTTGCCTTACTCTGTGGTGCTCCATAGAGCAACAAGGACAAAGGATTAAACATGACAGAGGATCAGCAATTGGTTAGATATATGACAAACATTCTTATATTTAGATTTGCCCAAAGATGAAAATGTCTTATCACTCTATCAAAGATGAATTGTTTCTCCCTGGCCAGAGCACACCCTCCATTTGTGAGCATCTCTATCATCCTTCCAATTATTGGTCTTCCTCCACTGAAAGCAGTTAGAAAGGCATAATACTACTGTTAATTCTCCTTAGTAACTGTCATCCTTTAAGGAACAATCAGCCGAAGATCAATTATTTTTATAATATGAAAAAGTTATGTAGTTTTCTATTCTAATATATAAAGAATACCTTATATATATTCTACCATATAGCCTAGGCATGGATTTTCTTTTAAGGAGGTTATGGTTCATGAAAAAAAAAGTAACCAGCAGTGTGGTAGATACATGAACCAAAGAAAAATAGACATATGGACTAAAAAGATATTTTCTTGTTTCTAAAGAGATTAATTAGTCTCTTCCTTTTTATTTTTCTTTGAATATAATGATGATGTGGCCTAAGTTACATTGTAAAGTAATTTTTAATTTTTAAATATAGGGCAACAATAATAACTGCTTCTAGTGTTGCCTACCCTGCCACTTTCTTTTTATTTACAGGCATAAAATCATACATCAGCAGACTTGTGAGTAAATGCAGATACAAGTAATGTAATGCACTATTTTAATTTAAATGCAAAATATTTATTGTTCTTACATAAAGTCAATAACACCCATACTGGTGAAAAAGTGCCTCTGATCCAAATCAATTTTTTAAATTACATAGAAATTTATTATTGCTCATAACTTTATATTTCTCTACATACTATGTAAATCTTTAAAAAACAATAGCAAATCCAACTGGACTTTGTAGATCTTTGAATTTTTAATGCACCTTTATATGCCATCTTTCTTCCAAGTTGGAAAAATAATTCCTTTAAATGTTCCCTACTGGAGGGTTTCTACAGGCATGTGCTCTGTTTGTGATGTTTCTGTTTGGCTGAAGACTTCCCTAAGCCATTGAAAGGGTTTTGGTGCTCTGGCCTGGCATTGGGCCCAAGCCTCAGAAGTGACAGGGCCGAGTTCAGGAAATTGGACCACCAGAGATCTCCCTGCCCCATGTAATATCAATCAGCAAGAGCTCTCCAAGAGATCTCTGTCTCAACCCTAAAACCTAGCTCCAAGCAACGGCCAACAAACTCCAGTGCTGGATGCCCCATGCCAAACAACTAGCAAGACAGTAACACTAACACACCCATTAGCAGAGAGGCTGCCTAAAATCATACTAACTTCACAGACACACCAAAACACACCACCAGATGCAGCCCTGCCCACCCAAAAGACAAGATCCAGACACACACACCAGAACACAGGCACCAGTACCTTCCACAAGGAAGCCTACACAACCCAATGAACCAACCTCACCCACTGGGGGCAGGCACCAAAAACAGTGGGTCATACGAACCTACAGCCTGTGAACAGGAGACCCCAAACACAGTAAGTTAAGCAAAATGAGAAGACAGAGAAATATACAGCAGAAGAAGGAGCAAGGTAAAACCCCACCACCAAACAAATGAAGAGGAAATAGGCAGTCTACCTGAAAAAGAATTCAGAGAAATGATAGTAAAGGTGATCCAAAACCTTGGAAATAGAATGAAAAAAACAAGAAACGATTAACAAGGACCAAGAAGAACTAAACAGCAAACAAACTGATGAACAGCACAATAAATGAAATTTAAAATTCTCTAGAAGGAATTGATAGAAGAATAACTGAGGCAGAAGAATGGCTAAGTGACCTGGAAGATAAAATAGTGGAAATAACTACCACAGAGCAGAATAAAGAAAAAAGAAAGAAATGAATTGAGGGCAGTCTCAGAGACCTCTGGGACAACGTTAAATGCATCAACATTCGAATTATATGGGTCCCAGAAGAAGAAGGGAAAAAGAATGGGATTGAGAAAATATTTGAAGATATTATAGTTGAAAACTACCCTAATATGAGGAAGGAAATAGTCAATCAAGTCGAGGAAGTACAGAGTCCTTTGCAGGATAAATCCAAGGAGAAACACACCAGTACACATATTAATCAAACTATCAGAAGTTAAATAGAAAGAAAAAATATTAAAAGCAGCAAGGGAAAAGCAACAAATAACATACAAGGGAATCCCCATAAGGTTAACAGCTGATTTTTCAGCAGAAACACTGCAAGCCAGAAGGGAGTAGCAAGACATATTCAAAGTGATGAAAGGGGAAAACCTACAACCAAGATTACTCTACCCAGTAAGGATCTCATTCAGATACGACAAAGAAATTAAAACCTTTACAGACAAGCAAAAGCTAAGACAATTCAGCACCACCAAACCAGCTTTAAAACAAATGCTAAAGGAACTTCTCTAGGCAGGAAACACAAGAGAAGGAAAACACCTACAATAACAAACCGAAAACAATTAAGAAAGTGGGAATAGAAATATACATATCAATAACTACCTTAAATGTAAATGGATTAAATGCTCCAACCAAAAGACATAGACTGGCTGAATGGTTACAAAAACAAGACCTATATATATGCTGTCTACAAGAGACCCACTTCAGACCTAGGGACACAAACAGACTGAAAGTGAGGGGTTGGAAAAATGTATTCCATGCAAATGGAAATAAAAAGAAAGCTGGAGTAGCAATTCTCATATCAGAGAAAATGGACTTTAAAATAAAAACTATTACAAGAGGCAAAGAAGGACACTACATAATGATCAACGGATAAATCCAAGAAGAAGAAATAACAATTGTAAATATTTATACACCCAATATAGGAGCACCTCAATACATAACTCAAATGCTAACAGCCATAAAAAGGGAAGTCAACAGTAACACAAACATAGTAAGGGACTTTAACACCCTACTTTCACCAATGGACAGATCATCCAAAATGAAAATAAATAAGGAAAAACAAGCTTTAAATGATACATTAAATAAGATGGACTTAATTGATATTTACAAGACATTCCATCCAAAAACAACAGAATAAACTTTCTTCTCAAGTGCTCATGGAACAGTCTCCAGGAGAGATCAGATCATGGGTCACAAATCAAGCCTTGGTAAATTTAAGAAAATTGAAATCATATCATGTATCTTTTCTGACCACAATGCTATGAGAGTAGATATCAATTACAGGGAAAAATCTGGAAAATATACAAACACATGGAGTCTAAAAAATACAATACTTAATAACCAAGAGAGCACTGATGAAATCAAAGAGGAAATCAAAAAATACTTAGAAAAAATGACAATGAAAACACAACGAGCCAAAACCTATGGGATGCAGCAAGAGCAGATCTAAGAGGGAAGTTTATAACAATAAAATCCTACCTCAAGAAACAAGAAAAATCTCAAACAACCTAACCTTACACCAAAGCAATTAGAGAAAGAAGAACAAAAAAACCCCAAAGTTATCAGAAGGAAAGAAATAATACAGATCAGATCATAAATAAATGAAAAAGAAATGAAGGAAAAAATAGCAATGAACAATAAAACTAAAAGCTGGTTCTTTGAAAAGATAAACAAAATAAATAAACCATTAGCCAGACTCATCAAGAAAAAAAGCGAGAAGATTCAAATCAATAGAATTAGAAATGGAAAAGGAGAAGTAACAACTGACACAGCAGAAATACAAAGAATCATGAGAGGTTACTAGAAGGAACTGTATGCCTATAAAATCGACAGCCTGGAAGAAATGGACAAAATCATAGAAAAGCACAACCTTCTGAGACTGAAAAAGGAAGATATAGAAAATATAAACAGACCAATCACAAGCAGTGAAATTGAGACTGTGATTAAAATTCTTCCAACAAACAAAAGCCCAGGACCTGATGGCTTCACAGGTGAATACTATGAAACATTGAGAGGGGCTTCCCTGGTGGTGCAGTGGTTGAGAGTCCACCTGCTGATGCAGGGGACACGGGTTCGTGCTCCAGTCTGGGAAGACCCCACATGCCGCGGAGCGGCTAGGCCTGTGAGCCATGGCCACTGAGCCTGCGCATCTGGAGCCTGTGTTCCACAATGGGAGAGGCTACAACAGTGAGAGTCCTGTGTACCGCACAAAAAACAAAACAAAACAAACAAAAAAATAAAACATTGAGAGAAGAACTAACACCTATCCTTCTCAAACTCTTCCAATATATACAGAGGGAAGAACACTCCCAAACTCATTCTACGAGGCCACCATCACCCTGATACCCAAACCAGACACAGATGTCACAAAGAAAGAAAACTATAGGCCAATATAACTGAGGAACAAGGATGCAAAAATCCTCAACAAAATACTAGCCAACAGAATCCAACAACACATTAAAAGGATCATACACCATGATCAAGTGGGGTTTATCTGAGAAATCCAAGGATTCTTCAATATATGCAAATCAATCCATGTGTTAAACCATATTAACAAATTGAAGGATAAAAACCATATGATCACCTCAATAGATGCAGAAAAAGCTTTCAACAAATTTCAACACCCATTTATAATAAAGACCCTCCAGAAAGTAGGCCTAGAGGGAACTTACCTCAACATAATAAAGGCCATATATGACAAACCCACAGCCAACATCATTATCAATGGTGAAAAACTGAAACCATTTCCTCTAAGATCAGGGAAAAGACAAGGTTGCCCACTCTCACCACTCTTATTCAACGTAGTTTTGGAAGTTTTAGCCACAGCAATCAGAGAAGAAAAAGAAATAAAAGGAATCCAATTTGGAAAAGAAGAAGTAAAGCTGTCACTGTTTGCAGATGACATGATACTATACATAAAGCATACTTAAGATGCTAAGAGAAAAGCATTAGAGCTAATCAATGAATTTGGTGAAGTAGCAGGATACAAAATTAATGCACAGAAATTTGTTTCATTCCTATACACTAATGATGAAAAATCTGGAAGGGAAATTAAGGAAACACTCACATTTACCATTGTAACAAAAAGAATAAAATACCTGGGAATAAACCTACCTAAGGAGACAAAAGACCTGTGTGCAGAAAACTGTAAGACACTGATGAAAGAAATCAAAGATGATACCAACAGATGGAGAGATATACCACGTTCTTAGATTGGAAGAATCAACATTGTGAAAATGACTATACTACCCAAAGCATTCTACAGATTCAGTGCAATCCTTATCAAACTACCAATGGCATTTTTCACAGAACTAGAACAAAAAATTTCACAATTTGTATGGAAACACAAAAGACCCTGAATAGCCAAAGCAATCTTGAGAAAGAAAAATGGAGCTGGAGGAATCAGGCTCCCAGACTTCAGACCATACTACAAAGCTACAGTAATCAAGACAGTATGGTACTGGCTCAAAAATAGAAATATAGATCAATGGAACAGGATAGAAATCCCAGAGATAAACCCACACACATATGGACACCTTATTTTTGATAAAGGAGGCAAGAATATACAATGGAGAAAAGACAGCCTCTTCAATATGTGGTGTTGGGAAAACTGGACAGCTACATCTAAAAGAATGAAATTAGAACACTCCCTAACACCAAACACATAAATAAACTCAAAATGGATTACAGACCTATATGTAAGGCCAGAGACTATCAAACTCTTAGAGGAAAACAAGGCAGAACACTCCAAGACATAAATTACAGCAAGACCCTTTTTGACCCACCTCCTAGAGAAATGGAAATAAAAACAAAAATAAACAAATGAGGCCTAATGATACTTAAAAGCTTTTTCCACAGCAAAGGAAACCATAAACAAGATGAAAAGACAACCCTCAGAATGGGAGAAAATCTTTGCAAATGAAGCAACTGACAAAGGATTAATCTCCAAAATTTACAAGCAGCTCATGCAGCTCAATAACAAAAAAACAAACAACCCAATCCAAAAATTGGCAGAAGACCTAAATAGACATTTTTTCCAAAGAAGTTATACAGATTGTCAGCAAACACATGAATGGTTGCTGAACATCACTAATCATTAGAGAAATGCACATCAAAAGTGCAATGAGGTATCACCTCACACCAGTCAAAATGGCCATTATCAAAAACTCTACAAACAATAAATGCTGTAGAGGGTGTGGAGAAAAGGGAACCCTCTTGCCCTGTTGGTTGGAATGTAAATTGATACATCCACAGTGGAAAACAGTATGGAGTTTCCTTAATAAACTAAAAATAGGACTACCATATGACCCAGCAATCCCACTACTGGGCATATACCCTGAGAATACCGTAATTCAAAAGGAGTCATGTACCACAGTGTTCTTTGCAGCACTATTTACAATAGCCAGGACAGGGAAGGTAGCTATGTGTCCATTGACAGATGAATGGATAAAGAAGATGTGGCACATATACACAATGGACTATTACTCAGCCATAAAAAGAAACGAAACTGAGTTATGTGTAGTGAAGTGGATGGACCTACAGTCTGTCATACAGAGTGAAGTAAGTCAGAAAGAGAAAAACAAATACCATATGCTAACACATATATATGGAATCTAAAAAAAAAAAATGTTTCTGATGAACCTAGGGCAGGACAGGAATAAAGACGCAGACATAAAGAATGGAGTTGAGGACATGGGGATTGGGAAGGGTAAGCTGGGATGAAGTGAGGGAATAGCATGGACATATGTACACTACCAAATGTAAAATAGATAGCTAGTTGGAAGCAGCTGAATAACACGGAGATCAGCTTGGTGCTTTGTGACCACCTAGAGGCATGGGTTAGGGAGGATGGGAGGAGACGCAAAAGGGAAGGGATATGGGGATATATGTATACATATAGTTGATTTACTTTGTTATACAACAGAAACTAACAGAATATTGTAAAGTAATTACACTCCAATAAAGATGTTTAAAAAAAATATTCCCTTCCTCTTCAAACACTTTAACTTCTAATAATAAGGCAGCTAAATAGACATAAATAACATTTTAACTTTTTAGCCTATGAATCAGAGAACTCTGTGAATGGATTTTTAACTGTTTTAAAGGGCTCTCAATCACATCTGACTCCCATACTGCATTGGCTGAATATGTGGGAAACACACATTTTAGATGGCTTGAAGTCGTAGGAGGAAATATTCTATCATCCTGAGCCTGAGGGGTTAATCATTAAAGAATATGAGAGGTGATTAATATTGGATGGAAGCAGAAAATGGTGGTAATGAAACTATTGTTCCACATGGTGAAAAATTTTATATATTCTTCAGATTCACATGTATTTATAGGGAAATGTCTTTATTAGAGCCCAAGTATTTATTAGCAAGGCTTTATAGCATGAGTTACATTTGTTTCAGAGATGGGTTGTAAATGCAGATTTCTCATTAGTTAAGAAAAGTAATGAATACAACTCCATCAGATAACCTATTCTTTTTATTTTTTTATTTATTTATTTTTTATAAATTTATTTATTTTTGGCTGTGTTGGGTCTTTGTTTCTGTGCGAGGGTTTTCTCTAGTTGTGGCAAGTGGGGGCCACTCTTCATCACGGTGCGCTGGCCTCTCACTGTCACGGCCTCTCCCATTGCGGAGCACAGGCTCCAGACGCGCAGGCTCAGTAGTTGTGGCTCACGGGCCCAGTCTCTCCGCGGCATGCGGGATCCTCCCAGACCAGGGCTCGAACCCATATCCCCTGCATTGGCAGGCAGATTCTCAACCACTGCGCCACCAGGGAAGCCCAGATAACCTATTCTTAATCTTCTATCTTCATCATTCTTAAATAGTCAGTTGTTTTTATTTTTAATAGGTGTCTTTCTTGAATCAAAGGACTGTGCTCACCATTGCTTTGTAATGATAATGAGAAGAATTCTGTGTCTACCTATGGGGAATTAGACTTGCTGGTGATATTTGACTAATTGGTGAGCTTGAGAGACAGGGAAATATTAGCTTTCATATGTTGATTTTCATTTACTTTTGGCAGAAGGAATTACATGTGTAAATTAGTGGAGTTGTTATAAGTTAGGAATGGAAATAAATGATAGGATGGTTTGAGTCCCAAATGATGCCATAAAACGGAGTTTGAATCATATGGAAAGAGAGGCTACAACACTTTTTTCCCTAAAGAATTTTATGTGTCACAGCTTCTGAGAGTGGGTGACAGAAAACTACCCGGAATGGGGAAGATGGGCAAAAAGGCTGACTCTCAACCAAAATGATAATCAGAGAAGATAGATGCATATCATTCCTTTGATCTCCAGGTTGGGGAGCACCAAGTGATGTCACTGAATCCAAATCAGAATCAGCCCAACGAATGGAGCCAGGACCTTCAGGCAGTCTCTCAGAAGAAGGTACCTTGTCCGAGACCTGGCTTGGAGAAGAAGAACATAGCAGGTACCTTTATATGTTGGTGTCTTTTGGTTTTAAATTTGTATTTTGTGGTAATTCTAGATTTACAGAAAAGTTGCAGAGATTACAGAGAATCTCCACATGCCCTCATCCAGATTTCGCCAATGTTAAAATTTTACATAATAATGGTCTATTTGTCAAAACAAAGAACCACATATGTGTATTACTATCAACTAAACTCCAGACTTGATTCAGATTTCCTCAGATTTTTTCTGGTAGTGCACTTTGTCTGCTACATGCTGGATTCCACATTGCGTTTAATCATCATGTCTCCTTTGTCTCTTCCAATATGTGACTGTGTCTAAGTTTTGCTTTGTTTTATTATGACCTTGATAATTTTGAAAAATACTTAAGAATTTAAGGATTATTTTCTCTATTACACATACTACAAAAAAAGACAACTGTGAATCATGATCTGTCCCCCCATTTTATCAGGTAAAACTGTGGCTAAGAGAAAATAGTTATAGAAGTCTGGCAATACTAAAAACGGAGCCAGTGCCTTGCTGGGTGCTGTGGATGTCACTAGGACAAGGAAATCTTTTAAAATGAAAGATAAACTATGGGCAGTATATGTGGGTCCAATTATCTGAAGGAAAGCTCAGAAGTTGCAAAAATAAAAAAAGACAAAGTGAACAATGAGGCAAACAGAATATATATATATATATATATATAGATGTATTTCAGATTGTAAATGATTTAATACTAGAATTTTTTCAGTCCAATTATGTCTCTCTAAATTTAGTATTGCCCTTCCTGTACTTTCTTGGATTCCACATCATACTGAGAGTTTGGCAAATTCTATATCTCTTCTATTTACTAGATATACTTTAAAATAGTACTAATAAAATAGAGCAGATTGTGCAGAATAGACTTGTTTAGAGAAGAAAATTGAAGATTATATAGCAGTCAAGAAAAGGTAAGTGTTTTACTTTATTTCTGTATGCAAAAAAACATTCTCTCTAGAAATGAATCCTCTATGCACCATTTGTTGACACTGATCTTCTGAAATAGTTCAAACTCTTATGCTTATAAGGTTTTTAATGTAGAATCTTATATTATCTATCTGTCAAGTTATGATAGACAATGAAAAATGTGTTTTGGATTCATCTGTTTCCTGCATATTGTTTTCATTTTTTAAGTCACTTGCCTCAATTTAAACGCTGTTATCAATTCTTTTATCTACCTGTTTAGAATTATTGATGTAGATGTATGGTACTGTCAAAGGCAAAACTCACCAGACAATTAAGAAGATGATTTTATTTAGGCTATTGCAATAGGGAGAACAGACCATATCTGAAGATCAGCATCTCAGCGGAGATATTGCCTTGACCATTTTTACAGGGAGGGGTAAACAAGTTATCAACAGGGTATTTTACGCTCAGGGTTTTTTATTCATTTTTAAAATTTTTATTGAAATATAGTTGATTTACAGTATTGTGTTAGTTTCAGGTGTACAGCAAAGTGATCCATATATATATGTATATATACATACGTATATGTATTCTTTTTTAGATTCTTTTCCATTATAGGTTATTACAAGAGATTGAGTATAGTTCTCTGTATAAGGAGGGGAAGTCTCAGTCAGTTATCTGAACAGGAAATGTTTATCTCTGTGTCTAGCTACTTTCAGGAGGATAAACAGTTCTAATTTTAGTTAATTACATGTGTTTTCATAAGTATAACAGGAAAAAATATTAGGTGATGTATACTCATTCAGATCATTCCACTTTTCTCCTTTCTACAAGGTTCTGTTCTGTTGTCATTTGATATAGAGATGTTAACATGGAATAATCAGGTAAAAGCAAATTTGTTTTACATCAGAAGAAGACTTTATCAAAGAAAAGAGGATATCTGCACAGTGAAAGGGCAGAATTAATTAAAGACAGAATGAAGTTTGGGGTGGACAGCATGTTAGAGGAAGTAGCCCTTGGGATGGTAGGAACTTTCAGGGAAAAACTGTTCAAAGATGGATTGTAGAACATTGGTGCTGTGCATCAGGATGAAATTCCACTGTTTCCAGACTTCCGTTTCAAGTAAGCTGCATAAAGATCACACCGCTTTCAACCCTTTTAGACTTGAATTTATGTTCCTTTGAATATGATGCACTGTTAAAATTGGTCTTACAGAGAAAACAAGAAGACTAGAATAAGTTATAAAAATAAAGCCATTTTGAGGAATTATACGTCCCACCACCACAAGGGTGTAAGCCAGTTTCTTGAGTTAAAAGTCTCTCCTGCAGCAGTACACACGCCCTGGTGGAAGTCATGCTTGTGTAGAATGTAAAGGTGGCTATAATTACTTCAGCTTGGGGCCTTCCAAAAATGATGACAATTCATTTATTTCTTCATCTGCATCACTTTATCCAAAAATCTAAGCTGAGACTGAAGAAATTAAAATTGAAAAGTGGAAGAAGTTGAAGAAAGATTTTCTACTTCCTAATAGAGGCAAGCTCTAATTTGGTGGATGTGATTGGAGAGACTGTATTAACATCACTGCTGCAGGAATCTTAAAGGTCACTAAGGATGACCAGGACTCAAAAAAAAAGTTATGTAAAATGCAGTGTTGAATTTGACACAACGGAGTTCTGAACTCACTTTTACATATCAAATAATCTTTTAATTTTGATAAAAAATATTTGGGGTAGTGATGGGTAAACTAAGCACCTCTGCTGCAGCACTTCTGAGAGGTTTACCAAAAGTTATGGGAAGATGGTGAATAGAAAGGGATAAATGACTATAATTCAGCATTCTTTACCACTGAAGAACCTAAGGGTAAATCTGATTCCTATAAATGGAAAAAATAGATAGTTAAAAAACACAAAGAAATGAAGCCAAAATTCTCATTGAAAGTGAAAAAAAAGTTAATATTTTAAAACTATAATGGTATCTACTCTGACAGTATTAAAATGGAAATGACAGCCAACATGAAAAAGGTTTCCTCTCTTCAGAGTACATTAGAAAGCAATTATCAATATAGTCCTTTAAATGAAAACAAGAAACCTGAATTGGTTTATACTAGATTCACTAGAAAATAACAAAATCTAGAGAAGAAAGAGGCAAGAAATTCAATAAAACAGAAGAAAAAATTCAGATATAGACTCAGAGTAGGGATTTTGTTCACAGTAAATATTAGTGATTTAAGAAAAAAAAAGATTCAATCATTTTCATCAAGAGTCACAAAGGGGGCAGGGGATAAAAACATTTCTTTTTTTCCCCCAAAATAATGACAGCAAGCAAAAAAAAAAAAAGAAATAAAAAGAAAAAATAGAAAAAAACCACACTTTTTTACAATTAACTTTATTAATGTATAAAAGGCTCATTGAAGATTTAAAAATAGACAAATTATGAAAGGATATAAATCAGCAATTTAGAGCAAAATAACAGAGCAATTAGAGATACTAATAAATACACAGACATAAAACCTCATTTGTAATTAAAAAAATAAAAATACAAACAAGATAGCATTTTTTCCACTGTTGACACCTGGTAATTGAGAGGGAAATGAGAGAAAGAGAAAACAGAGGCTCAGGGAATAAATTCATGGCAACTGCTAACTCCTTTAGAACAAAATTGATGATATCTGTATGAATTAAAATTGCACTTACTTAATGAACAATAGATTCCACGTGTAGGGTTATACTTTAAACATACGCTTACATACACCAAAATATGGTTTGCAAGATTGTATATAATATCAAAATAAGTATAATAATGTGAAATTTAATTAGCAGAACTTATACATATATAGAATACAGTGCATGTATATAGAATACAGATATATACAATGAACAAGGTAGATCTTTTGTGCTGTTATGGAAATACATCCAAAATATCTTATGAAAAAAAGCAATAGATGGAATGTTTATAGTACTATATATTGATAGGATAAATTGTATTAAAAAAACTATGTGTTCATATCAAAAGATAAGACTGACATGCATTTATTTATCTAGCTATATGTTTACTTTTATGAAATGCAAAAAAATGTTAGCGGGAGGTACATTTGACAGGAAAGATAGAGAAATGTGGAAGGGAGTATGGAATTTTCCTTTTCATTTTATACATTTGAATTTTATACATATAATTTTATTTATATTTTCAAAATTATCACTGCTGACTATCTGGAGAGTGGGGCCGTTTTTTTCTCTTTATAATCTTATATCTAAAAAACTTTAGTAGTATAAATATTTATAAAACTTCCTGTGAATTTTTTTGGTGAAAATTAATAATGTTGCCAGTTTATTAACAACCTTATGATTTGTCTTTTAATCTTCTTTAAAACATATACCATTATTTCCTTGTATCATACGAAATAGAATCATTTTGTGTGTGTTTGTGTTCTAATTATATTGTCTTACCTTTAGCAAAATCCAATGTTACCTGCTTTATGCCAGCCTACTTGTGTAGAATTTAAAAGACAAAATAAATATTCACCATTCTCATGCTCTTCAAATCCAGTGATATTTTAAAAATATATTTTTGTGATGAAGCAGAATTTTTAGGATATATTACAAAGACTGTTTTACTATACTTAGCACAATAGGTTTATAATACCAATTAAAACATATTCCATACATCTCAAATTGTTGTGTGATTGCCTCCATTTAAAGATAACTAAATAGAAATTGTAGAGAAAATGGAATTTCATAATATTTATGAGGTCTCAAAACCAGTTTTTCAAAAAGATTTATAAATAGCTAAGAAAACATTAAACATTTGCAAAAATATGACATGCTCAGGTTTTTCAGTGGAGTGTAAATATCAGCAATTAATTACTTCCTGAGTTATTAATTTAAGTAATATGTACTAAGGTATTATTACAACCTGATGGACACAAAAGGAGTTCTTTTCATAATAGCCTGTAAATTAAAAATGTTTTAAATATTGAAATGGATATTAGAATCTTAATAGAATGAGATCTAAACATTGAACCAAATATAAAGAGAAGAAAGTTTGAATGGAAATCTGTTTATGATTAAATTTATAACTCAGTGATTAAATTATTGAAAGTACATAGACTGAAAGGTGCAAAAGCAGGGGGTAAAACATACATTTAATCAGTATTAATGAAAAAGAAATAATAGAATCTATCAAAAGAGCAGGATCATAGATTCTGTAAAATATCTTAAAATAGCTTTGCAGCAATATAAAATGGGAAATTGAATTTATTTTCTAACAATAATATCAGTGTGGCATAAAAGTAGAAGTGGGCAATCCAAATTTAATAACATGAATAGCATTATTATTGAGACAATAATACGAAATCATGCTAGTTTCTGCTTTTATTATCACTGTTCAGGCACAGATATTTTTAATGTGTTGTGAATTCAGGGAACTTTTATTCTTGTCTAGGTTTTAAAGAAAATAGTTAGAATTAAAAAAAGGTTTGTTTTCCGAGTTGAATCATGCTTAATTTGATACTTCTGTTTTTGCATTACACTTACTAACAGCTGAATCCAACCACATGATATCTGTTTATAAATTCATTCACTAAAATGTGCCTTTCCCTGCAGTCACTGCAATAAAAACAATGTAATCCATTGCACAGCTAAATTGGTGTATGAAAAACAGAACTGCTACTTTTATATACATTTTCTTTCCTTTTACCTCAGAAGCCAGATCAAAGCCTTTTATGTTATGTGATGCTGCTGCCCCTCAGGGCAGAGCAATAAACTTAAACTTTCATCCCTGCTAAGTTAGTAATATAAATGTCAATTTACTTTAGCTGAAGCCGACTTTTGAAATCAATAGGAAGGATTACTGTCAGTAGAAAGTATATCTTGCTAGTTCTTGGAAGTAAGTGGTCAGTAGTAGAAAGAATTAAGTGAATTGAATGCATTGTTCTCAAAATGTTGTCAGTGAAATTTTATAATTTCCTATGGACTGCTTCCAGTTGGTGTTGCTGATATTAAATTATAAAACTCAGAGTCTGTTCACAGCTCCTATTGTGTTTGATTATCTATCCTGAACACAGAACCTCAATTTTCCTGGCTTGAATCTTTCCACTTACTCACAGCCATCTTTGGAGGAGAAAAAATAAAATAAAAACCAGTAAGCATACAAGATTTAGGAGCCATGCCCTCAAAGGATTTCCATGCATGCATGTGACTATCAATCTCTGAAATTTGTAGTAGAGGTTGAACAAATATTTCCATGAAGACATAATTTTAAATCTGTTCAATAATGTGCATTTCAGGAAAGAGAATAGCAAAGATTGACTTATAAAGGTATTTAAAAGTTATTAATGACATTTAAATAATGGATTTTTAATATACGACATATTTTTATGAAATTATATTTCAAGTTAAATTTCAGAACTGGAATACTACAAAAGTAGTAATTAGGGTTACCTACAACCTTATCCTACTCTATTTAATTGAACAGGTGAAAAGGTTTTGGTTGTAGTCTTTCTTAGTAGTGTTTTGTTTTTTGTTTTGTTTGTTTGTTGTCTACTTCCTTCTGTCATTGAGGCAGCTGACATACAGAAACCCTAGTAGACTAAGCTATCAACGGAGAATCTGTTAGGTAAAATAGAGAAATATTCAATGCCACAAAGGATTAGGTAAATAATTCAAGACCTTTTCAAGAGGATTCAAGAGGATTACTGTTAATTATTGTTCAATATAGAAAGGTAAGGACATGGGAAGTAAAAGTCTTATCTTCTCCTAAAATTCCCTACCACTTTTTTTGTTGTTGTTAGCTTTTTCACTATATGAGGTGAAGAAAAGATCTGACCTGGATAAACAATTTATTGAACAATTATTCAGCACCCAACACTAAATGGATACAGAAAACACATATTCCATTTGCAGTCCTCCAGGAACTACAATCCAATATCAGTCTGGATTCAGGAACGAAAACAGAAGCTACTCTGCACTGAGTATTTTTTTTAAAGATTTGTTTGATGTGGACCATTTTTAAAGTCTTTATTGAATTTATTACAATATTGCTTCTGTTTTATGTTTCGGTATTTTGGCCATGAGGCATGTGGGATCTTAGCTCCCTGACCAGGGATTGAACCTGCACCCCCTGCATTGGAAGGCAAAGTCTTAACCACTGGACCACCAGGGAAGTCCTTGAATGGAATATTGAATTAGATCTTCACATGACTTTGAAATTGCTTGGAAGGCGAAATTCAGGGAAAGTTTATACCAGTTGTTTGGGGAGCAGCCACTGAAGGTCATAGACACTGACACTGAAGTTTTTTTTTCTCCTGAAGAACTGAACCAGAGATCCTCAAGTGTCTGCCTGTAAACTGCTACATTCTTTGAGGACTTTTGAGGAGCACCCAACAAATTGTCAAATTGTCCAGTCTGTTACAGTGAAGAGGGTAGTCCTGAAGAGTTTGCCAGGGTGCTACTGTGAACTTCATTTCTACACAGGAAATAATGGCTTCCCCTTCACTCCAGCCTTTGAAAATTCCTGAATTCCTGTCATAGGAAAATCTTATCCAATGACCATACAGTGAAGGTGATTCTGGAAAATGTAGTTCCCACTTCACAGTTGGAAGTGATGCCTAATTGATCTCAGACAGTCCTGTATAGTGCATATATAATGTTTGTGGACTTAGCATCTATGCATACTCCTTTTATACATATTAAAGTTCTGACCAAACGTAATAGCATCATGCTTTGCTTATCTTGTCAGAAATATCCTTGTAAGGTCAAGGGAATGAATTGTCTTCTCCCCAAAAGGGGAGATACAAAATCCCATATGCCATTCTATTCATCTTGATAAACAGTGTTCATATCTTTTCTAGCTCAGTCACTTTCCCTCTTAGGTATCTTGAAACTTAAAGATATAAAATATAAATTCAATATCTAGTGACCTCATTTACATTAAATAATAAGAGAACCAAGAGAGAAAGATGAAAAACTGATTTTTAATATCTACAAATATATATATATATATATATATATATATATATATATAAGCAAAAAAGAAAATATGAATACTCACTACAATCCTTGCTTTTTGTATCAGGTCACATTGTCATAGTTGGTATTTGTAACTTCCCTTATCACTACCCCTTCCACGTTCCCTTCATACTCAGCCAGCATGACAGCTAATCATAGTTTTTTGTCTGGTGAGTTCTCAGATTTACTGCCAGAAGAACCTGTGTCCTAAGTAATGACCATGTGTGAAGTAGTTCTATTTTTCTATTACTTTTTACCAGAAAACACAGATGTAGTAAGAGAGTATCCTGAATTCCAGGCCTACTTCTCTATGCTACCATTGAGTAGTAGAAAGCTGATCAAGACAAATCAGCCCCACTAATGCAATAGACCTCTTCTTTTTACCTAGTGCTTCAGTAGCAGAAGGAGCACAAAATGCTCAACTTCTGGTTTAACGGAATCAATCTTGAGTCCCTTGGTGAAAACATTCTTCCCTTAGGAAACATGACCTCCAGATCATCAGAGCCAAATACTGTGAAAATACAAAATGAAAGTTTTTCTAATAGGAAATTAAGAACCATATTATGAACAACTACTCTCATGTCCACACCTTGGTCCTTGGACCTATGTATCTGGCTATAAGAGAAGGAGTGCTATTAAGCTGATCACTAGTGCAGAGCATATAACACATCCTACAGGATGTTGCCCACACACTGTTTACTCTGCAGATACTGTTTTCTAAATATTTCGCAGCTCTTTAACAGCTTTAAGGTTGTTGCATGTATAACAAGGCTTTATGGTAAATGACGGCACATGATTATGAATAGAGCATTATGTAAGGCAGGAAAATCAGGTCTATCTTCAGAGTATCTATTCTTAGGAAACACAGATGCTGCCATTTCCAATATGAAGATATGCAAGATAATCAACCTGTTACCAGGTAACATGTTTGTCCCAGGGGATTGTTGTCATATTGGGAGCTCACTGCTTATCATTGCCACTAGCAAGTAGCTCTAGCCAAAGCAAAACTTGGATAGAGGAAGTACTATGTATTAAAGTCTACAACTAACCTCTATTCCTATCACCATGGTCAATTAATTAAAGAGGCCATTGAGAAAGATATTGGGTTTCTGGGCAGAGAGGCTGTAAGACATACATAGAACTGATCATCTTTCCTACCAGGATATTAAGAGCTTTCCCTGTTGTGGTTATACTTTTTGCCCCTCTTAAATGTCCTTTGACCTATCTCCTCCCTTCACATCTTGTCATCAATTTATGGATCATGTTTTTTCCTGCTTCATGCCATCCAGCCAACATGTGAGTCATGGATCATGAATCACTGTAGATGACTCTGGTCATCTCTACAACCAGAAGTGAGCAATCGCACATTTTACTTGAACTTCCTTTTACTGAGAATTTCCTTTACCACTATCATTTAAGAACCCCCTGATTGGGACTGCAAGGTTGATATTTTCTACCAGCAGGTGGTGCAAAGTTCAACTTTTTCTGCAGTCAGCTAATTATAGGAAATTCCTCATGAGGTCATGTATATGGGTTGAAAAGGGAGCTGTATATCAGGAGGAGATGCCATAAGAATTTGGCCTACTTAGTAGGGCTTGGAACATAATGGAACTTACTTGTTCCTTATAGAGTTCCTTGAGCTTGATCTCATATATCAAATTTTTTTGATATGGAAAGCTGTTGTGAATGCCAAAATTTATGACTTGGTAGGTCAGAAAATACCCATTTCAGAATGGGAATCTTAGGTCACAAATAACTTGATGGCTCACAGTCAAGCATTCAATCATCTTCTAGGACATAGTATTAAGTCAAAAGTTTCTCAAAAGGAGAGGCATTGTATGTAGAAAATGCACAGGGCTTAGTTATAAAGTCTTAAGGATTAATGCCATGGTTACCAAAATACCTTACATTGTATCTATCTGTTACAGACACATCCCGACAACATCCATGTTGATCTAACCATTACGTCTTGTACCTATTCTTCGTCTGTTTTTAATGTAATAATACTGTGTAACTGTGCCTTTGTGTCACCAACAAATATTTTTTTATGTTTATGGGTGTGCAGGCAAACTACGGTTTGAGTACATCTGAGCTCAGTTTTTTGGCTTTGCTTGAATCTGTAAGAAGAGTGGGCTTGTCTCCAGGTAGCTAATAGGGTTCACTTCTATTCTTCAAGGCCTCAGGATAGATTTTGTTGGAAGGCTCTTCTCCAGACTTGGGCTGAGCTCCAGGGTGCTGACTGGCTTTAGGTTACAGTAGAATAATGCTTCCTCAAAGACGTCCACATTTTCATCACCAGACCTGGAACTGTGTTACGTTACATGGCAAAAGGAACTTTGCAGATACATTACAGTTATGAACATTAAGATGGGGATATTATCTTGGATTAAATGGGTGGGTGCTGTATAATGTCATAAATCATTAATAACAGAGAAACCAATGAAAGAAGTGATTAGGGTGTGGCCTTAATCAGGTGCTCAGAGGGGAACTTGGCCAGACTTTAGCCAGGGCTTCAAAATTGTCAGGACAGCACTGAAAAAACCCCCCAAAAAGAACAAACCCCTATAAGGTATATTACATCATAAAGCAAATATTAAGTGAATTTTTCTAAGAATGAGTCTAGAAAAATAAATAAATTTCACAAGATTCTATGGTAAATGACAAATGGTGGATGAGTGCAACTGATAATAAGTATTTTAATACTGAACAGAACGGACTATGAATTAGTTGGTAGAAAAGCTTTTCCAAAGCAAGAAAAGGTTAAATTATGAAATAGTTATAATTGAGTTAACTTGAGAGGAGGTGAAGTCCAAGCAAAGATAACATAAATATATGCGGTGTGTGTGTGTGTAAGATATATATAATATATATAATATATGACTTATATATTATATAACAATATATATTATATGATATATATAGTATATATCATATATTATATATAATATATATTATATCATAATATATACTATATAGGTATCATATATGTATCATATTGTATATTATATATATTATATATTTATGAATATTGTTATATATCATATATTTTATATACTATATAATATATAACATATACTATATAATATAACATTTGTATTATATATGATACATGCAATATATATTAAATAAATTATATTAACTATATAATATATGGTAATAGATACTATGTATTATATATATCATATTATATAATACATATGTATATTATATATATTTATGTATATTATGCATTATATATTATATAATGAATTATATAGTTTATAATGTGTATATAATGTATGTACTATATATTTTATATTACACATATTATATGATATATAATAGATACTATAAATTTTTATATACTATATATACTATATATTATATATGTAATTTATTTTATGTTATATTACATATATATGATATAATACATACTATATATTTTATTATACAGTATCTTATTGTATAATATATAATATGTATATAATATATATTATAGCTATACTATATGTTATATTACATATATATGATATTTATTATATAAGATATATTGTATAATAAACTATATCGTATGTATTATATCATATATATGTAATATAACATATATAATATAAATTAATACATTTATTATATAGCATATATAGTATAGTATATATTATATATACTATACAAATTATATTATATATAAGATATATAAAATATATAGCATGTATTATATCATATATAGTATATGTGATATAAGCTGTAATATAATATAAATTATATTATATAGCATAGCATATATTATATATTACATAGATATATAATATACATATATTATATATAAGATATATTGCATAGTAAAATTTATTTGTATTATATCATGTATAATATGTGCAATATAACATGTAACATAAATTACATACATAATACATACATAGTATATATAGTATAGTATATAATAAATCACATATTATATACATATATAATATACATATAATGCATGCTATATATTTTATTATACAATATATCTTATAATATATAACATGTATATTATATATGTATATAATATGTCATTTATTATATACTATACTATGTATATGTATTATGTATGTAATTTATATTGAAATATATGTTATATTACATATAATATACATATTTATTATATAATAAGATATATTGTATAATAAACTATATCGTATGTATTATATCATATATATGTAATATAACATACATAATATAAATACATTCATTATATAGCATATATAGTATAGTATATATTATATATACTATACATAATATATATTATATATAAGATATATTGTATAATAAAATATATAGCATGCATTATATGTATATTATATATCGGGCTATTGTAAATAGAGCTGCAACGAACATTTTGGTACATGACTCTTTTTGAATTATGGTTTTCTCAGGGTATATGCCCAGTAGTGGGATTGCTGGGTCATATGGTAATTCTATTTGTAGTTTTTTAAGGAACCTCCATACTCTTCTCCATAGTGGCTGAACCAATTCACATTCCCACCAGCAGTGCAAGAGTGTTCCCTTTTCTCCACACCCTCTCCAGCATTTATTGTTTCTAGACTTTTTGATGATGGCCATTCTGACTGGTGTGAGATGATATCTCATTGTAGTTTTGATTTGCATTTCTCTAATGATTAACGATGTTGAGCATTCTTTCATGTGTTTGTTGGCATTCTGTATATCTTTTTTGGAGAAATGTCTATTTAGGTCTTCTGCCCATTTTTGGATTGGGTTGTTTGTTTTTTTGTTATTGAGCTGCATGAGCTGCTTGTAAATTTTGGAGATTAATCCTTTGTCAGTTGCTTCATTTGCAAATATTTTCTCCCATTCTGAGGGTTGTCTTTTGGTCTTGATTATGGTTTCCTTTGCTGTGCAAAAGCTTTGAAGTTTCATTAGGTCCCATTTGTTTATTTTTGTTTTTATTTCCATTACTCTAGGAGGTGGGTCAGAAAGGATCTTGCTGTGATTTATGTCATAGGGTGTTCTGCCTATGTTTTCCTCTAAGAGTTTCATAGTTTCTGGCCTTACATTTAGGTCTTTAACCCATTTTGAGCTTATTTTTGTGTATGGTGTTAGGGAGTGATCTAATCTCATACTTTTACATGTACCTGTCCAGTTTTCCCAGCACCATTTATTGAAGAGGCTGTCCTTTCTCCACTGTACATTCCTGCCACCTTTATCAAAGATAAGGTGTCCATATGTGCGTGGGTTTATCTTTGGGCTTTCTATCCTGTTCCACTGATCTATGCTTCTGTTTCTGTGCCAGTACCATACTGTCTTGATTACTGTAGCTTTGTAGTATAGTCTGAAGTCAGGGAGCCTGATTCCTCCTGCTCCTTTTTTCGTTCTCAAGATTGCTTTGGCTATTCGGGGTCTTTTGTGTTTCCATACAAATTGCGAAATTTTTTGTTCTAGTTCTGTGAAAAATGCCAGTGGTAGTTTGATAGGGATTGCATTGAATCTGTAGATTGCTTTGGGTAGTAGAGTCATTTTCACAATGTTGATTCTTCCCATCCAAGAACATGGTATATCTCTCCATCTATTTGTATCGTCTTTAATTTCTTTCATCAGTGTCTTATAATTTTCTGCATACAGGTCTTTCGTCTCCTTAGGTAGGTTTATTCCTAGATATTTTATTCTTTTTGTTGCAATGGTAAATGGGAGTGTTTTCTTGATTTCACTTTCAGGTTTTTCATCATTAGTATATAGGAATGCCAGAGATTTCTGTGCATTAATTTTGTATCCTGCTACTTTACCAAATTCATTGATTAGCTCTAGTAGTTTTCTGGTAGCATGTTTAGGATTCTCTATGTATAGTATCATGTCATCTGCAAACAGTGACAGCTTTACTTCTTCTTTTCCGATTTGGATTCCTTTTATTTCCTTTTCTTCTCTGATTGCTGTGGCTAAAACTTCCAAAACTCTGTTGAATAAGAGTGGTGAGAGTGGGCAACCTTGTCTTGTTCCTGATCTTAGTGGAAATGCTTTCAGTTTTTCACCATTGAGGATGATGTTTGCTGTGGGCTTGTCATATATGGCCTTGATTATGTTGAGGAAAGTTCCCTCTATGCCTACTTTCTGCAGGGTTTTTATCATAAATGGGTGTTGAATTTTGTCGAAAGCTTTCTCTGCATCTATTGAGATGATCATATGGTTTTTCTCCTGCAATTTGTTAATATGGTTTATCACATTGATAGATTTGCGTATATTGAAGAATCCTTGCATTCCTGGAATAAACCCCACTTGATCATGGTGTATGATCCTTTTAATGTGCTGTTGGATTCTGTTTGCTAGTATTTTGTTGAGGATTTTTGCATCTATGTTCATCAGTGATATTGGCCTGTAGTTTTCTTTCTTTGTGACATCCTTGTCTGGTTTTGGTATCAAGGTGATGGTGGCCTCGTAGAAGGAATTTGGGAGTGTTCCTCCCTCTGCTATGTTTTGGAAGAGTTTGAGAAGGATAGGTGTTAGCTCTTCTCTAAACGTTTGATAGAATTCACCTGTGAAGCCATCTGGTCCTGGGCTTTTGTTTGTTGAAAGATTTTTAATCACAGTTTCAATTTCAGTGCTTGTGATTGGTCTGTTCATATTTTCTATTTCTTCCTGATTCAGTCTTGGCAGGTTGTGCATTTCTAAGCATTTGTCCATTTCTTCCAGGTTGTCCATTTTATTGGCATAGAGTTGCTTGTAGTAATCTCTCATGATCCTTTGTATTTCTGCAGGGTCAGTTGTTATTTCTTCTTTTTCATTTCTAATTCTCTTGATTTGAGTCTTCTCCCTTATTTCTTGATGAGTCTGGCTAGTGGTTTTTCTATCTTGTTTATCTTCTCAAAGAACCAGCTTTTAGTTTTATTGATCTTTGCTATCGTTTCCTTCATTTCTTTTTCATTTATTTCTGATCTGATTTTTATGATTTCTTTCCTTCTGCTAGCTTTGGGGTTTTTTTGTTCTTCTTTCTCTAATTGCTTGAGGTGCAAGGTTAGGTTGTTTATTCGAGATGTTTCCTGCTTCTTAAGGTGGGCTTGTATTGCTATAAACTTCCCTCTTAGAACTGCTTTTGCTGCATCCCATAGGTTTTGGGTCGTTGTGTCTCCATTGTCATTTGTTTCTAGGAATTTTTTGATTTCCTCTTTGATTTCTTCAGTGATCACTTCATTATTAAGTAGTGTATTGTTTAGCCTCCATGTGTTTGTATTTTTTACAGATCTTTTCCTGTAATTGATATCTAGTCTCATGGCGTTGTGGTCAGAAAAGATACTTGATAAAATTTCAATTTTCTTAAATTTACCAAGGCTTGATTTGTGACCCAAGATATCATCTATCCTGGAGAATGTTCCATGAGCACTTGAGAAAAATGTATATTCTGTTGTTTTTGGATGGAGTGTCCTATAAATATCAATTAAGTCCATCTTGTTTAATGTATCATTTAAAGCTTGTGTTTCCTTATTTATTTTCATTTTGGATGATCTGTCCATGGGTGAAAGTTAAAGTCCCCTACTATGAATGTGTTACTGTCGATCTCCCCTTTTATGGCTGTTAGTATTTGCCTTATGTATTGAGGTGCTCCTATGTTGGGTGCATATATATTTACAATTGTTATATCTTCTTCTTGGATCGATCCCTTGATCATTATGTAGTGTCCTTCTTTGTCTCTTTTAATAGTTCTTATTTTAAAGGTGTATTTTGTCTGATATGAGAATTGCTACTCCAGCTTTCTTTTGGTTTCCATTTGCATGGAATATCTTTTTCCATCCCCTTATTTTCAGTCTGTATGTGTCTCTAGGTCTGAAGACAGCATATATAAGGGTCTTGTTTTTGTATCCATTCAGCCAATCTGTATCTTTTGGTGGGAGCGTTTAGTCCATTTACATTTAAGGTAATTATCGATATGTATGTTCCTATTCCCATTTTCTATATTGTTTTGGGTTCGTTATTATAGGTCTTTTCCTTCTCTTGTGTTTCTTGTCTAGAGAAGTTCCTTTAGCATTTGTTGTAAAGCTGGTTTGGTGGTGCTGAACTCTCTCAGCTTTTGCTTGTCTGTAAAGGTTTTAATTTCTCCATCAAATCTGAATGAGATCCTTGCTGGGTAGAGTAGTCTTGGTTGCAGGTTTTTCTCCTTCATCACTTTCAGTATGTCCTGCCACTCCCTTCTGGCTTGTAGGGTTTCTGCTGAGAGATCAGCTGTTAACCTTATGGGGATTCCCTTGTGTGTTATTTGTTGTTTTTCCCTTGCTGCTTTTAATATGCTTTCTTTGTATTTAATTTTTGACAGTTTGATTAATATGTGTCTTGGCGTATTTCTCCTTGTATTTATCCTGTATGGGACTCTCTGTGCTTCCTGGACTTGATTAACTATTTCCTTTCCCATATTAGGGAAGTTTTCAACTATAATCTCTTCAAATATTTTCTCAGTCCCTTTCTTTTTCTCTTCTTCTTCTGGAACCCTTATAATTCGAATGTTGGTGCGTTTAATGTTGTCCCAGAGGTCTCTGAGACTGTCCTCAGTTCTTTTCATTCTTTTTTCTTTATTCTGCTCTGCAGTAGTTATTTCCACTATTTTATCTTCCAGGTCACTTATCCGTTCTTCTGCCTCAGTTATTCTGCTATTGATCCCATCTAGAGTACTTTTAATTTCATTTATTGCGTTGTTCATCGTTGCTTGTTTCATCTTTACTTCTTCTAGGTCCTTGTTAACTGTTTCTTGCATTTTGTCCATTCTACTTCCAAGATTTCGGATCATCCTTACTATCATTATTCTGAATTCTTTTTCAGGTAGACTGCCTATTTCCTCTTCATTTGTTAGGTCTGGTGCATTTTTATCTTGCTCCTTCATCTGCTGTGTGTTTTTCTGTCTTCTCATTTTGCTTATCTTACTGTGTTTGGGGTCTCCTTTTTGCAGGCTGCACGTTCGTAGTTCCCGTTGTTTTTGATGTCTGTCTCCAGTGGCTAAGGTTGTTTCAGTGGGTTGTGTAGGCTTCCTGGTGGAGGGGACTAGTGCCTGTGTTGTGGTGGATGAGGCTGGATCTTGTCTCTCTAGTGGGCAGGTTCACGTCTGGTGGTGTGTTTTGGGGTGTCTGTGGCCTTATTATGATTTTAGGCAGCCTCTGTGCTAATGGGTGGGGTTGTGTTCCTGTTTTGCTAGTTGTTTGGCATAGGTTGTCCAGCAGTGTGGCTTGCTGGTCGCTGAGTGAAGCTGGGTGCTGGTGTTAAGATGGAGGTCTCTGGGAGATTTCCGCCGTTTAATATTATGCGGAGCTGGGAGGTCTCTTGTTGACCAGTGTCCTGAAGTTGGCTCTCCTACCTCAGAGGCAGAGCCCTGACTCCTGGCTGGAGCACCAAGAGCCTTTCATCCACACGGCTCAGAATAAAAGGGAGAAAAAGTAGAGAGAATTAGTAGAAGTATGAGGAAAGAAGGAAGGAAAGGAGGAAAGGAAGGAAGGAAGAAAGAAGCAAAGAAGGAAAGAAAGGAGGGAGGGAGGGAGGAAGGAAGGAAGGAGGGAAAGAAGGACAAAAAAAAGAAAGAAAGAAGATACAGTAAAAATAAAATAAAGTATAATATAGTTATTGAATTAAAAAATATTTAGAAAAAAAAAAAAGGGACGGATAGAACCTTAGGACAAATGTTGGAAGCAAAGCTATACAGAGAAAATCTTACACAGAAGCATACACATACACCTTCACAAAAAGAGGTAAAGGGGGAAAAATCATAAATCTTGCTCTCAGAGACCACCTCCTCAATTTGGGGTGATTCGTTGTCTAAAGGAGGGAAGGAAGGAAGGAAAGAAAGAAAGAAAGAACGAAGGTAAAGTACAATAAAGTTATTACAATTGAAATTAATTATTAAGAAAAAAAAATTTTTTTAAAAGCCATGGACGGATAGAGCCCTAGGACAAATGGTGGAAGGAAGAGTATACAGACAAGATCTCACACAGAAGCATACACGTACACATTCACAAAAAGAGGAAAAGGGAAAAAAATCATAGATCTTGCTCCTAAATTCCACCTCTTCAATTTGGGATCATTCCTTGTCTATTCAGGTATTCCACAGATGCAGGGTATATCAAGTTGATTGTGGAGCTTTAATCCGCTGCTTCTGAGGCTGCTGGGAGAGATTTCCCTTTCTCTTCTTTGTTCTCACAGCTCACAGGAGCTCAGCTTTGGATTTGGCCCTGCCTCTGCGTGTAGGTCGCTGGAGGGCGTCTGTTTTTTGCTCAGACAGGACGGGGTTAAAGGAGCCGCTGATTCGGGGGCTCTGGCTCACTCAGGCCGGGGGTGGGGGGGGGAAGGAGGGGCACTGCGTGCGGGGCGGGCCTGCGGCGTCAGAGGCGGCGTGACGTTGCGGCAGAGGCCGGCGTGATGTTGCACCAGCCTGAGGCCCGCCGTGCGTTCTCCCGGGGAAGTTGTCCCTGGATCCCGGGAACCTGGCAGTGGCGGGCTGCACAGGCTCCGCGGAAGAGGGGTGTGGAGAGTGACCTGTGCTCGCACACAGGCCCCTTGGTGGCGGCAGCAGCAGCCTTAGCGTCTCCCGCCCGTCTCTGGGGTCCGCGCTTTTAGCCGCGGCTCGCGCCCGTCTCTGGGGTTCGCGCTTTTAGCCGCGGCTCGCGCCCGTCTCTGGAGTTTCTTTAAGCAGCGCTCTTAAACCCCTCTCCTCGCGCACCAGGAAACAAAGAGGGAAGAAAAAGTCTCTTGCCTCTTCGGCAGGTGCAGGCTTTTCCCCGAACTCCCTCCCGGCTAGCCGTGGTGCATTAACCCCTTCAGGCTATGTTCAAGCCGCCAACCCCAGTCCTCTCCCTGCGCCCCGTCCAAAACCGAAACCCAAGCCTCAGCTCGCAGCCCCGCCCGCCCCGGCGGGTGAGCAGACAAGCCTCTGGGGCTGGTGAGTGCCGGTCGGCACCAATCCTCTGTGCGGGAATCTCCCCGCTTTGCGCTCCGCACCCGTCGTCGCTGTGCACTACTCCGCGGTGCCGAAGCTCCCCCCTCCGCCTCCCGCAGTCTCCGCCCGCGGAGGGATTCCTAGTGTGTGGAAACTTTTCCTCCTTCACAGCTCCTTCCCACTGGTGCAGGCGCCGTCCTTATTCTTTTGTCTCTGTTTTTTCTTTTGCCCTACCCAGGTACGTGGGGAGTTTCTTGCCTTTTGGGAGGTCTGAGGTGTTCTGCCAGCCTTCAGTAGGTGTTCTGTAGGAGTTGTTCCACGTGTAGATGTATTTCTGGTGTATCCGTGGGGAGGAAGGCGATCTCCGCGTCTTACTCTTCCACCGTCTTCAAGGTCCCCCCCTGCTCAACCTTTTTGTATTTTTCTATTGAAATCTTTCTCAACTTCTATGAGGGGTAATCTCTCAAAGGAACTTGATATACTGTTCATTTTTGGTCAGATTGGCTATTTTCTATTTACGATTTTAAAAGTAGATAATTTCCATTTGATTTATCAATACTTTTTCCATTATTTATTTCATTGATTGCTTTGCTGAGAATTTTTATTTTTCCATTCATTTCAAGGGTGTATGTCCTTATTTGTTGGAATATTTTTGCAAAGTGCTGCTTTAAAGTTTTTCTGAAATAAATGTAATATCTGTTGTCTCAAATTTGATACCCCTTGGTGGTTTTTTTTCTCACATGAGTTGATATTTTTCTGATTCTCTTTATGCTAAGAAAATTTAAATTGTCTGCTCACTTTGAATATTATGAGACTATCTTAACTTAAATCCTATAGAGCACATTGTTGGCATTTTTGTTGTTCTGACAGAAAATCTAAGTTGGTTAAGGCTGTTAAGTTCTGTGGGTCATGGCTTCAATGTAAGCGTTGTTTTCAAATCTTTGAAGGGCTATTCAGAGCTGTCTCATCTGTGCCCTACCTACTGTCTAGTCTGGGATCTTGGCAGTGGTCTATCTCACGGTTCAGTTTCCAGTGTCTGCTCATCCTGTTCAGATCAGGTTCATACAAACACATCTTAGAGGTGAGCTCGGGAGTTCATAAACAACTATGGGGTTGCTTTCCAAAGTCTGTCTTTCTCTGTAATCCCCTCCATACTTTGTGGTACTCTAGGGCTTCTTTTTTACATGCTTTGGCACAAGTCTGGGCCTTTATTTACCTGCAGTTGCCATGAAATTCCCACATCTGTACCTGTGATTCAAGAGACGAGAGGACAGAGAAAGGAAAACAAAAACTAGGAACAATAGAGATTTGCTTTATCCTCTTGGAACCATGGTCCTTCGATCAGAGGAAGTTTCCCTATCTTAGACTTCTAGATACTGCAGCTGCCTATTTTCACTGCTGCTGCTACTGCTACACCATATTCTTGTTTGGGTGTTGAGATATAGGAGGAGAGAGAGAAGTAAACCCTTGAGGATTCCTCCTATTCTCTCTGAATGTTAAGAGACTCTTTTTTTTCAAGCCAGAACTAGAAGGCTTATCCTTGAGTGCACTTGGTCAGGGTCCACGCCCACTTCCAGGTTTCAAGCTTCACTAAGTCCAAGTCAGTGTATACCAGCAGGGGAAAATGGCAAACTTACTACGGTTTTAGTAATATTTTGTGTTCTGGTTTTATTCCTCAATGTACTTGCTACTACTTACTTCTCAAAATAACTCTTCCATGCATTCTGTTCAGATTTTATAGCTGAATTCAGTGGAAGACACAATGAAACGTGTTTACTTCACATTACATGGAACCAGAACTTTTCACTTTACTTATAATTTAATGAACCTTTGTTTTTATTCTACCAAAAAGTACAGGCATTAGTCCTAAAAGAAAGAGGTCATTGAATTTAGAACTCAGAATAACATATTTTTAAAAACCTTTTAAAACTTGATCTACTGAACCTTTATTCATTTTTTCTGGTCCATTTTTTCCACAGTTGGAATGTGGAAAGTTAGTCATAGTTCAAGCTTTGTCAACTAACCAGTCCTACAACTGAGGCAAATCTCTATATACCTTGGAAATTGCTTTCTTCAGCAGTAAAATGAATGAACCAGGGCAAAATATTCTACTATATTACTTCCAACCAAAATCATTTTATTTAAAATTCAATTTAAATAAATCTAAAGTCCTCATATTTTCATCTTTATAACCTCTCTATGGCACGTTAAGCTTGGATCATTTATTTTTTTCCTGATAAAAAAATAATTCAATTCCATTTTAAAATTATCTTATTCACTTGTGTGTTGGAGGCAAATGCCTCTGGTTCATGAGAGCATTTTGTGCACATCTCTTCCTAACTCCACATTCACTGATGACATGTTAGTTGCTTGGATTCAGCTGGAATGGGAGTATTTGCCCAATAAAAATTGTCAAATGTTGCAAATTGGATCTCTTTTTTCCTTACCTTTCCCTTTCCCCAAGCTGGTTATTAATCATTTAGCAGACGCTTATGCTCCTCAATAATAGATATTTTTACTTCATGGAAAAATGGTTTTATCGACTATTTCATAAATGGCAAAGGTTAACAAAAGGTATATTAGGACATAGATCTATCATATATTAGGTATATCAGTTCTTCTGGCAATACAATTTACTATCACAGAATTTGGCTGTGATTTTTGAAAACTTGCCTAGTATTTTCAGACACCCTGTCAAATTCTGATTGCAAATAAATTGAGATTGTACAAATAAGTTGTAGCTTACTAGCCAAAATCTTGGTTATTTTCTTAAAGACTCTAATGATCACTCTAGGAGTAAGGCTGGCGTATATTGCTTATAGAGCCTATACATACAGCTTATATGTTATATATCCAACTATAAATATAACTGAATTGGGAGAAATTATTGAAGCAGCTGTAGTAAATCTGTTTCCAAATAACATTTAAGTAGAAAAGCCTGCAAACATAGTTTACATGAATCACCTTCAGGGAAAGTAATTTTTCCCTTATAAGAGCTCCTATATATACTTAGATTTACCAAGACATGTCTTCCCTGAATGTGGTGAGAGGTTAATTAGAGGAAGGCAAGAGGGCAGTGCATATTAGTTTTGTATTGAGAAGCAGGAGGTGATGAAAGGCTCTCATTCAAGACACATTTGCCCTGGTGATTTTATCATGGTACCATAATTCAAGTTATGGTCCTCATGTCAGAAACACAATTTCATCAAAACAAGAATGGACCTTCTATGAGAGGAATGGTTATATAAAGAAATCTAAAGATTAGTATATAAAAACAGAATACTACCCGTCCTTTGCCATAGGGCATGAACCAGACTATTCAAATAGGCAGACTTACCTGGAATGCCAAATCATAATCCGAAGGTTATTGATATGAATCAAATGAATGTACAATGACATCAGTTCTAAGAGAGCCTGACTTGAGTCTGTTTGTTTATCGCTACAGTAGGATTTATCTAAACATTGAAGCTATAATTATTATCATCAGCTGAGAGAACCAGTGTTGGCTCCATAATAGGGATGAGCTTAAGTCTGGGAATAATCTATTGGCTAAGGTTGCTACTGTGACTTATCTCATCTGACAACTCTATCTGATATTCAGATTGAAGCATTCTTTTTCTTTAAAAAGGTAATATTTTATATTTTTCCAGGTAACAGTGAAAGCATTTCCACACACACAGCTTCATGTCTAAGTTCTTGGGGAGAAATAACAAGCCTACTTATTTAGGAGTTTTTCTGATTTTTTTCTACATTAATGATGTTGAAATAACTTTATAAGCAGGACACTGCTATAAGTGCCTATGACTAGTATACAGAAAAGGCTGTCATATATTTATTTATATTTCTTTCCCTCACCCCTACCTCCAAAAGCATTTGCTGTAGTTAGCAGGTAGAAATAAAGCAAAATGGAAGATTCAACAAGAAAAAACAACCCTCTTAGGTAATGTGGTAGTTGTGGCTGTATGGACTACTTTTTGCTTCTAAAAATAAAAAAGATAATGAAATTAAAAATTTTTAAATACAGACATAAGTGCTAAAGAAAATACTCAGGTGCCAGAAATTAACACTACCAAATAAACACCACTCACCAGTTGAGGGAAACAGAAAGCTTGTTGTGTGGCTGATATTGAAGTGGAGGGGGAAAAGTTCTTCAGTAGCAGAGGATTAAGTTTTTCTAGATACAAAGATAATGTGATTACCTAATCTCTTAATATGATTGTTGACCACAGAAAAAGTTCTGTCTAAAAACCTGTATTTTATTTCTTTTCAGATTACAGGTGGTTAGCTTGGACAGAAATTGCTTTAATTTTTATAAAACTTTACAGAAAAACCTAAGGAATAGCGATAAATATTTATAAAAGACAGTTTTATGTACTCTAGTCTCATTAATATGCTCTCTGATTTCCAAATAGACAACAGGCCATAATTGAAGATATGAAGAATAATTGTTGTGGTCTTTCATAGAAACCATTAGGCAAAGAAAATTGGTGGTACTAGTAATTCAGGGCATGAATTTAATATAAATTCCATGGTGTGTATTTCCCCCAGGCAGAGAGATAAGAACAGAAATCATCTGACATTCACTACTGTGTCCTTCCAAAGGTATTTTCCATTTGTGTCATTATATCCATTCTCTACAACAATTCTCTCCAAGAAGCAGACCAGGATGGACTAATCAATGAGAACACTTTCTTCGGTTATTGTTGTGTTCAAGCAACGGGATCCCTGGCCCTGGATCTGAGGGAGAATGAGAATGATGTTGATTATCCCACGAAGTGCTCTACGTGGATCACATCAGGCTAACTGCATCTGTCATAGCTCCTCTGAAGGTACCCTTATCTCTGTTAGTCTCCTGTTCCTCCCTTAATTACCCAAATCTGATGGTGCTATTTGTTTTCTCTTAAAAACCTTCTTGACAGAATATATTTATTTTATTGTTCATCATTGGTGGTATGATTTTCTGTGTTTCTTAGTTCATTAATTTGTGTTTACCCTTTCCCTTTTTTATTTTAATTTTTTTATTTTCTAGCGGGGTATTTGAGATGCATACTATATATATTTGAGATGGTTACTATATATATATATATATATATATATATATATATATATATAGTAAGCATCTCACTATATATATATATAGTAAGCATCTCAAATAACCAGCTACAATATACATATACACACAAACACACATATATGTATATTATAATATAAAATATACAATATATATAATATAATATACATTAATAATATATAATATACATTATTTATATAATATATTATATAATATATAACATATATTATGTATTATATACTATATATTATATATAGCGTATATTATATTATATAGTATATATAATATATATTATATACTATACTATGGTATATTATAATAAAATATAAAATAATTATATAATACAATATACTATAGTAAAATATATTAAAATATAAAATAATATACATATTATATATTATATATAATAAATATAACATATATTACATAATGTATAATTATATATAATATGCATAATCTTTATACTATATAACATGTAATTTATATAATACTGAATATAATATATATGATATATGTTATATATTATAATATGTTATATATTATATAACATGATTTTCTAATATATAATATTATACATAACAATATATAGTGTATTATATAATAAGATATAGATGATTAAAATAATAGTATCTTTTGTATATCATGTATAATAAATGTAATATAATATATATTATATATATTACATTATAATACACATTATATAGTATATATAATATACATATTATATAAGATATATAACAAATTATATAGTATCTATTATTATATATCATATATAATATATGTAATATAATATGATATAATATATTTAACATATATAATACATATATATTATAAAATATATATTCATATAATAAACATATATATAATAAGATGTATGTATTATATCATATATATGTAATATAACATATATATATAAATCACAAATATAATACATATATTTTATAGTATATATAGTATAGTATATATTATATGCCTATAATACAGAGTATATATTGTATATAAAATAAGATATATTGTATAATAAAATATATACTATGTATTATATCATATATAATATAACATATACTATAATATAAATTAATACACAATACATATATTATATAGTATATAATAAATTACATATGATATACACATATACATATTAGTATATAATATATATTGTATAATAAAGTATATCGTATGTATTATAGCTTATATAATATATGTAATATAACATAATTTAATATAAATTACATATATAATACATATATAGTATATATAGTATGGTATATAATAAATGACATATATACAT